>NC_138772.1:420893513-421488513 GCF_965119305.1 Pelophylax lessonae | reverse complement strand
ACATGTGTGATAATGAGCAATTCTATTGCTCACAAGTGCTCATTATTGCTTGGGGTTAACCCCTACACTCCTTGACTGTTGAAAGCGATCTTTTAACTGGTTGCATCATTTGTGAAATGTGCTGATAAGTTCATAAGGGACCAAAGCAGCAAACCTGCATCTGTTATAATCAGTCATTTAAAGCTAAGCAAATAAAAAATTATACAACACAGTTTAGCAGTTTAGTCATTTATCCTCCAATCAGCGACCTGCTAAGGCAAATATATATATATATATATATATATATATATATATATATATATATTATTATTTACAATAAAACCTATATGAATATATATATATATATATATATATATATATATATATATATATATATATATATCTATATATATTTATAAATATATATATATATATATATATATAGATATATATATATATAAAATATATATATATATAGTAGTTCACTTCAAACTTTTTGTAACATTCACAGTTGTTCGTGTACAAAACGTTAGTTAAAGAAAATGTATACATGGGAAGCATGGTATTAATGCAAGTATACTAGTATGTTTACTGCAAACGCAAAAAAAAATTAAAAATGTACAGTGCATACCACTTGCTGGATAAGACACCACTTGTTAAGTTCATACAACCAGCATGATATACTGTATGCTTGCATTTAGTATTGCTTGCACAGGCTGGCCATACACATCTGATTTTACAGAACTATGTTTAGTTAATAGTTTCTTGCTGATTTCCAAATTTAGCTCATATACCTATAACAAAGATACCCCAGTGCAACACAAGATATACAGTATAAAAATGCATTGCTGAAATCAATAACACATATAAGTATATATTTTAGTGCCAATAAAATGTGTAAGGGTATGTGTTATGGTCTTTTCTTAAATATAAATTATATTATAAAAAAGTAATATTTTGTTTAATAACATTCCACTGAGCTCATTTATAAACTTTATCTCCGTGCTAACTGATTAAACATGGCCATTTGGCTGGAAGTTTTGTATGTTTCTGATTTAGCTGTCGTCTTTATTGTAGGTTCTGATTCTGTGAGTGATAGCTGGCCTTTACTTTATTATCACTAGCTGTTAGCTCACTGTGCAGAACTAGTTGGAATTACTATAAAGGTTCTGTTCATACCCTGTGGGTTGGGTGAAGAATTAGGATTTATGCATTTACTTCTGCTGCAGTATTGTTTATACAGCTTTGGTTCAGTTTTGATCCCTTTTTTGCCTTTGAGGCTCTTCCACAGTGTCAGCTGTTGACTGATAGTAGGAAAACGGCCTCGTGGTGTGAATGAAAGGGACCTAGCGGTTGGTAAACAGAGATAAGGAATAAATAGAGCACAGGCAAAAGGAGATAGTTCTGTGGGAGCCCAGATTGCCGGCAGTCTGTTCAAGTGAGATGCAGAGCCTGTCCTTTTCCCAGATTAAATTAGTGTGCGAAATCTCTTGTGACCTCCTCCCCTTCTCCCCATACTCTTTCGCCAAGTTGAACAGCCTCTGCTGTAAAGTATTCATTTTATCCAGGGACAAGTTGGACAATAGAACTCTCCCTGATACTTATAGACAGCTGTCATGCTTCAAAGTGCTTTCAGTATTTCATTTTTCATTGGCATTAAAAAGGTTTTTACCTTGTAAATGAACAGAGACCATAATACAAATATAATAGTTTAGCGTTGGCTTGTAAAAAGTCTATCAGGTGTAGGTGTACCATGCTAATATTTAAATGACATTGTACTTATAAATATAAAAAAAACTTGCTTTAAAACTTTGCTATGTACGTTTTTTTTATGCAACTTATTTGCTAGTACATGTAAAACTTACAATGGCTATTCTCTGTTGTATTTTTCCATTCCAATAATATTTTTTTAGTAATTTATCACAAATATATTCACCATCTGAGTGACTGAACAGACCTCTGCCAACATTGAGGGTCACTATGTAGAGTGTGTACATAGAAAATGCATAAGCCCATTGTACTCTGGCAGCTAATGAGATTGGTCGTTAAGTAAATGACACAAAGCCTACAAAAAAGCTTAGTAGCTCACTAGAGTATCACAGAGTGTCCCTGCACACACCATACAATGACACAAACAGTGGACTAACCTAGCCCACCCTGCTTTATTCTACATCACTGCTTCCCTCAAGTCAGCAAGAGAGACAGAACAAAAGGCAAAAAACACACGGTAAGTTAGTCTGACAATTTTGCCCTGGGGAGACACTATGAAAACCTTAGCCTATCTAAGTGTCTGAAAATCCGTTGGTAGACAAGTAGGTCGTAATAAAGGGCTGATTTTTCACCCCTCATTTCACATGAATAATGATTGTAAGCTCTTTGTGCATTGGTACAGTACTTGCTAAAAGTTTGAAATACTATATTGAAGTTTTTGTAACGGAACTGGTGCATGAATTATGTAGATCACTATGTTTCATCTTCTGAAATTTAAATGCAGCAGATGCTTTGTTGTTGTCATATTGGGTCTAATAGAAGAGTGCAGAAAGACTATATAACTACATTAAAATGATAAAAGAGCAAACATATGGCACAACACAGCAGTGTATGCTAGTTCCCACTTAATAGTGAATAGGATTTATATCCTTCAAAAGTGCATGTTAATGTGATAAAGCGCATGTTGCTTTTTTAAAAAACAAATCTAAAAAAACGAAATTTCACTTTGATATTTTGAAAGTCTGAGATGAGAATTGAAAAGTGAGTGTATTTGAAAAGGAAAGGTGGTAGTAAAGTATGCGGTGATTGCATCTGGAAGAAGAGGTAATCTTGAAGGGGAAAAACAACTTTTAAACAAAATGACAATGATAATTGTTTTTTTTCTTTTCTTTTGCTCTTTATTTGTATTTGTTTTTTCAGTTTTAGTGATTGTTGGCCAGCCTAGGGCAAAAAATGTTTTTACTGAGACATAAACATGAACCATGAAATAATTGAATATTATTTTAAAGTGTCTGCTGTTTGAGTTTGCATTTTGGCTAGGTTGTAATTGAAAAAAACATAATTAACACTGTCATTTAATATCAATTCATTGAAAATACTGCGATTACACAGGTGACATTGAAGATAAAACAAACTAGTAGTATTTAAAAACACCACTTGGTGTGAGAGTTCTGCCACTGAATTCAGAGGTAGGATATTATTATTATTATTATTATTATTATTATTATTATTATTATTATTATTATTATTATTACTTTTTGACATACATAAATGTTTTGCTTTTTTTTTAAACCCAACTTAATGACAAAATATAAAGATGCACCTTAATGTAACGGGATAGGTACAATAACATTGCAGTTTCCTGAATGTACCTGTACATTTCTGTTGTACATGGCAGCTTTTAAAATCCATGTGGTGTATTCATTTTTGAAATAATACTAAACTTTGCAAGGTTTTTATGCTATGGTATAGTGAAAAGTGGACTAGAAAAAGTGTAACTAAAATATAAATATTTTTGGACAAAGACAGGCTGCAGTAAAATATACATGACATATTGCTATATACACATTTTAAGTCAATTTTATGTTCCATTGTTTGACAGCAAGGTGTAAGGTGTTCAGTGGTGTTTTCCTGAAGTTCTTTTGCCTTTTATAAAAACACTTTTGGTTTGTTACACATTATAAATGTCCATTCTAAAAAGTACTTTATGTGTACATTAATGGATAGATTAATCATTTATTGATATGCGACACATAATTAAAAAGTACTAAAATGAGTTTATATCAAATAAAGAGTTACCATACATCAAGTCAGTAAGTTAAGAAACATAGTGTTTAGCAGAACAACACCTATAGGAAAAAAAAATATGTTTATATTATAGAAAGAGCGGAGTGTATCATGCCAATAAGTTCTTAGTTGTTTGCATTTTTTTAGATTTGTCAAATATATGCTGACCAAATAAGCTTATATGGCTTATATGGATTTCAAAGGCATGCTGTGTTTAAATGTTGTTCTTCCTGCAGTTAAATAAATAAATAAATATATATATATATATATATATATATATATATATATATATTTATATATATATTTTAATGAACTGAAAAAAAAAATCTAGACCTAAAACCCATATTGTATTAGCGACATACACTAAAGGCAGACTGTTAGACCATGAGCTTATCCATAACTTTTCAGTCTTTTGCAAAACATGATTCATTATAGATAAGGCAGTACTCTGGAGAAGACTATTACCAAAAAAAAGTTCTAAGCTTCCCTATACTTTTTTCAGTAATTTTAAAGTTATCTTTAAATAGTAGGTTTAATTCTGTCAATTGTGCGTGAACACCATGGAAATGATCAAATATGATCAATCAATCACATCACATTACTATCACAATCTTCTCCTATTTGACTCTCTTATTTGAATTTCAATCTTCACATATTTGAAATAAAAGAAATTATGTATACAAAGCAGTAAATACAGTAATAGCAACTTGCCAAAAATAATCTACAAAACCTGTTTCAGGTTGCTTTAAATATCAAGATATAGTTTTGACCAAGTACTTACTGCTCTCTTATGTCCCTGTTTTTGCAAGGCACTCCAAATATGCCCCTATGGGAAATCTATATAATTAGACCTATGGTTTTTTCTGCTTGAATTTAAGTTAAAGTTCTGAACCACGGGGCGAAGTTTCATGACTTTAATTCACACCAACAAGTACATCACTGGTCCAGAAAATGAATAGATAGATTTACTACATGGTAAAATCAGCACTATATTAATTGAAACAACCTTTATGCAAAAGTGGAAAATGCAAGTATGCAAAACTTTAATGGGCTAGTTTTTCATAAGTAAGTTTTAAAATCAGGATGAAAAGAAAAAAGTTGGATGACGACTTTTTTTTTAGCTATTTTTATAGAGCATAGACATTTCCATACTTTTAAATAGTAAAAAAAAAACAACTATGTTGCATTTTCATCAAATATAATCTTCATAACCTAAGGTAGCCTAATCTGTCGGGCAACCTTTAACGTAATTGTCATTTCAGTATTCTGAAACCACAGGTGGAGAATTATGAACTACATAGAATTTGAACTTTTAACTTTTTTGCCCAAGGGTCTCCGACTGAATGACTCCATAAATCATAACACAATGCTGAAGTACTTAGTAAATACACCAGCAATAAAAAACATATATATATATATATATATATATATATATATATATATATATATATATATATATATATATATATATATATATATAAATGTCCTAGGGGCCTGTCTAATCGGTTATAAGGCAGGCCCCTAAGTTTAGCACATTTTGATATTCC
Organism: Pelophylax lessonae; assembly: GCF_965119305.1. Lineage (NCBI taxonomy): Eukaryota > Metazoa > Chordata > Amphibia > Anura > Ranidae > Pelophylax > Pelophylax lessonae. Next base: position 421,483,210 of record NC_138772.1, on the reverse strand, counting down.
GTGACAAAATATGCCCCATGCAGCCAATACAAACAGTAAGGAAACCTACCTTCTCAGCTGCCGCAGAAGCTTTAGCGATCTGTTAACATTTTTTTATTCTTTCATGAATAAGGTGTTTCTTGGTATAAAAATAAAGGTAATCGAGTCAGATACACCTCTGATATGATTAAATAATCACCTTCTTATTATTACTTTTTTTTTTAAAAAAAAAGCATGTTTTACTGTGCTGTTCTTTCAAATATAACATTTTTGCACCAGAATTACATAATTCTGTCTCTGCGTTAGTCCATATCCAATAACACAAATACCTGTATCAGAATTGTTATGCAATATAATACTGCAGTTTCCCAAACTAGTGCCCCAAAGTGCTAATAGCTCATGTTTTCTATATGTTCAGAGAGCACACATAATGTATAATTAGACCCATATCAGAATTATACATACTAATTATTTCTCTTGTGACTGAATATATACAATGACAGGGGTCCTTAAAGATCTGAGTTATGAAACATAGTATTATGTCAGAGAACAAATACTGGAAGCAAATTGTGACAAATGCTTAATTAACATACTTAAAATTGTTTTTTATACTTGTATGTGGCTCTCCTAGGGCAAATAAAAAAGGGCAATAAAAATAGGGCAAATTAAACAAAGTTTTTGTACCATAAGGTTGGACATATACAGGCAGTTCCCGCGTTACAAACATCCGACTTACATACGACTCATACTTACAAATGGAGACAACAGGAAGTGAGAGTAAATCTACCCCTAGGAAGGGAAAATCACTCCTGTAAGAGTTCTCATGGGAAAAAGGTGTCTCTATAGAAGATTTATTACCATCATTCTTTCCACAACAACCCCACAATTTCAAAATTCAATTGTCACAGGGAGAGGAAGTAAGGTGAAATCTTCTGAACAGGGGCACAGACAGAAGAACAAATGTTTCAGGGGTGTTATCCCTTCCCTATGTTATCCAAAATAATGTAAAAAATTGTATTTTTTTGGCTGAAGTTACACTTAAAAAATGTGCCTGTTCTGACTTACATACAAATTCAACTTAAAAACAAATGTACGGAACCTATCTTGTTTGAAACCCGGGGACTGAGAAAAAAAAAAAAGGTTGCAACTTTTCTGTTTTACCAGATTTGGGGAATGGGTAATGCAGGGTCTCTTCCTTTTCCATATACTGTAGAATCTCTGCATCTACTGAGATTTTACAAACTGTTGGATAGTTGTTATTATTCTATAATGAACACCGTACAGCCTAAAGCTGAAATCCATAGAAAAAAAAGATTTATCTCTGCCCTGGGTCCCTCTGCAAGGGCTAAGTGCTCCTTTTGCCCAGGGGATGATGACTAAGATGATATACTTACTATATTCCTTACTTTCTCAGCAGTCAGTGCTCTCTTCCACCATTTGAACCACTGGAATGCAGAGAATCCCTCAACGTCCTCCCGTACAATGCAGGACTGCTGGTCCTGCATTTTTTGGGATGATGTCACAAAGCTGCAGCTGGGGGACCAGGAATGCGAAGAAGATGTATGTTAGGTGCAAGGAATAAAGCAATTATGTCACTTTTTTCATCAGCCTCCAAGCAAATTGAGGACCCGCTGGAGTTCAGCTTTAAAGCGTTTACTTAGCCAACATTTTTTTTTGTAGTTTTAGATTGTTTAGAAAAGTGTTAGGACTTCTGTCAGGCTTTTATTGCTGTCTGTTTTCTGCTGAAGAGACTAATAATAAGTCACCATAAACACAAATTTAGTTTGGAAATTCAAATTGTATGATTGTCATTGTAACAAGAGCTGAACAAACTTCCAAAATAGACAGATAACACTTAAAGTGGATCCATATCTGACTTTTTTTTTTAGTTTTGGATATAGCTAAGAAGTGCTGAAAACCCTGTCAGGTTTTTATTGCTCAAAAAATAAAGGACTATTGTGCAACCTTCACTAACCCCCTCACTATCGAAAAGAAATAGCAGCTGTAAAATAATTCTTAAATATATTAATAATAAAATATTTATTATAATAACAGCACTACATAATTTGCTAAAAAAATTGGTACAAAAATGTATGCACTACCTATAAGCAATAAACTTATCAGTGCTAATAAAACTTTGCAATTTTATATAAATCATCAAATAACCCACAAATCATTATGAATACTGCATTAAATACATAAAGTGCTGATATAAATATGAAAAATGCAAATTCATATAGTTCATTTCATCATATAATAATCCACCAGTGACCATTACATATATCCTCTTTTTTTGTGTGAGAGTGTGCTAAATCTACTTCTTAGTGTGAGAATGTGCCAATGTTCCACAATTTAGGCAGCCCCATGTGTATCAAATCACTCGCCTGATTTGTCTGACCTTTTTTACATAGATGGTCAAATAGCGCTGATTTATTATCCCCAGTACACAGAGATTTACATACTCCTCATATGGCACACAAATGGTGGAAGCAAATAGTGTAAAACTGTATCTAAAACCACAATAATAATTCAATATGCTTACAAAGGCAGTGCTTCAGCCAGCACTAAGAACTATCAGCATTCACTTTCGTATATGACACTGCACCACTTCCAAAATTCTATGTCAGTACATGCAGCCACCCTTGCATGTGTAGAGAGGTCACAGCACTTTGATTTGGTTTCATCATTAAAGCGGTAGTATCCCCTGAGAAAAAAAAAACCTGCAGGACAATGGCATAATGTGCTAGTATGCATCACATACTAGCACATTATGAAATACTTACCTTAGAACGAAGCCCCCACATGGTCGCCCGGACGCCTCTGAGGGAGCTGTCATGTTCCCTCTGCATCTCTACCGGGGTCGGTGGGTTCGGCGCCTCCAGCGCTGTGAGTGGCTGGAGCCGCGATGACGTCACTCCCGTGCATGCGCGTGGGAGTTCACTTTTGGCAGGAAGTTCTGAAGGTCTGCCGGACCTTAAGAGCGCATGCGCCGCTGGTGTCAGCGGCTGCATGCAGGGTGAATATGTCCTAAACCGTGCAGGTTTAAAGCACGGTTAAAGCATTTGTTACCCCATCACTTCATATTCCTGATACAGTATCTCACAAAAGCAGGTACACCACTCACATTTTTGTAAATATTTTATTGTATCCTTTCATGTGACAACACTGAAGAAATTACACTTACTTTTCTACAATGTAAAGTAGTGAGTGTACAGCTTGTATAAAAGTCTAAATTTTCTGTCCCCTCAAAATAACTCAACACAGCCATTAATGTTTAAACCACTGGCAACAAAAGTGAGTACACCCCTAAATGAAAATGTCCAAATTAGGCCCAAAGTGTCAATATTTTTTGTGGCCACCATTATTTTCCACCACTGCCTTAATCCTCTTGGGCATGGAGTTCACCAGAGCTTCGCGGGTTGCCACTGGAGTCCTCTTCCACTTCTCCATGACAACGTCACAGAGCTGGTGGATGTTAGAGACCTTGCGCTACGTCAACCTTCTGTTTGAGGATGCCCCACAGATGCTCAAAAGGGTTTAGGCCTGGAAACTTGCCTTGCCAGTTCATCACCTTTACCCTCAGCTTCTTTAGCAAGGCAGTGGTCGTCTAGGAGGTGTGTTTGGGGTCATTTTCTGTTGGAATACTGCCCTGTGGCCCAGTCTCTGGAGGGAGGGGATCATGCTCTATATCAGTATGTCACAGTACATGTTAGCAATCATGGTTCCCTCAATGAACTGTAGCTCCCCAGTGCCAGCAGCACTCATGCAGCCCCAGACCATGACACTCCCACCACCATGCTTGACTGTAGGCAAGACACACTTGCCTTTGCACTCCTCACTTGGTTGTCACCACACACGCTTGACACCATCTGAACCAAATACGTTTATCTTGGTCTCACTCATCAGACCACAGGACATGGTTCCAGTAATCCATGTCCTTAGTCGGCTTGTCTTCTGCAAACTGTTTGGAGGCTTTCTTGTGCATAATCTTTAGAAGAGGCTTCCTTCTGGGACGACAGCCATGCAGACCAATTTGATGCAGTGTGCAGTGTATGGTCTGAGCACTGACAGGCTGACCCCCCCATCCCTTCAACCTCTGCAGAAGAATGTGCACTCAACTTCTTTGGTCGACCATGGCGAGGCCTGTTCTGAGTGGAACCTGTCCTGTTAAACCGCTGTATGGTCTTGGCCACCATGCTGCAGCTCAGTTTCAGGGTGTTGGCAATCTTTTTATAGGCCATCTTTATGTAGAGCAATAATTCTTTTGTCCAGGACCTAAAAGAGTTCTTTGCCATGAGGTGCCATGTTGAACTCCCAGTGACCAGTATATGAGAGTGAGAGCGATAACACCAAATTTACCATGCCTGCTCCCCATTTACACATGAGACCTTGTAACTCTAAGGTGTCACATGACACCAGGGAGGGAAAATGGCTAATTGTGCCCAATTTGACATTTTCACTTAGGGGTGTAATCACTTTTGTTGCCAGCAATTTAGACATTAATTGCTATGTGTTGAGTTATTTTGAAGGGACAGTAAATTTACACTGTTATACAAGCTGTATACTCACTACTTTACATTATAGCAACGTGTAATTTCTTTAGTGTTGTCACATGAAAGGATATAATAAAATATTTACAAAAATGTGAGGGGTGTACCCACTTTTGTGAGATACTGTATTAGGAATATGAAGTGATGGGGTAACAAATGCTTTAAGGACATCATTAGAGGTAAACAAATGCACTGTCCTGAAAAAATTTCCTTTCACTTCCTGTTCTGTTACCAGGTCACAAAGTAATATCTCTCCATTTGCACACAGACAGGGAAAAACTTTAATGGTCATTGTGAGACATCCCTCCTACATATTAAAACTCTCTTCTTCAATCAGTACAGTAAATAAATTGTTATGTCAGGCAGAGCAGTTGAGTCATTTGTAAAGGAAGAGTGTGATCTTAGGGAAAATAGTATTATGTAAAACAATGAAATATGAAATGAATGTCTTTAAAGTAAGCCTGTGCTTTTTCCATGCAGGGTAAAGATACAGGTTTTCTTTAAAGTATATGTAAATCCTTACCTTGTCAAACAACACATTCAGTTTAAAATAGAAATTAAAGGCAAAACATCTGTGTAGACATATAAAAATATTATAAATACCCCCCCCTTTTTTTTATAAGTGAGCCCATCATTTCTGTTCCCAGCTGCAAAAGAGCTAGGGAAGGTGAAGCAGCAGCACACTGATCTTCCAAATGTATGGCTGTACAGGGGAGGGGACATGTCAGCACATTTCTGATAACTGCATTAGTCCCCAGTACAGCCAGAAAACTGACCATGTTGTGCTCTCCTGTCTAGTGTGATCAGTTTGTAATAGGAAAGCAGAAGGACTGGTAGGAGCACCAGGCATTTCACACAAAGGAAGCAATACAAAGAGAACAGTATACGTTTTCATAGATTTACATGGTACAGCAGGCACATATCAGGGATATGAAATATTGGGTTTACATATCAGTTTTTTATCACTTCCCAGCAGCAAATTCCCACAATCCTTTTGATCCCCTGATGGCTGAATATAATAGAAGGTCCTTTGTAATTCCTGATCTGCCAGAGTTGTATGTTACAAAGGGCTGCAGACTTTTCAAATGACAAATCTGATTGGCCCAGCACTGCCAAATGAGATGAGTCGCTTGCACCTACATACCCAGAAGTACTTGGTATTACTTTTAGACACTGAATAGAATGACAGGAGTTTGAAGGAAAAGTAAATACATGCTGGGGAGAGATGCGGGATTAAAGCACATCTGTAATGCATAGGAACTGTACTGAATACAACTGATAATTATGTTACAGTGTGGGAGGGCTTGTTGACTTCTTATTCAACCATGACAACTCATTACCTTTTAAAAATTGGAAGAGCACTAAAGAAACAGCAAAGAGAAGTATAATGAAATGTGACACATTAGCTTTTATATCCAGAAGTTTGACACTCATTTTTGGTGCAGAGTTCCCTGCTGTCAACTCCCCTTCTTTGCATACTTATCTATTCTATGCTGTGCTTTGCCCATGAAGGGAAATTCATCAGGTTTAATATAATCCCTCTCCCAAAGCACCACATACTCACTTTTTCTTTACTTTTTTCTGCTGATGGGAACAGGAGTCATTAAAGATATGGCTTACACAGGTTTATGGACTCTCCTGATTTGATAGGGTTGCTGCTGCTTGGTAGGTGGTCCAGTCACATGCTCCCACACGTATCAGGGAAGTACAAGGTAGTTTCTTCCTTTTCAGGAGCTGAATGAAGGAAAGATGAGTATATACTACTGGGCAGTAGTAATTAAAGCAAACCTGTTGCTTAATAATACATGGATACTATTACAGGTTTGTACTTCAATTTGATTTATCCAGCATGATAGTTGTAGCAGAGTGTTCATTTACACAAATGCTAAGATGCAGGCGCAGGCTCCTTTAGTTAATTTTCTTACAACTCCCTTGGTTCCTGTGGAAACCCAAGGAAAATTGGATTCTCTGCTACCCTCACTCAGCAGCTCAAAAGGAATACCTGATGAGGCAGAGGTAGCTGGGCAAGTGATCTGCAGCAAGATGGGAGACCCCCACTGCCAGAATTGGAGTGTACAGCCAGGCAGAAACCTAATAGAAAAACGCTTTCCTGGAAAGCTACCCAATTGGTATTAGAGGACTCTTGACCCAGTGGAGGGGCCTGCTTCCATAGGCCTAGGATCTCTCTAGCTGTTTGCCTATGTTACCAGAGCTACTTTGGCCATCACAGAGAGAGCTGCTGTTAATGAGTATAAGCACAAGTAGCTGTTTGTGTTCTGAACTGTTTTACTTAAGTAGCGATTCCCAACTCTGTTATTATAAAGCCTAACTTAAGTCTAGTACGCACTGCTAGTTTTTTTTCGTTCAGTCCGATGTTAGTACAGTGATTTTCCCTGCTGATCCATTGTGTTCTGATAGGGGGACACCCCCCCTTCACCAGAACACTCCGGTCAGCACTCCCAGCCATTTGCATGGTTTGGCAGAACTTTTTTGGTCATGCTCCTTCAACAGAAGCCAGCGGAAATTCGGCCAGTGTGTATGGGACTTAAGACTATGCTCATTTCTCATAATGTGGCTGATTGCCCATTCTGTTACACTTGATGTCTAGGAACAGAATTGACCTTGCCAGTAAGTGATAATGGGAGTGGCCTGACAGTGAAGCACAATAGCCCACAGGGAAGTGGGGAACCTACAGCCCCTTCAATAATGACCCCCTTAGTCCTGACAGGATTCCTGTGACTTAAAATACCTAAGTTCACAGGTCCATATCAGGACTTGTCTGACTGGTCCAAGAGATCGAAGGGTCTGCTCTGATCATATGGGATCCTGACTGTTCAACAGGAAAAACAAGCCAATACGGCCTTTAGAGGGGGAAGCAATAAGATTAACCTTGCACCTCCCAGTGAACAACCTCTATTCTTTTCAAAAGCTAGTTAAAGGCATTGCACATATTCAAATGCTTTTGTTGTTTTAACTAGGTATTGGAATAGTTAAGTCCCTTGTTTTGTTTGTTTGCCTTACTTTGTAATGATGGGATCACACTTTGTGGCTGCAGTTTGTGGTGTCATAGTTGATTGATCCCCCATGTTTATTTAATGCATCAACTAGTTTGTACCTACATGCCAAAGAGACAAGACAACTTCTTGTTCTGGGTCAGACTGAATCTAGTGTACGCTTCAGTACCCTCTCTGTTTTGCATCACAAATGCGGTGGAACAGATCATCTCCAAACTACAAGTACGCCCTCTGTGTGTCTGTAAATGTTCTGCCTCCTTGTGTCTTTTTTAGTTTTAAATACTGTGTAGCTCTCACCTGCAGCAGTGCTAGACTAAGAGACACTGAGATTGTGGGATCTGTAGTTTCTTTAAAGAAGTGTCAAGCCTCATAAAACAGACCATGTATTAAACATGAGTCTGTTTAGACATTAATGGCAGTGTGTTGAGTTATTTTGAGGGGACAGAAAATTTACACTGTTATACAAGTTGTACACTCACTACTTTACATTGTAGCAAAGTGTAATTTCTTCAGTGTTGTCACATGAAAAGATATAATAACATATTTACAAAAATGTGAGGGGTGTACTCACTTTTGTGAGATACTGTAAGTTGTTTGATCACATCATGACACATGGGAAATAAAAAAAATGGACCTGATAGTCAAAGTAAGCCTGAAAATACAAACCACATAGTAAATTATTTGACACTGCCATGTTATATTTGGGCATACATCAAGGAGCTCACAGACCTATGGATCACAGTGCTCACAGAAGAACTTTATCATACTCTGACTTCATTGATTCAGGTGTGAAAATGATGCCTGTCTGAAATCCAATAGTTTTTTAAGAAGTGTCATGTTTGATTTAAGTAGATTTAGAAGCATCTAATTTTGACCTTCAACCTGGGTACACAGTGTTCTCCAATGTAAAGGCACCTACTAGCAAGGAACATCATAAAACATGGTGGAGAGATGTCCCTAGAGTTTTCCTACAACAGCATATTCCAGGTATGCCATTCTACACTATCCAGAGAGAAGAAACCCAAGAAAAACTAAGATGCCTACACTGTAAACTCATTAAACTTATAAGACTCGCAGAGAGGTCCACAAAAGGGATTTTGAAGAACCTGTCCAAGTCTGTGAACCATAAACACTAAATGATCTGTATCTTCTGCTCTTTTGCCATAATCTCCAAGATCCCCAGGAGAAGTCATGCATTCTGACAAACTTACACAGCTCAATGGTCACCTAGCTCAAACCTATTCTCCTGCTGTGGAGTCATCTCCCTCACCATCAACAGATGTACCTAAAGAAAGAGCTTCATGTCCCAGGATGTGGAAGAAAGACTCAACCCCTGAGGCCTAACTTCAGGAGACCCCCCCTGTACACTTGGCTGAATCTGAATGATCTGCAAACTTTCCAAAGACAGCAATATCAAGTGGGGTGGAGCCTAAATAGCATGCAGCAATTCTAGAAGACCCATCATCTAAGTGAAGCACCTTCACCTTCACAGTATTCTTGTTCCACTTGGGTGGCCCTGTGTTCTCAGGCCTTGCATAATTCTGGCAGCTGTTCTCATGTTACCAGAGCTACTCCGGACTTTATCGAGGGCTAATTTTTATGAGGAAAAGTGCAAGTGGCTGTTTGTGTTCCAAACTGCTGGTAATGATTCTCAGCTAGACTCTCTTGTTATAAAGACTTATAGAGACTATGCTATGCAGCCAGGTTACCTTGACTGAGTTACATTGCTGAGAAGATTCTATGTATGTGTAGCTTTCTTAAGCTAATTATTTATTTATTTTTTGTATGCATTTTCTTTTTTTTTCCTGAACCTATTTTTTATTATTGTTTCTAACTTTATATCTTTTATTGAACTGCAAGCCGCAGTTATACAATTTACATCTTTCAAATAACCTATCCCATTACACAGTTACTCACACATAACTCATAACAGCATTAAATATGTGCCTTTCTCTAAACCAGAATATGCAGAGAAAATCGCCATTTATGACCTGTGTCACAGAGAGTTTGCACGTCCTTTGAAATTGCAAAACATCTAGATTTTGTTTAGATATAAATCTGGATCAGTATTTAGTTTGGCAGTAAAAAATATGCTAACAAGCAAACAACATTACATTACATTACATATTTACAATGTATTTGATGGATTATGTCAAAGCCTGTAAAAGTAATTTGACATTCAATTCAAACTATTTTGCATAGCAACAAAATATATTTATTAGTTTGTACTAACTAATGGAGTCCCTGAGAGATCCAAAAAGTCAGCCTGCCAACCATCTCTGTAGCCTATAACCAAAGCTGTTATCAGTTGGTGAACTTACCCACATTTATTTTTGCAATAATGAATGTTTGCTCTGATAACTACACTTCCCCTTAGTATTGTGTATGTATTTCCTTTCTGTTATTTCTCACTTCATAATAAATCTGTGTGTAGAACTACCTTGTACTTTCTGCGTAATATGGATAACCTCAGATATTTAGCAATAAATTCTGTGTTTGGAAAATTCACCTGAAAAACCAAGTTTCTCTTGTCTTACCAGTATGACTTCAGTTTCCATGGACATGGATCATGTGGCTTTGTTTCACACCCATAAGGGTTTTCTGGTGTCTGGGTGGCACTGCAGCCTCCTTTTAGCCCTTCTGTGTTGTGTGGCATCCTTCCTTCAAATCTATTTCTCCTTGTACGTAATGTTTCCTGTAGACTAAGGGAGTGGTAAAGCAGGGAGATTATTACATTCTCCATAAAAGATTAGGAGTGTGCATAATTAGGTTTCAGAGGGTCTACTTGGCCTGCAGAACTATGAAAACACAATTAGACATTGCCAGAATACCAGCAACAAAACTCTATAAGGTTCATTTAATAAAGGAATATGTGTGTGTGGGCTTTCAAAACCAGACAATAAGCTGAAGTTAGGATAAGGCAAAGTTCACTTTTAATATCCAATCATGTGCAAGAGAAAAAAAAAAGAAAAGATTTTTGATTTTACATTACTGGAAGCTTCAATTTGTTTACTAAGCTAAAGTAACATTTACTTTGCAATTTCAATACTTTTTCTGTAGTACATTTTTACTTATAAAAAAAATAAACCAGAAGTCTAGTTTGGTTAGGCAAAATGGAAAGCAAAATCCAGTCCATTGATATAGTACTTACTATAGTATTTATATTGGTATATGGTAAATATGTGGAGTGTACCATTAACAAAGTGGTCCCCTTATAGCACATGTGTCAAACACAAGGCCCGCGGGCCGAATCTGGCCCTCCAGGCTTTTTCATGCAGCCCTCGACCCTCTCCTACAGCTGCAGGAGAGCTCCAGATCTCCTTCTGACCCTGTGCTTTCTGCTTTCCAGCAATGTCTCCAGCTTTTTCCCAGCAGCAGCACAAGGTAAAGTTGGTGCACTGTAATGTAAGGGAGGGTGGGGGATTCAACTTCTGATGGTGGGGAGGCTCCTGACATCTTATGTAAGGGTAGGTGATGCTCTGAACATCTAGCCTTACCGATACAACCGGCCCTTTTGAGGGCAATCCTATTGCTGATTCGGCCCTCGATTAAATGGAGTTTGCCACCCCTGCTTTATAGTATGTAAGTGTAAAAGGCTTGTTGAAATCATAATTTCCATATCTACACATCTTTACTTTTAATCCAAAAAAGGACTGTTTTCTGTCTATTTTTGCAAAGTTAAAGGTTTATTCAAGGAATTTCAAAAACCTCATATAAGGTTTTCTTTTTTTTTGTATTGATATGATTGCTTTAGTGCACAAACTTCCAAAATATGCAGAGGAAAGAGAAAAAGCAAGAAGTAGCTTACTGTATGTAGATATAAGCAGTGTAAGAGCTGTATTTTAAAAGTAAATAAATCGTTTGAGAATGAACAAAGGCAGCAGCAAAAAAAGTATACAGCAGCATTTGAATAAGAATACAATTTAACGTTTTTTCTGTTTTGTTAGTTAAATGGAACTGAAGGGGCACCAGACATTAACATTTTCAGCTTCAAAAAGTTCAAAATGACATCACGTCGGCAAAGTTGAAAGAGATTATAAAAAATGACCAGACATGTATTTGTTGAATCTGAAGTAATTGGTTTAGTGTATATTATTTCTGAATACGCATTTTTACCCAATTAAAAAATAATTTAGCTACAAAGTTTAAAAGGGAAGTGTATTCAATGCTTTTCTTCATGATGACAATGTTAGGCTTTGTCACTTCATGACATGTGGGTCACAACTGAAGTAGGAAATCTCAGCCTTTTCTGTCTACAGTAATATATTTGTAAAAAAAGTGTCCATAATACTGACAGAAGTTCATGGCACAGTTATTAAGAGCTCAGTTACGGACATGACTGCATAGCTGTGTTCTGTTGTGTTTATACATAATGCTTTTTAATGACTTTTACAGTAATTTACAGGGGTAAAGTTGAGCACCGTATTATATAAAAAAGAGATCAAAGGCAATTATTATCATACAGGATTTATATAGCGCCGACTGTTTGTGCAGCGCTTTACAACTTGAGGGTAGACAGTACAAATACAATACACTTTAATACAGTAGGAATCAGAGCTTATTAGAGATTACAGTCTAAGAGGGGGATTGAAGAGATACAAGAGGCAATAACTGTGGTGGATGTGCTGATGTAGAAATAAAGGTACAATTGTCAGGTGGGGGCCAGATAGGCTTCTCTGAAGAGATGAGTTTTCAGGGATCGTCTAAAAGTAGACAAGTAGGAGATAGTTGGACAGATTGGGGTAGAGAATTCCAGAGGACGGGAGAGTGGCTTCAGAAGAAGTCCTGGAGGAGAGCATGGGATGAGGTGACAAGGGAGCGAGAGAGCAGAAGATCTTGGGAGGAACGAAGAGGACGATATGGTTGGTATATTGAGACCAGGTTAGTGATATAGCTGGGGGCCAGGTTGTGGATGGCTTTGTAAGGTACTGTTAGTATCTTGAATGTAATTTGTTGGTTGAGTGGCAGCCGATGGAGGGATTGGCAGAGAGGGCTGGCAGGCGCCGAGCCGTTTGTAAGGTGGATGAGCCTGGCAGCAGCGTTCATGATGGACTGAAGGGGGAAAAGTCTATTTAGAATTAGGCCAATGAGGAGAGAGTTGCAGTAGTCGAGGCAAGAGAAGACCAAGGAAGTGGATTAAAAGATTTGCAATATTGCAATAAAACTTTTTCCAAAAAAGGCAGGCATTTCTTACTGCAAACATACAAAAAAAAAATAATAATAATAATTGTGTGCTATGGGAAAAACCTATATTTTAAATACAAGAGTGCAGTATAGTGGGATGTGCTTTGTTTCATTTGGGTTATATAAAGGGTTATACATGGTTTATAATATTTCCATTGCTATTGTATCTAAATATACAGGATATATGACTTAGTTTGTGTTTCTTTTACCAATTGTTTCCCTTTTATAAAAGGTAATCACTTTTAGTAGATAAAAAAAATATTCTTTAGACTACATATGCTCCCTCAATATGGAAAGATGTTAGGGTAGAGTATAGAGAAAGAAATCATGATGTTACAGGTTCAGTGAACTCATTCTTCTAAGACTGCCCATAAAGAGTGACCCTTGGGCAATCCTCCGTTTACCTGACATGCATATCCACTAGTCAGGGCATGCCAGTGATCTCCTTTTTAATGTTTATGATGCAGTGATGGCAAATGTCGATTTATTTACATTCACTTCGACATTATCCGCAGACACCGGTCTTTTGAGGTCTACAAATGCAACTGTTCTCATTCTGCACAGGGAGAATTTGTTGCACAGCTGTGCTTCAATTCTGCACCAATCTTGGCCCAAGTACGACCAGCCTGAAGCATTAAATGGAATATTGTAGAATTAACCATAAACAATCTATTCCTATTGTTTCTCAAGATCTCAAGTTCTGCAAAAACCCTATATATAAAGTATATGATAATATTTCTTTAAAATCATTGCACTGTTGACTATTACAGTGTGATTTTTTTTGTCATGTATCATATATATATATATATATATATATATATATATATATATATATATATATATACAGTATCTCACAAAAGTGAGTACACCCCTCACATTTTTGTAAATATTTTATTATACCTTTTCATGTGACAACACTGAAGAGATGATACTTTGCTACAATGTACAGTAGTGAGTGTACAGCTTGTATAACAGTGTAAATTTGCTGTCCTCTCAAAATAACTCAAAACACAACCCTTAATGTCTAAACCGCTGGCAACAAAAGTGAGTACACCCCTAAGTAAAAATGTCCAAATTGGGCCCAAAGTGTCAATATTTTGTGTGGCCACCATTATTTTCCAGCACTGCCTTAACCCTCTTGGGCATCAAGTTCACCAGAGCTTCACAGGTTGCTGTTGGAGTTCTCTTCCACTCCTCCATGACAACATCATGAATCTGGTGGATGTTAGAGACCTTGCGCTCCTCCACCTTCCATTTGAGGATGCCCCACAGATGCTCAATAAGGTTTAGGTCTAGTGACATGCTTGGCCAGTCCATTACCTTTACCCTCAGCTTCTTTAGCAAGACAATGGCCGTCTTGGAGGTGTGTTTGGGATTGTTATCATGTTGGAATACTGCCCTGTGGCCCAGTCAACAAAGGGAGGGGATCATGCTCTGCTTCAGTATGTCACAGTACATGTTGGAATTCATGGTTCCCTCAATGAACTGTAGCTCCCCAGTGTCGGCAGCACTAATGCAGCCCCAGACCATGGCACTCCCACCACCATGCTTGACTGTAGGCAAGACACTTGTCTTTGTACTCCTCCCCTGGTTGCCACCACACACGTTTGACACCATCTGAACCAAATAAATTTATCTTGGTCTCATCAGACCACAGGACATGGCTTCCTTGTGGGACGACAACCATGCAGACCAATTTAATGCAGTGTGCAGTGTATGGTCTGAGCACTGAGAGGCTGACTGCTGCATGGTCTTGGCCACTGTGCTGCAGCTCAGTTTTAGGGTTTTGGAAATCTTCCTATAGCCTAGGCCATCTTTATGTAGGGCAACAATTATTTTTTTCAGATCCTCAGAGAGCTATTTGCATAAGGTGCCATGTTGAACTTCCAGTGACCAGTATGAGAAAGTAAAGAGCAAAGGTGACCAGCGCTATGGAGTATGAGGTAGAACAGTGAAGAGTGGGTAAATAGGTGTAAGCAGCCAACAACCAAACCCCGAAGGGTTAAGAATAGAGTGAATGTGCAAAGGGGTTGAGACGGCGCTACCTAAAAATTAATAAAGTGCTGATAAAGGTGCAATAATGTGCAGAGAAACCCCTTTAAAAAGGGGGTGATACCAATTAGTCTAAAATATAAATATTAATTAAATTCTCAAAGGGTTAAAAACAACCGATGTAATCTGTCAATGTATGGTGAATTTTATCTGCAAATAATAATTGTGCCACAAGTGAACAAGTGTTATAGTGGGTTTATTCCAATAAAGTGATACAGTGCACTGCTGATTTAAACATATGGATGCAAATCCCTGGTAGTGAAGTGGTGAAAATATATAAACAAATAAAATCCTGGAGTGATATATTCCTCAGAGGTGATAGTGCTGTTTTACCCTCAGTGACCACTAGGTGTAGTATATACGACCTGATCCAATAGAGTGGTCCACAGAGGTAGATCCTGGGGTTCCTCTCTTGATCCAGCAAGGCACCAGCTGGTGATCTCACAAAAAGAAAGGAGAGGGGAGCCCCATAAAGTAGTATATAACAATGTGCCAATACAGATAGTAATATCGACTCACGGTGAAGCTGCCTCGGATCAGTGTAGAGCAACGCCGGGAGGCTTCCGCGTTCCACGGCTGCAAAGTCCGAGACCGGAAGTGACGCAATGACGCAATGGACCCGCCCTACGCGTTTCGTCAGATGACGTCTGCTGGAGGGAAAGTGAGAGAGTTTTATGAGAAAGTGAGAGCGATAACATCAAATTTAACACACCTGCTCCCCATTCACAGCTGATACACTAACAAGTCACATGACACCCGGGAGGGAAAATGGCTAATTGGGCCAAATTTGGACATTTTCACTTAGGGGTGTACTCACTTTTGTTGCCAGTAGTTTAGACATTAACGGCTGTGTATTGAGTTATTTTGAGGGGACAGCAAATTTACACTGTTATACAAGCTGTACACTCACTACTGTACATTGTAGCAAAGTTTCATTTCTTCAGGGTTGTCACATGAAAAGATATAATAAAATATTTACTAAAATGTGAGGGGAGTACTCACTTTTGTGAGATACTGTATATATATATATATATATATATATATATATATATATATATATATATATATATATTGATAGATATATATATAGATATGTATCTATATATAATTGAATCTTTGGTGCTTAGGAGATTTATGAATTGTGATTACTTTTAGTTTTACAGACTTCATAAGTATGCATTTTAATATTTTGCCAAATGGTTCCATGCACAACTGCCCATAAAGATTATAATGTAATTTCTTTGAACACAGTATGCAAAGTAATCTGTTCAAGGTCAAAAGAGATGGACACTGATATTCTCATATTAAAACATCATTCAGCTTCACATAAGTTATAAAACAACGGTCACATCTGAAAATTAGAAAACAAAATTATACAACACAGTATATGCTTTCAAAAAGATGTCCTCTTTGCTTGACCAACTTGACTTTTTTGAATTTTGAAATTATATAAATATACTGTACATTATACATATATATCATGTTATTTCTAAATATGTCATTCCATTTTGTAACAGTTTAGAACAGATGTGTCTATAAACATGTCTAATTAACACTCAATTACTTCTACAAGAAAAGATTCATGTTTAAGAGCAAACTAGTGCTTGTGGTAGTACTGCTTTGCTTTGCTGAAGTCTTGATTCAGTACTGTGCATAGCAAAAATTGTTCTCCTGTTGTCTGTGTTAGTCTGTGTTGGTCATTCATAAGGAAGGAACTGATATGAATATTAAACATGATATGAAAAAAAAAAAAAAACATATTATGAAAATGCCATGTAATAAAGGCTAATGTTGATAGTACGTTTCTACTAATTATGCAGGCATATTTACATACAGAATTTGTTTAGTTAACTATAGTTGTTGCATTTATTAACAAATTATTATTCAGCATATGGATTTTCTTGCCATCCTGTTTTCCCATAAAGATGACAATAATATTACTATTTTCTCTAGAATTGTGAATATTTTATTAAATAATTCCCAAAGGAAATCCAGATTAGCCTTTAGTATCGTGGATAAGCAGGGCTGAACTGGCAGAGGCATTGACTACTGAACATTTGTTCAGTTGAGGGCTTGAATGTGTGACCTGACCAAAGGCTTTCCAGACTCCCATGTGTACCATACCATGTAATCTTTATTCTTTCATCCTGATCCTTCCATTTCCCTACCCTAAATGTCATAACCTCATGTTAAATACAAGCTACAATTTCCAGTTAGATGAAGGCCAATAGGGCTTAAAAGTTCTTGCAGGACATTAACCACTTGCCGACCACGCACTGTACATTTATTGTGACAATGCGGGCTGGCTGCGCACAATCACATATACAGTATATACATAATCCTGTATTTTTGGGGGGCACTGCGCCCGCCTCCCCACATGCTGATCACCAGGTCCTGGCCAGTGATTGGCCGCCGGCACCCGGCGATCAGCTCTGAGCTTCATGGAACAGGTCTGTGAGTCTACACAGGACAGAGCTGTGTTTCAGTGACAGGGAATCTAGTTGATTTTTCATTCCCTGCTAAGCAGGGAATTTAAACAACTATATCCCCAGTAAAAACAGCACACAGTACACACATCAACTATTGTAAGGCACATATTTAACCCCTTGATCACCCTAGATGTTAACCCTTTCCTGCCCTGTGTAATTTATTCAGTAAGAGTGCATATTTTTAGTTTATATCGCAAAAAAAAAAAAAATCAGTAGTGATTAAACACCACCCAAATAAATCTCTATTTGTGGGAAAAAAAAGATATATATTTTATTCGGATACAGTGTTACAATAGGTGAAGTAGCACAGTGCTAAATAGCAAAAAATGACCTGGTCATGAAGGCAGTAAAATCTTCTAGAGCTGAAGTGGTTAAACTGATGGTTTGGTGGAACACGTGCATGGAGTTTAGTGATATTATCATACTGCACACCTCTCACTCCTCTCTTCCAAACTTTGTTAGGAAGTTGTTTCAAAGGAAAAGCATGTCCAAAGCTCTTTTGCAGGGCCAGTGCTTCCACTAGGAAAACTAGGCAGCCGCCTAGGGCGCATTGCCACCTAGGGGCGCAGACACGAGTTGGCACTCTCTCTCCATCATGAATGATCCTTGTAAGCTGAGGGGAGGTGCAGCAGTGGGGGAGGAAGAAGGGACAGAGGAAGATGTCAGTTGTCTGGGGTAGTGGGGGAGCTACAAGGCCCTTGCTTTCCACCACTGTTGGTGGGGGGGCCCTAAGAGGCCAGAAGGGAGCCCACCGGAGTGCTGCCTGCATGATGATCCTCTTTGTCTAGAGCTGAGCAGCCTAAATCCTGGACAAGAAGTGACTCTCTACACTGAACTTGTGGGCAGCCGTTCATTTTCCTGGGTCGGTATTAAGCAGGGAGCAGAGGAGAGCTGAACCTGAGCCAGAGCTTGGCACTGGAGGGTGGCAGCATTACTGGAGCAGAAGCAACAAGGCACCAGAATGGTCTGAGGAGGTTGGTGATGAAGGACATGTGGAGCTCTATGACTGCTGCTTCTCCCTCCACCAGGAGCCAGTTGTAGCTGTGGTGAGCACTGTGGTCCAGGAGAGGAGCGTCCTGGGAGAAGGAACCAGCAGGATCACGATGAAGGAGGGCAGAGTGCGGGCCACTCTCTTCATACTTCCCAGTGAGTGTCCCCAGTAAAGGGGATCAGGGTCCCTGGGTGTGACATGAAGGATCCCTGGTGTGAAAGAGAATTGGAGTCACCAGGTGTGCCATGGGGAATCAGAGTCACCAGGTGTGACATGGGGGATATGGGTCACAAGTGTAACAGGGGTTTGGGGTCACCAGGAGTGCCATAAGGAATTGATATCCCTGGGTGTGCCATGGGGGATTGAGGTCCCCGGGTGTGACATGGAGGAACATCAGGGTCCCCAGGTGTGACATGGAGGAACATCAGGGTCCCCAGGTGTGACATGGAAAAACATCAGGATCTCTGGGTATGACATGGAGGAACAGCAGGGGCCCCTGGAGTGACATAGAGGAACATTGGGGTCACTGGGTATGACAGCATGACATGGAGGAACACAGGGGTCCCTGGGTGTGACATGGAGGAACATCAGAGTCAGTGGGTATGACAGCATGACATAGAGGAATATTGGGGTCCCAGGATGTAACATGGAAAAACATCAGGGTCCCTGAGTGTGACATAGGGGGGATATCAGGGTCCCCAGGTGGGACATGGAGGAATAGAGGGCCACTGGGTATGACAGCATTACATGGAGGAACCATCAGATCAGGGTCACTGGATATGACATAGAGGAGTTTTTAACCCTTTTATTTTTTTTGTGGGGGGCAAGTAGCTGATCTTGCCTAGGGCATAAAATAGTCTAGCACCGGCCCTGCTCTTTTTACCATACTTCTTTTATGGGTCCCAGGAGTTCACTTAGTTCTGCAGTCCTGTGACCCAGATTCAGCTGACAGTGGGCTAAAAGCCACTGTCGGCTGATGTCACCGAGCCGGTCCAGACTCTGCAGGGATCCCAACATTAATGTTGAGATCTGCCCAGATCCCTGACCAGCAGCTGGCTCAGCCTCTCAGTGCATCACTGAGAGCTTGAGCTAGCCAATCCAGCCCCCTCCCCTGCGCTCCCTGAGCTCCCATGAGCACTGGAACAGCAGAGCACAGAGCACCAGCAGGCACCAGCTCTCTGCTCACTGAAGACCAAGAACTGAGCAATCAATGATCTTTGATTGCTCAGTTTTTGGGCTGCAGGGGACCAATGCAGCATCGGATCAAGTATGAATGTTTATTTTGTAGAAACTCACACTTCTCTTTTAAATGCTCCAACCAGAACTATTTCTAACTTTCCTGAAGTGTAAGTCAGTCCTGCATATCTCTCCATGTTTATCCTGTAAAATACCTTTTGAAGACAGAAAAATACCTGATGATCTGCCAAAAATGCACTTAGTGCTTAAGTCATGTTGTGGGCTGCCAATGCATGCAATTTTGTGATCTGAATGGTTTCAGCCTTGCCCACCTTTCTTTGCTAAACTACCCAAACTCATCCCCATCTTATTCTCCCAACGTATACACTTATAATTTTAACCACTTAAGCCCCGGAAGATTTTACCCCCTTCCTGACCAGGCCCTATTTTGCGATTCGGCACTGCGTGACTTTAACGGACAATTGCGCGGTCGTGCAACGCTGTACCTAAACAAATTTGACGTCCTTTTTTTCCCACAAACAGAACCTTTTTTTGGTGGTATTTGATCACCTCTGCGATTTTTTGATCATGCGCTATAAACAAAAAAAGAACAACAATTTTGCAAAAATAACAATATTTTTAAAAATTTTTATATAAAATTCCCCCAAAAAAATGTAAAAATTAAAAAAAATTTTTAACATTTTTGGCCAATTTGTTTTCTGCTACATATGTTTGGTAAAAAAAATCACAATAAGCGTATTTTGATTGGTTTGCGCAAAAGTTATTGCGTTTACTAACTAAGGGAAAGATTTTTGCCATTTTGTTTTTTTTTTCTTAACGAGTAATGGAGAGCTACATGAAGGTATGCATGAAGGTAAAAAACCTTCTGCTTTTACAATCACTTTAATAATCCAAGTCAATTTAGACAAGAGCAAATATTAACTGGCTCCTGTCTAAATTGGCCTTAGTATGTCTATGTATGTATGCATGCAATATAGGGACCGTAGAGAGAGCAAGAATTGATGTGAATGTACAGTATGTAAAGAGCTGTGTATATTGTCAATGCTATATAAATGCCTCTAATAGGTACATAAATAATGGGCTTTTGGGGCTCCTGGGTTTTTTGATTGCACGAATATGGACCTAAGTACATTTGTGATTTCTGTTAAAGAGGTTGTAAACCCATTCAAATTTTTTTTTTTCAACCTGAAAGAGAAACACATAATGAGC
The DNA here is from genome assembly GCF_965119305.1 of Pelophylax lessonae. NCBI lineage: Eukaryota > Metazoa > Chordata > Amphibia > Anura > Ranidae > Pelophylax > Pelophylax lessonae. The sequence goes on along the minus strand of NC_138772.1, from coordinate 421,462,545 downwards.
TAGTATGCATCGCATACTAGCTCATTATGAAATACTTACCTTAGAATGAGCCCCCGCCGTGCCGCCCGCTTACCTGTATGACGGGAGACATGTTTGCCCATCTTCCAGGATCGCGGCAACCGGCCATCTGATTGGCTGGAGCCGCAGTGACGTCACTCCTGCGCATGCGCGCGGGAGCCGATGGTCACGGCACGGGGCTCTGAAGGAACGGCACCAGCGCCCATTCCTTCAGAGCGCATGCGTCAGTGACGTCACTGGCTGCATGTAAGGTAAATATCTCCTAAACGGTACATGTTTAGGAGATATTTACAGTACCTATAGGTAAGCCTTATCATAGGCTTACCTATAGGTAAAAGTGTCAGAGGAGGGTTTACTTCCTCTTTAAGCTCTTTTGTATTCATCGTGGTTTCACTTATAAGCAACTCAGAGAAAACAGTTCTCCCCATATAGGTCAGTCGAGAAATCCTTAGAAATACATCCGGAAATGCTGGATGTTCAATGTGTCAGAAGGCTAGGCTATGGAAATGCCCAAGTGTGAAATGTAGGGATGAGCTGCAGTGAAGACAAGCAAAAGATTTCGTCCCAAACAAAACCCTTGGATGAAATTAATTTTTAACAAAAAAAAAAAAATCACTTTCTTGAAGTGTAAATGATAAATGACTGGTTTACTTTAGTATTTTGAGATTTTCTAAGTTCTAACCTGTTAATTGCAAAATTATATTATGGCTAATCGCCATGAACTTACATACGACATATACATTTTTTGCTGCATGTCCAAAACCTACAGAAACAATTGTAATTACAGCATACTACACAATAGTCTTTCAAGCAAACATTGTGTGTTTGTTGGTAGTATTCAGTTACTATGTACATACTCAGTGCAACATATGGAGCAGAGTACAGTCTTCCCTTCCATTTCAAAGGTCAAATGAGGTTTTGCCTAGTACAGTAATTTGATACTGAATATGATAGAGAATGTGTTTGCATTATCTAGAAGTGTTTTTGCTTACACGAATAAAAGGAAATGATTGATAAAAGTCATGTCAGTTCAAGAACAAATTGATATATTATACTAAGAACTTGTGGATTAAATGATTACCGTCAGTGTTATATAACCATATTCCATTAGTTAGAATTGAAAGGTTCATTTCAGAATCATGTCGAAAAAACTGTAAACAAACTTGAAAACGGTACGAAATGCAGGCTGCAAGATATTGAAGCAAAACTATAAGCAAAATCTTTTTTTTTTTTTTCATTTTGGATAGAGCAAAGAAGGGTTCGAACCCCATTTTTTTTTTGTTTTTTTTTTAAACTTCATGAGAAGATTTGCCTTCACATTCCTGCCCATAACAGGAAGTGGAAGGAAATCCCTGCAAATTAAGAGAATTCACTGGGGGTCCTCAGGCCACCAGAACTAGTGTCCCAATTGGAAGATTTCCCATCTATTACTGTTCTAGGGACAACCCAAGATTTGGAATTGTCTTTCACTCTCTCTTTTAGAGCCGGTTCACACTGAGGCGACACGACTTCGGGGGGGGCGACCTGTGAAGTCGCGTGCACCGCGACTTCAGCGCGACTTGCAGGGACTTCACATAATGGAAGTCTATGCAAGTCGCTCCGAGGTCGCCCCAAAGTAGTACAGGACCCTTTTTCTAAGTCGGAGCGACTTGTGTCGCTCCTATTAGAATGGGTCCTGTACTACTCAATGGACCGCGACCGACCGCGACTTGTCAGGCTGACAAGTCACCTGACAAGTCGCGGCAGTGTGAATGGGCTCTTAAGGGTAATGGTAAATAGGACTAATAGAGAGAGTGAATCGCCCTAATGGGGCAGAGGTAGAAATAAAAATCTGACGGCTACTACTGCTACAATCTACTCTACTGTCCAAAATTAAAGAAAATGTGGGTTATGAATTCAGGTTTTAGGTTATCCGTCAGAAAATATTTTAAAGTTTTGATCTGAAAATAGAAGCTACATGGTTGTATTTGTGTTTGTGTCTGCTCTGTTTAGGCCTGCATTCAGAACAGACCATATTTGTGGTGATTTTGAAGCATTGTTTTTCAGGAGTTTTGCACAGGTGTTTTTTAGGCATATAACAGGCATTTTTACATGTGTATCAAGCTTCAGGTGTTTTTTTTTTCCCAAGCTGAGTAGGGTGAAGACAGGTGTTCTATAGCAAGAGAGAAACTGTGTAAAAATGTGTGCAATAATGCACGTATCACATGTTTCTAGATACTCTCAAGTCTATGGGATCAAAATGCCTGAATATGTTAAAAAAAAAGTTGGAAAGGGATTCTGTATAGTCAGATGTAGGTAAATGAGCAGAATATGTTCACATTTGAATGGGGGGCTAAATTATTACATTTCACTATTTGTTTGTATTAATAATACACTATATTGTCAAAAGTATTGGGACACCTGCCTTTACACGCACATGAACTTTAATGGCATCCCAGTCTTAGTCTGTAGGGTTCAATATTGAGTTTGCCCACCCTTTGCAACAGCTTCAATTCTTCTGGGAAAGCTGTCCACAAGGTTTAAGAGTTTGTCTATGGGAATGCTTGACCATTCTTACAGAAGCACCTTTGTGAGATCAGTCACTGATGTTGGACGAGAAGACCTGGCTCACAGTCTCCATTCTAGATCATCCCAAAGGTGTTCTATCAGGTTGAGGTCAGGACACTGTGCAGGCCAGTCAAGTTCCTGCACCCCAAACTCGCTCATCTATGCCTTTTCAGACCTTGCATTGTGCACTGGTGCTCAGCCATGTTGGAACAGGAAGGGACCATCCCCAAACTGTTCCCAAAAAATTAGGAGCATAACATTTCCCAAAATGTCTTGTTATGCTGAGGCCAAGCCCAACCCCTGAAAAATAACTCCACACCATCCCCTCCTCCACCAAATGATTTGGATCAATGCACAAATCAATGTTCATAAAAACATGGATGAGTGAGTTTGGGGTGGAGGAACTTGACTGGCCTGAACTCGACCTGATAAAACACTTTTGGGGTGAATTAGATCGGAGACTGCGAGCCAGGCCTTTACGTTCAACATTAGTGCCTGACCTCACAAATGCACTTCTAGAACTTCCATAAACCCACTCCTAAACCTTGTGGACAGCAATCCCGGTTGAAGCAGTTATCACTGAAAAGGGTGGGCCAACTCAATATTGAACCCTATGGACTAAGACTAGGATGCCATTAACCACTTTACCACTAAGCCTATTTTTGACACTTTTTGTTCACAAGTTAAAACCAGTATTTTTTGCTAGAAAACTACTTAAAACCCCCAAACATTATATATATTTTTTTAGAAAAGACTCTGGAGAATAAAATGTCGGTCATTGCAAAATTTTTTGTCACGCGGTATTTGCGTAGCGGTCTTTAAAACGCCATTTTTGTGGAAAAAATTAGAAAAATCACATTTCACTGCATTTAAAAAATACTAAACAGTAAATTTAGCCCATTTTTTTTGTATATTATGAAAGATGATGTCACACCGAGTAAATAGATACCCAACATGTTATGGTTTAAAATTGCGCCCCCCCCCCCGTGGGATGGCGACAAACTACGGTCAATAGAGATCTCAATCTGCGACGCTTTAAATTTATTTAACGGTTACCAGTTTAGAGTTAGAGTGTAGCTCTTTTTTTTTACATTATTGCCCATGCTCTGGCGATCGCGGCGATACCTCACATGTGTGGTTTGAACAGCGATTTAATTTGCGGCTCGACTTGCGTATACGTTTTTTTTTGTGCGCGAGCTAACGGTGACGGGGCGGCTAAATTTTATTTTTTTCCTATTTCTTTTTTCTTTTTTTTAAACTTTATTACAGGTTTTTAAAAAAAAAAAAAAAATATGATCACTTTTATTGCTGTCACAAGCAATGTAAACATCCCTTGTGACACCAATATGTAGTGACAGGTACACTTTATGGAGGGATCGAGGGTCTAAAAGACCCTAGACCCCTCCACTACACTTCCCTGTATGCAAAACACCAAAAACTGCATTTTTGCATACAGCCGTTTTTCAAATCTGCCGCCTTTTGCAGCACAGTAACCCGGAAGTGACGTCATGGACGCCGCCTCCGGGTTACGTCATCGGAGACCCGATCGATGCCGTTTCCGGCATTCATCGGGACTCCATCCAGCCGGCGGACGTGCCACCGGGAGCCCCGAGCAAAGCCACGGAAGGCGGCGGGAGGGGGGGACGTCCCCTCCCGCCCCCCCGGGTAACGATTGAGCGGCTCCCGAGCCGCATCGGTCGTTACCGACGGAAAGCCGACCGTCGGCTTCAAACCACGGTACCGAAAAGTCAGCCGATGTAGGTCTACGTGGCTAGACATTAAGTGGTTAAAGTCTATGTGAGTGTAAAGGCAGGTGTCCCAATACTTTTGACAATATAGTGTATATTAGATTAATGGAATTGATATTCTTTTGGTTCAAAGATTTTTATTCAGGTTTTCAAATAATCTATACAGCAGTTAAGGAAGATGGGCCATACATTATAGAATGTTGGCTGAGGCCACTTATTTTGGGCCAAAAGAACGTATATTATAACTAGAGGTCATAATCTCATAAACCAATGAGTACAGCACTGATGATGGGAAACAATGCATTCCTCGTGTAGTAGTAAAATAGTGAGAAAAAAGGACAGGGAAATGGGTATGTGAGTGGGGGAGGTAAGGGAAGAAGGGCAAAGGGGGGTTCCCGGGGGTCCAATGTCACGGTGGGGAGGCTACCCTGATGATAAAAGGTAGGAGTGTGCTGTTATAGGTCAAGTAGTGTGGTATCATAATTTTTGGGTTATATAGTAATTGAGGTTTAATAAAGACAACAGTCCATACAGTTCAACCAGAGTAGGTGTGTGTGGACGTATTCATTTCCCATAACCCTGAATTTTGTGATCTTTGAGATGCACATCCAAGAGTCTTTTAAAAGTATCTATATTCCCCACAGTTACCACCATTTGTGCAAGAGAATTCCACAATCTTATTGCCCTTACAATAAAAAAAAACCCTTACGTATTTTAAGGTTAAACAGCCTCTCCTCTAATCTCATTGTGTGGCCATGTGTCCTCTTACACTCCTTGAGACTAAATAGTTTTTTTCCTATGCTGAGATCACCATTGAGGTATTTGTAAATCGCTATCATGTTCCCTTTCAACAGTCTCTTCTCTAGGGAGAATTAATCAAGCACTTGCAAACACTACTCATAATTAAGGCCCTCCAATCCCCTAATTAGTTTAGTTGCCCTTCTCTGGACACTCTCCGCTTCCAATACATCCTTGCTGAGGATTGGCGACCAGAACTGGACAGAGTACTCCAGATGTGGCCGGACCATGGTTTTATAAAATGGTAGAATTACGTGTTGTGCCTACCACTAGCATTGGGGGTCAGGCACAATAGCTGTCTCTGTGTTTTTCATCCATAGCAGCCCTTTTTCACATAAGGCAACCTCCCACAGACAGATAGGTGTGTTCCCAATTCTATGCAGCCCTGAAAGCACTCCATTTATTTGAACATAGCCAAAAAATTTCTGTTGGTGGCAAATGAATGCATTGACATAGCTTTGGAAAAATGAGGATCCCATCAGGGCCTGCTAACTTGTTCATCTAGTTCATTTGAGATCAAGCCAGGATGGGAAAGAGGCAATAGAGGTATAGGCTGGGTACAGTGAATGGCGTTACATGAAAGTGACATGGTTCATGATAGATCTATACACTGCACAGCACTTTTGAGTGCAATTTGGTCAGTCGGACCATCTAAACTGTATGGTAGAACTTTTTTAGATGTGGGAGCCCCAGACTGCCACATATTTTGGGCAAAAAAATAGTGGGTCTAGGGAGTCTTAGGTGTGCACGTCCCCAAATAAACTGGGAAAAGTGTTGTTGAAGTATACTCATGTAATGTAAGGGTGCGTTAACCAGCAATATGCAAAAAAAAGTGCAACATTTTGGGAAGGAGTGTAATTTTAACCTTTGTGATTATGCCCAACCATGATATATGATGTTAGCTTGGTTAGCACGGAGGGGTAAATTGGCACGATATAATGAATCATACGTAGCAGTCAGCTGAATACCCAAATATGGGATGGAGTCAATAGACCAAAAAAGGTAACAAAGCTTGTAGGGAGGCAAAGTCTTGAGGGGAGGGAGTCAAACTAAGGGCCTCTGATTTGGCTTCATTAACCTTCAAATCTGAGATGGTAGCAAACTTTTCAAGGATCTGTAAGTTATGCCCTGTACACACATGCAGATTGTCGGCCGAAAAGATTCGGCCGATTTTCGGCTTGTTAGTGTGATGCTTCCAACAGCCGACAGCGCACTTTCGGCCGAAAAGAATCTGTCGTGCAAGCATTAAAATTTTTGTATGCCGACACCAGAGTGGCCGATTGTTCGCCAGTCAATACAGAATTCGGCCGACAGACAGCAGATTTGCAAGACTGGGCATGCTCAGAAAAGAAAAAACACAGGGAAAGTTAACCATCACATGACATCACTTCTGCAGTCGGCTGTAGTCGGCGGACAAAATTCTTGTGCAGTCTTTTGCACTTTTCAGCAGACACGACAGCCCGGGGACAAAAGACGGCCGATCGTTCGGCCGACGATCTGCACGTGTGTACGAGGCATTAGGGATAGAAATTATAAAAAAAGAACGTCATTGGTGAACATATTAAGCTAGTGGTGGTGTCCCGCTAGTTTGATGCCTCTAATGTCAGGGGAAGAATGGCTTAGTTGGGTGAAATTAATAACATTACTGTATTTGTGTAATACCTGATAATTATTCCACGATTCCAAAAATGCTATATTTATTTTTTGGCACAATACATTTTCATTTATTATTTATTTATAACATGCTATTTTTTCACAAAGTCTTGACTTAAAACCCAGATCAAGTATGAACAAGTGTGAAAATTTAAACTACAGATCTCTTGTGGCTTAAGGTGGTTATACTTGTTTATACAAGTTTATTTCGTAAAACTGCTATGTCTCCCACCTGCTGGGTTTAAAGCAACTTTGTTGCTAAAAATAAACAAAATCAAAAAATGTACCATACTCCAGATAACATAATCAATACTCCCCTCTACTACAGCTCACACTGCTGATCATCCCTGAATTGCAGAGGTACAGCCACTTATAAAATATATTCTCAGTCCAACACTTCTGAGTGCAGTTTTGTTTTTGGGTTCTCTGCCATGTGGTGTGTTTCCCTCATTGACCCCTACTTTACTTCAGCACAGGTATATCTTGTCTCTCTCGTCTCTACTTTACTATAGGACACAGGAGGAACGACAGCACATGGGAGAATACCTCCTGACAGCTCCTATGCCATTACAGGATACAGTAATATGTGGAATCCAGTAATTGTTGGATCTAGAAAATTTCTTTAAAGGAATTCCCCTCTCTCCCCAATCCCCCCTTCCCTGTGAAGGTTTCTCTTCCCACACCGCTGTCACTTTTTTAAAAGCAGCAGGGCTCCACCAACACTGCCATGCTATTCATTTACAGATTCCTGTGAGTAAATAAACTACAAGTACTGTCTACCACCAAGGCAGATGGACTAGTAATTTCAGTGGGCTGCGGAAGCTCTGATGAGTGCTCTTGTAGTCCTCTGATATGTCCTCTGGCTTTCAAACAGAAAGCCTGTACAGAGGTATGAGCTGAAAGCTGGAGGATATGTCTGCAGGAGCCCGCATTGCACCCATGACCTACTGATCGTGGGTGCAATGCTTTCCAGTCTCCTGAAGAAAAAAAAGGACAAATGTACTTTTTTTTCTCCTGCAAAAATATGTGCATTTATTTATTTTTTTCTGTAAAGGTGAACTTAGCCTTTAAGCAGCAGTTTTTTCTGCAATACAGCCGCGATCAATTGTTTAGATAGCAATATAAGAGTATAAAATATATTTTTTGGACTTTTTTTTTTTCAATGAAATAGTTCCTTTAACTGAATGGAACTTCTAAACATGTGTTAGTAAATCTTCTAAAACAGCTAAACAACTGTATAGTTCTGATTGTAGGGATCATAGCTGGACAGTTACATTTCTAAATGTTTCTAGTTGAAAATAAGGCTTTAATGTTTTTCTTTCCAAAGTGCATAAGTATTTAAAAAAAATTACCTTTAATAAAACCTACAGACTTAACTTTCATATATTCCAGACTGTTCTGGTTTGTTTAGACAACTATTTGTCTGTAGGCCCTCCCCCATGCCTCTTAACAGAACCTGCTTGAGAAAACAGATGTTTGCATAGATTACAATTTCCCAGGTGATCAATATTATTTTCCTCTGAGACAGACTGCAACACCTGCAGCTTCCCCTTTCCCCTCTTTATAGGTGCACACATGAAAGTCCACCCAATGCAAAGTCACTTTTTTTTGTAATGATTGTGATTGGCAATGCTTTTTTCATAGACAGATCATACATGGATGAGTGGCTGCCATCTAAAATATATAGGCACAAGTTGACTTTTTGCTCAAACTAAATGCATTAAACCAGCCTGATAAGAAACTGATCAACAGTTATATTTTTGAAAAACAAAGTTATATGAAAAGTTTTGGGAAAAATGACGAATAGGGATAACCAATATACCTGGGTTTGATTTGTGGGGGGTTCCTCAAAACTTGCTTCAAATCAGCAAATCCAAATTTAGCAGCAAACTGCATTGATATTAAATTGAACTTGATACTGAATTCTTTTTATGAAAGATTTGCTTTAAACAACAGGCCTGTGGGGGAAAAAATATTAAATTAGCCATCAACAGATAGGAAATATTCTTTAAAAACAATAAATAGGAAAGATGTTCTGTAAAGTTTTACAAAAAAAGTTTTTTTTTCTAGCTAATGATTGGTTATTTATGGAGCACCCATGTTCACCTCTAGTAATGCTAAAAAAATAAAATAAAAACATGGTCTGAACCTGAGTTTGGACAATCCTGCAAGTAAGCTGTCAATCCTGAGCCACTCAGATGTGGTGGGGAGATTCCCTGCCCTGAAACTATAGTTACACAAAGGAGAAGCTAATTACATCATTGGCCTAATATGGGGACACTAGTCTTGGTGACCCTGGTGACCACCAGAGATTTCCCTCACTTCAGAGGGAGCTCCTCTCACTTCCTGATGTGGTTACAGGATTGAAAGTAAAAGGAAATCTCCTAATGGGATACAGATGGAAAAAACCTGACATGGGCTATACCCTCTCTTATTCTATCCAAAATGAAAAAAAAAATGCTCTCAGTTCAAATCTTTACATTTAATCAGTCATTCACTCTTCTATAGTGCCTCATTCTACTTTCTAAGATGGGAAGACTTAGAAGACTTATTTCTCCCTAACCTACCTGCTCTAAATTAAAACTGTTATTTCTTCTTGAAAAAAAGGTTAAAAGGTACTTTAGCAGAATGTGTGTGCCAAGCAGTAATCACTGCCAGTGGAGTCGGTAGCCATGCCTCACAACTCATAGCTGCAGCAGGAATCTCTGACAGAATTCCTAGAGTTCTTTTTTAACTGATGATTTACATTCAGTAATAGCAAATAATCAAAACCTCCAGACAGCTGCTTTAGACCAGTGGTCTCCAAACTACAGTCTGCGGGCCAGATGCAGCCCTTTGTTCGCAATTATCTGGCCTTTGGAGCAGTATTCCTCTCATTGACATTAACAATGTAGCATTATTCCTTCCACTTACACCATGATCAGGAATAATTCCTCCTAATAACACCAACAATGGGGCACTATTCCTCCTTCTGATACCAACAATGAGCACCTAATTTTACCACAAAAAAATGGGAAAAATGATTGACTCGAGTTTAAGCCTAGGGTGGGAAATGCAGCAGCTACTAGACCCAACTGGACCACCACGGGACCCAAAACAGGGTCCCTGCGGGCATGGTGCAGGGGCTGTGGACACGGTACAGGAGAATTCAGGGCTGCAGGCATGGTACAGGAGAATGCAGAGCTGTGGGCATAGTACAGGAGATGCAGGCCCTTGGGCATGGGACAGGAGAATGCAGGGCTGCAGGCATGGGACAGGAGAATGCAGGGCTGCGGGCATGGTACAGGAGAATGCAGGGCTGCGGGCATGGTACAGGAGAATGCAGGGCTCCAGGCATGGTACAGGAGAATGCAGGGCTGCAGGCATGGTACAGGAGAATGCAGGGCTGCAGATATAGTACAAGAGAATGCGGGGCTGCGGGCATACTACAGGAGATGCAGTACTGCGGGCATGGTACAGGTGTACCATGCCCGCAGCATTGCATCTTCTGTGGTATGCCCACAGCCCCGCATAATGGCAGGCAGTTCAGCTGTGGAGGAGTCTCACTTACCTGTTCCTGAGGCGTCTTAGATTTAAAAATGGTGCTGCCCGGCGCTAACACGTCACTACGCATGCGCCGCCGCTCGGGAAATCCTGTACACATTCGGGCTTTCCTGAGTGGCTGCGCATGCCTAGTGTGCATGTCGGGCCGGCCGTGGACATCTTTTTTTTGTTATGACTCGAGTATAAGCCAAGGGGAACTTTTTCAGCACAAAAAATGTTTTAAAAAGACTCGGCTTATACTCGAGTATATACGGTAAGTTGAATTTGTATGTAAGTTGGAACAGGTACAGGTTTTTAAGTGTATTTTTTACTTTTTTTGGATAGCATAGTGAAGGGTTAACACCCATGTAACATTTATTTTGCTGTGTGTACACCTGTTCAGAAGATTTCACCTCACTTTCTGTCCCTGTGACAATTGGATTTTGAAAATTTTGGGTTGCTGTGGAAACAAGGATTGGTGATAAAGATTCAGTGGAGGCATCTTTTTCCTATGATAACTCTTACAGGAGTGATTTTCCCTTCCTAGGGGTAGATTTCCTATCACTTCCTGTTGTCTCCCTCCGTTTGTGAGTAGGAGTCATTTTTAAGTCAGATGTTTGTAATTTGGGGGCTGTCTTTAATTTGAAGAAATCTTCAATAGTTTATTTTTCTATTATGTGGTTTAACTGTCAAAACTCTGATGTGCTAGCCTAGTCATGTGCAGTACGACATCAATATCCAGAAAGTACAAGTCATAGAACTACATTATAAGATCTGTTGTTATGTATTTGCATCACTAATTCTAAAGTTACTGGAGCACAAGTCTGCATAATATTAAAACTATACTGATAAAGTTGCACTGCGGAAATCAAAATACTTTCCAGTGTTTTTACTGTAACCCAAAAGTGTTTTTTATCCCAACACACCATACCAGAATAATCTTGGACACGGCTATATATTTCTGCATGTTTGCACAAGAATTTCCCACAATTTTGAAAAAGCAACAAATCCCTGTATATTAATTGTGCTCATGCAATAACTTGGAAGCCACATGTGGTTTTCAGCTATATTGTTTGGTGAAGCACATACACATATAGTACATGCATAGCTACCACTAACTCCAAACAATTACTTTAAACGGAATGCACCAACAGGAGTGCTTTGTATACCAAACTTGAATGTTAGCAGCCTTTGCAGTTCCAGTACTTTGAAAAATTGTTACTAGCTCTATTTACAGGACTATTTTAGTTTTAACCACTTAAGCCCTGGAAGATTTTACCCCCTTCCTGACCAGGGCCAATTTTGCGATTCGGCACTGCGTGATTTTAACGGACAATTGTGCGGTTGTGCGATGCTGTACCTAAACGAATTTGATGTCCTTTTTTTCCCCACAAACAGAGCTTTCTTTTGGTGGTATTTGATCACCTGTGCGATTTTTTGATCATGCGCTATAAACAAAAAAAGAACGTAAATTTTTCAAAAATAACAATATTTTTCACATTTTTTTATATGAAATTCCCCCAAAAAAAATGTAAAAATCAAAATTTTTTAACATTTTCGGCCAATTTGTTTTATGCTACATATGTTTGGTAAAAAAAATCGCAAAAAGCGTATTTTGATTGGTCTGCGCAAAAGTTATCGCGTTTACTAACAAAGGGAAAGATTTTTGTCATTTTTGTTGTTTTTTTTTTTAACGTGTAATGGCGGCGATCTGCGATTTTTTTTGCGATACTGCGACATTGCGGCGGACAGATCCGACCCTTGACTGACATTTTTGACACTTTTGGGGTTACCAGTGACATTTCTACAGTAATCAGTGCTATACATATGCACTGTTACTGTAAAATTACACTGGCAGTGAAGGGGTTAACTTTTTTTGAGAGGGAGGGGTTAACCCATGTGTGTCCCTAGGGGCGTGATTCGTGATTGGCTGTGGCTTGAGGTGTAGGAACAGTGATCAACGGTCCTACATAGTAGAACCGTGTGATCACTGTTTCTACACAGGGGAGAATGACAGGCGGCTTGTTTACATCAGCCGCCTGCCTTTCTCCCTCTGCACCGACGATCGCCGAGTGTATATACGTCACTTTGCCTGTGAGAGGCTGACCGCCGCAGTATATGTACTTGCGGCGGTCGGCAAGTGGTTAAATGAGGAAAATAAAACTCAGCCCAAAGGGAAGTTGATGCCCATAGTGACCTATCAAATGTCATCTCTTACTGTGTCTAAAAAGGCAACAAGGACAACTTGTTTGGGTAAAGTGTTAACAAGTTTCATTTGTGTCACTTGTAATGGGCATGTTCTGAATCTAATACTTAAATAAAATAATTTACAAAAGAAAAAGGAAACAAATCTAGACTTTTGGTCCAATGTTCTTTTCTTCTGCTTTTTATAGATTTGAAACTGTGCCCATAACAATTTTTCATTTTTTTTTAAACCTGAGATCAAATAGTCAGATAGAGGTAGTATTGTATTTTTATCTTCAAAATGTTTAACATTCATTTCTAGTAATATTAGGTGTATTGTTTTTTAATTACATCAACAAAATCTACTTAGAAAGCAAGCAGAAAAAAAAAAGAAAACTCCAGCCAGTGATGTAAATGAAAAGCATTCTTTCTAGGGCAACCAGCAGAATGGGTTAAAGAAAATATATTCGGTTGCATCTGCTTACCAAATCCCTTACTTTAGTAGAAATTCAAATTTTGTAAAGATTATTCGTTTTATTGATGCATATAATTATAATCACAAGCCATCTGCTGATTTGGCAGGCATGGGTGAAATTCTCTAACTCTCATAACCTTTCAAGTACAGTACCCTTGGGACTCTATTTCACTTTTATATTTTGGAAAACATGTAGGGACAAACAAGAGAGGTCACCTGGTGAATGTCAGACCTGGAAAATGAGTTTGTGCCGTTAGTGTGGTGGCTATAAAAGAAAATATTCCATGTTCTTTTTTTTCTTTTTTTTTTTTGGATAGAAATTAACAGAGTTTCCAAAATGATCATTGGGAAATTATCTGTTTGGGCACTAGTTCTCTGCACAGTAAAAGAGGAAGGATTTTCTATGCGGAAAAAAAAAGTTTAGCACTAATGCTGCAAATAATTTTAGCAACAAGCAAACATCCATTATTGACTTCAGTTTACTATATTTTCTTCTATTAATTCTAAAATTCATACTGCCTAACTAACGCAATTTTAACACATTTCATAAATTTGCACTTTAACATCAGAAATATAGAACTGCTGTGCAGTTAATATATTTTATGTGAAAATTGCTAACAAAGTTCAATGGCACTCTCACATTTTAATACATCTGCCAGTCTATTTTTCCTGTACATTATTCAGTGACATCTGACTTAATTTTTGATACAAGCTGCATTATAATCTACTAAGTACTCTCATGCTGAAGCAAAGGTCAATGTAGCTCCACATTAAAACATAACATGATCTTGTTCATCGAGAAGGTTTTAGCACCTCTCAAGAGTGGCAAATGTTTAGATGACATATTCAAGGGTACAAATTATGTAATACAATAAACTTATCATATAAACAGAGAGAGAAGGATTTCATGGAGTAACCTTTGTTATATTCACCTTTATCTATTTTCTCCTTTATATGTATTCAGAATGTTACAATCATTTGTATTTTAGATGTTTTACTATTTAAGACATAAACATGGTCAGTTATGGAGCCTGTAAGCTAATTTTAAATTTAGTTAAAGGATTTGTGTTTTACAATGGTAACTTCTAGAAGAATCCTAGACTGGCTTATCAATTATGAGTGTCCCATACCTGGTCAGTGAGCCTGATGTGTGGAGGAAGGCCTCTCATACAGCTTCGGATCAAGGGCCACTGGTAGTGAGACAGAAGCCACAGGAGCATGATGAGGTGAGTTCCTGTTATCATTCAAGTAGTCTGCATGGCAGGGAGTCAATGAGTAGATGTGGAAACAGAGCAGGCTGATAGTAGGTGAACTGGCACAATGCTTGGCTGGTGGCAGACTGTAGTAGAAAAGACAAAAAAGAAAAAGAGGGGCGCACCGACCTAGTGCATTACCTAGCAGCATCTTTTCTGGCTCTGAGGAAGGGGGTTCGCCCCTGAAACGCGTCAGCCTAGCCACAGCAGCCCCATGCGACTATTTGCATGCTCATTCGTCACAATTGGGACCTGGCTACCTTGGAGACTGTATATGCTATTCTTGATGTGTGTTGTATCACACCAGTCTTGTGAGTACTTTGTACACTTTTTAATATTTTAATAAATGTTTTTATGGTAATGCACTAGGTCGGTGCGCCCCTCTTTTTCTTTTTTGTCTTTTCTACCAGTGGTTCTGGATACCCTTGATCCTGAAGGGGGCAGCAAGACCAAACAGCTCTCTTTACATCTGAGTTTGTAGTGCACCTCTTTCTACTCCATCAGACAGCACTTGAGCGCAGGAGGTTTTGTTTTTACTGGGCAGACTGTAGTAAGCAGCTGGAAGCAGGAACAAGATTAAAGCTTGCTGGACTGGAAGCTGTAGCAGGCTGGATGAGCGAGGTGTAGGGTCAGATAAGGCAGCAGCCAGCGGTCGGGCAAATTAGGCATAGACGGCATATAGCAGGATAGTCAGGTAACAAGCCAACTCAGCACTGGGAGATCAATCAAGCAGAAACAGGAGGCAAAAGCAGGATCCAAAGACAAGCCGGGGTTGAGATCAGTAGTAGACAAACCCAAGTCAGAGGTAAGCCGGATTAAGATCAGAAGTCACACTGAATTAGGATACAACACACAGAAGCTGTAGACCAAACAGCAGTGAGTCCATACTGAAGCCTGCTTAAATAGCCTGCTTGGCACCAGCATTAGTGACAGACGCATGGATAGATGCGCGAGTGAGCATACACACGCATAGATTCATGAGTGCGCATGCACATGAGCCTTTGCCCACTTCCAAGCACATCTGCTCGGGCATTTGATGGTCAGCACCACGGACATGCCTTCCCTGACAGTGAGTGAATATGGTGGGCTGCTACTCGCCCTCATCATATATACCCTAGTAGCAAGGCCTTTGCAAATGATTTATGTTGTAGTGTGTCTACCTGCTACAGTATTTAAGAGGATTTGTTTGCTTCTTACTTTTAAGAAGTCTTTAATCTACATATTGGAGAATGCAACAGTAAGAGTGATACTTTTCCTGATGTTCAAGTAGCATTGAGTCTTTGGTACATGTAAGATTAGAGCTTGTAATACTAGCATGGGGGATTCACTAATGAATTCTAAATGTATTAGAAGAGAGCAGATAGCCCAATAATCTCCACTCATAACTGAAAAATTGAAGTTTGGGGCAAACTTAGCCTTTAAATTCTTGTGAGTGTTTGGAAAGATGACATGGCTGTCAGACCAGATTGCTTTTTTCAAAAAGGTAATCAAAACAACTCAAACCCAGATCTGAGTTAAGGGTTAATCCTTACCAAAACTTACATTTCTAATACAAAGGGTGCATTAGAGACATTCTGTACAATAGCTATGAGACAATATCCACAAAAATTGTTCAGTAACTGGGCAGTATATAAGCAGCTTTGATAGGCTGCAATATAAGAGGGGGGAGACGAGGCAGTTTTATCTTGAAATAGAAATTAGGGTGGATTATTTCAGAGAAAATAGCTGCACATATTGTTCAGTGACTGGACAGCATGTTAGCAGCTTCTAAGATCAATATGTAAAAGAATGAGACAAAGCAACTATAGCTTGAAATAACATTTAGAGTGGATTATTTCCCGAGACAATAGCTATACATATTGTTCAATGACTGGACAGTATGTAAACATCTTGGTAAGGTCATAATATTAAAGGGAGAGATTAGGCATGTTTTATCATGAAATAAACATTAGATTGTATCATTTAAGAGACATTATTGTTATTTGACTGGACAGTAAGTAAGCAGCTTGGTTGGACCGCAGTTTAACAGGGTGATAGGAGGCAGGTTTTAACATGAAATAAATATTAGAGGCAATATCCAAAAAAGATTGCATACTGTCTAGTCACTGCACAAACAGCTACGAATATTTTTAAATGCCAACGTACCAGAATAGGCCACAAACTTGAAGCACATTTCACAATTTTCCTTGCAGAAAACGCTTGCAAGCTGGGGTCAAACAGCAGAAAGATTGTGTGGCACCTTAAAAAGCCAGAGCACCTCCACAAGCTTTCAGATGCAACACAGGATTTACCTTGTAGCACACAATACAATTGGCCAACTGGGTTCCATCTGCCAAAGCATTGTGTGGAACTTTTACATTGGAATATGCCACAAACTTTGAGGTTCAATACAGGATTTACCTTGCAACTCAATTTCACCTGTGGAAACATTGTGTGACACCTTCACAGTGCCAGCACTCTGGAAAAGGTTGCAAAATGCAAGATACAGTGCAGGATTTACCTTGCAGGAAACATTTGAAATTTGGCAGCAGAGGTCCAGCTACAAAACAGCATGGCAGCATTATGCCTGGGACATTACATTTGTCTGGAATGCTGGTTCTTATTTTATGATTAAGCACATTATCTCTGTGTGAAATGTGTCAACCTGCTATCACCTTTGTCGTCTGGTGTGTGGTATTTGGAATATGCAATAAAATGAACTCTGACTCCAGTTGGTGTGCAGCCTTCCTTTATCTATCCTGTTTCTCAGAGGTAAGCCAGGGGTGGCACCCACACGTGGAGCAAGAAATCTGATTGATATGCTCACCTGGAGCAGCGTTCCCTTCTCTTTCCAGTTCTGAGCAGTTGCAGGATGAGGCCAGAGAGGAGGAGGGTACAGGTAACTGCGCTGTTAACAATATACAAAAGACAGTGAAACACTACAACCTCCAGTGGTGTGCCCAAGTCTGCATATTTTCCAGCCACCTATAGACTAGCCCAGTGTGCTGTGAAGGATATGTAGAAACCCTGCCCATGCTTACTGGACCAGATGTTCAGGCTCATGTGTACCCTGCTGCTGACAAAATAGTTGGGCAGCACAAGTACATTACATTCCATATGCTGGTACCTGCCACCGTGGTTTAGTGCAGACCAAAAACTTACAGAAGGGGGCTGATTCCACAAGCTAGAATATGAGCAGCTGCCAATCCAGCAGTTTTGCCAAGCTGGCATTGAATCACTGCGCTTGCAGATGATTTGGGGACATTTTTGTCTTTTGCTACAGCAGCTATGGAAGAGGCACCTGCTTTGGGTAGGATTCTGCTGTAGATGTTAGGGTGGGTGTACAAGAATTCTGCCTTCACTTTACTTTAAACTTCATGGCCCTATGACCCTCTTTCATACTTGATATGGAAAATAATAACCCTCTCAAACCCTTTTGTTTGCCACTAGAGGTCGTAGATGTTGCTGAACATGCAATAGCAGAATCTTGTGGAGAGGGGAGAGATGTGGAAAGAAAGAAGTGCTGCCCTCTTGCTGATGACTTATTTAATTTAGTTGCTGCTCCAATCACCAAACTGTGGTGCAGAGTCTTCCCATGCATGTAGTACACAATTTACTAGTACTTTTAACATGGCTAATACACTGCAGGCAGGGACTGCAAACCATGATAGTTCTGCCAGTGTTAAAAAAAAGTAAATCCACAATGCAGAACTCTGTGGACTGGCCCTGGGAATAGTAGTGGTCTGTTCCTGTGGGGCAGTTCCGTCATGTGGATTAGGGTGGCTGCTCCCACCAGTCTACTGAAAGCTGCAACTGCCGCTGTTAAAAGCCCCCCCACTCCATGGCCGGCCCTACCATGGGTCCCGCTGGGTCCATTGGACCCAGGCAGCACTTTGAGAGGGGCAGCAAATTGACTCCCAAGATTTTTTTCCAGCAGCTTTGTGTGTCATCAGTTTGTGGTGCGTTACGGGAGGCATTTACCCAGCTCCTACTGCCACCTGTAGTGCAAACTGATGAGTATGAGGAGGCGGAGCGTCTCCTTCGGGGAACGTCCCTCATGTTATCACAGGTGTGCGCAATGACTTCAGACATCAGCACTTTCCATCTCATGCAGGGCAGGCTGGATCTTCTAGGGCAGTGGGTGTGGCAGACACAGTAGTGACAGGGGTGACAGGAGGAGAGACAGTGGGTGTTTGGTGAATCGGTCCGGTGGTGAGTTATGGAAGAAGATAACAGTATATATAATATTTTCAAGATTATATATATATAATGGATGTGGGGGCCTTCTGGTGGGCCTGAATTTTTTTTTTGGAGGGGGGGGGCAGAATTTCATTCTTGGACCCAGGCAGCACAATGTCTTGGACCAGCCCTGCCCCCCTCTGATGCATGTGTGTTTAAAAATATAAAAAGCCCAACCAATAAAACTTAAAAAGTCTATGAGGGGAAGGGGGGACAACAGATAAGCAGCAACTACACTTTTCGCTGACACACAAAAAAAGTGGTTCTATAAAGTATTCTCTGAATTGTGAACCGAGGGTGGTAAACGAGAATATGCAACCCACCACACTGCAATCCACAGTAGCTTTGCACAGTACAGCACTGTAAAGAAACTAACACTCCCTACACACAGACTATAAGTTAAACTTTTAAACCTAAACTTTTCCAACACACACTTATAAATAGCTGCTGGGGAACCACCCTATTATAGTGAGAGGGCAGGTATATAATAAAGCCTTCATTATTGGCCCTTTAAAAGCCATGCGGTGCATCATGTTTAAAAATAAACTGGCACAGTGAAACCCTGCTATAGTTCTCTAGGTCACTGAACCTTGAACCCATGATAGACTCAAAATCAATTCTCATCCCTATTCCACTGAGACTGAGAAGATATGTCTGATGAGCCAAGCACAAAGGCTACAGTTTATTAGTGTCAAATATATAAAGAAAGTTATTTGCTCAAGTATCTAAACAACTGAAAGCCTGCTCAAGAAGACCAGCTAGGATAAGTCACACGCAGGGACTTTTACTGAATTTTTTCACTCTGACTTCTCCATAACTTTTATGTTTACACCTATTTATGGACCTGGTTTACTAACATACAGTTTACAGTATGTGTGAATGGCTGTTCATAAATGCTGCCCCGATGAGCAGGTCATCAGGGCATGGCAAGCAGTGTTGGACTTTCACTGATCCGAGCTGTGGGTGGTTGACGAGCTCATGCAGAGTGACCGGCTTAATTGCAATTGCACTGAAACAGATTTTTACAGCCGTTTTTTGGGATTCAGTGAGGATCTTTTATTATCAGATATTTTGTGAATCTATTTATAAACCACTTCTGGGCCGAAAGGTTTTGCCCCCTTAAAGGCCAGGCCATTTTTTTGGGATTGGGCCCTGCATTACTTTAACTGACAATTGCGCGGTCGTGCAACACTGTACCCCAATAAATTTGATGTCCTTTTTCCCACAAATAGAACTTTCTTTTGGTGGTATTTAATCAGCTGTGCGATTTTTTTTTTTTTTTTTGCTATAAACAAAAAAAGAGTGACAATTCTGGAAAAAAATAATATTTTTCACTTTCTGCTATATAACATTCCCCAACAAAATATTTAAAAATCTAATTTTGTCATCATTTTAGGCCAATTTGTTTTCCGCTACATATTTTTGGTAAAAGAAATTGCAATAAGCGTATTTTGATTGGTTTGCGCAAAATGTATCACGTCTACAAACTAGGGGAAAGGTTTATGTCTTTTTTATTTATTTAACTGTTTTACTAGTAATGGCTGCGATCTGCAATTTTTAGCAGGACTGCAGCAGACAAATCGGACCCCTAACTGACATTTTTGACACTTTTGGGGGGACTAGTGACATTACTACAGTAATCAGTGCTAAAAATATGCACAGTTACTGTAATAATGACATTAGCAGGGAAGATGTTAACCCAGGGGTGATCAAAGGGTTAATTGTGAGCCTAGGGGAGTGTTTTCTAACTGTATGGTGGAGGGACTTGTGGAATGAACACAGAGACCTGTGATCCTAAATAGGAGGATCACAGGCTCTTTCTGTTCATTCCAGAGAGAACAACGGTCAGCTGTGTTTACAACTGCATACTGTCGTTCTCTCTCAGTGGGGAGCGATTGAGGGTGCTCGCTGGGAGTCGCTGCCGCCGCTCCCATGGATCGGCTACCCCGCTTCCTATGGGGGCAGGCGCACACCTCCGGCATCGCGCGCGCCCACAGGAACGTTCCCGCAAACTGCCATACAGGTACGGTGGTTTGGGAAGCCAAGCCAGCCTGCGGCTGGCGGTCGGCAAGTGATTAAAATATATCTCAAGAGTATTAAACTATTTGAGTTTTATATATATATATATATATATATATATATATATATATATATATATATATATATATAAAACATGCATGGAGTACTGGAGGAGAGCTCTATTATCCCATGAAAGGGTGTCCCTAATAGTGTTTGGCCACACATGGATTGAAATTGTCCTGTTCAGCTGGGACAGGCTTCTCTGAAGAGATGAGTTTTCAGGGATTGTCTGAAAGTTGACAAAGTAGGAGATAGACATATTGGGGTAGAGCATTCCAGAGGATGGGAGAGGCTCTGGAGAAGTCCTGGAGGAGAGCATGATTTTTATGTCTGCCTGTGTCCTCTTTTCCAACAAGGTCACAGACAGCAATAAAAAAACCTATCAGGGGTTGTACACCTGCCCCATTTACTAATGAAACAAATGCTTTTTATTGTTGCCTGTGTCCCTATTTGAAAAATCTTGAAATCCTGCCCCAATGATGCAACAAACATGTAGGAAAATCTCCTTTGTGGGAACACAGACAACAATTGTCACCTAAAATAGTTTTTTATGGTGTTGAGACTACAGCCTCCAGTAAAGGGTATAACCCATCCCGTGGTCCAGTCCAAACAATTAATAGATTGTCTATGCATCAAAGCCAGCACATTACTTGTTTCAGCCAGATTGTGTAGTTTTTGTCTATACCAGGGGTCCTCAAACTACAGCCCACGGGCCGCATCCAGCCTGCAAGCATCATGAACCCAGGCCGCCGGGCCGCTGGCAAATGCAGAACCCAGGGACGGACTGGGCTGACATCACTTTGTCTGACTTAAAGCAGAGCGAACCCGGGGGCCTCAGTATTTAGAGAGGAGGAGGATTTAACTTCCTCCTCCTCCCTCGCTCCACCCCAATCAGTTTAGCTCCACTCACCTCCTCCATCATCTCAGGTGGCATGGTCAGAGGAGAAAGAACTGCAAGGACTTGAGGTCTGAGGTGAGGCTGACTGAGCTCTGAGGATGGATCATGTGTGTCATGGGGAGCCAGGCATTGCAGAGACACCCATACAAAGAGGAGGGGTTCATGCTGGGAATTGTAGTCCTTTGCTTTTGGAGGATGTGACCCCCCCATAAATGAAGGGCTACAGATCCCAACATGAAACCCTCAGACCTAAGGATGCGATACCCCCAACTAGTTAAGGACTACAGGCCCCAGCCTGAACCCATGAGATCTAAGGGGTTCATGCTGGGACTAGTACTCCTTCATCTTTGGGGGGGGGTCACAACTTTAGATCTAAGGGGTTCATGATGGGACTAGTAGTCCTTCACTTTTTGGGGGGGGGGGGTCACATCCTTAGATCTCAGGGGTTCATGATGGGACTTGTAGTCCATCACTTTTGGGAGGTATGAACCTCCTAAAAGTGAAGGACTGCAAGTTCTAGCAAGAACCCCTCAGAGCTGAGGACGTGACACCCCCTCCTAACTAGTGAAGGGCTATAAGTCCCAACATGAGCCCCTGAAATTTTAGAATGTGACCCCCCAAAAGTGAAGGACTACTAATCCCAGCATGAACCCCTCAGAGCTGAGGACATGACAGCCCCCCAACTAGTGAAGGACTATAAGTCCCAGCATGAGCCCCTGAGATCTAAGAATGTGACCCCTTAGATCTCACAGGTTCATGCTGGGACTTGTAGTCATTCACTAGTTGGGGGGTCAGGTTTTCAGCTCTGAGGGGTTCATGCTGGGACTTAATGTGCATATCTGGTGTATATAACAGAGTGAGCAGGTATTTAATGTGCATATCTGGTGTATATAACAGAGCATCTCTTTAGCCAAAAGCAGGTCCATACTTCCCACTGAAATGCTTACAAGTTTATGTTGATTAAAATCGTTCTTCATTTTATTAATAAATATTGTATTGTTTTTCCTGTTTTTTTGTGCACTGCAAATAAAATATGTGCATAGGAATTCGTTCATATTTTTTTCAAACTATAGTCCCCAACAGTGTCTGGGGGACAGTGAACTGGCCCCCTGTTTAAAAAGTTTGAGGACCCTTGGTCTACACAATAGATGTGTCAGAGTTGCCCAAGCAGCAATTAGCATATGAGGGTGTGCAGCACATCCCCATTGTCACTCCCTGAACTTGTAAATATGTCTTATCCATAAATGTAAAGAGGTTTCTAGTTAAGATAAACCTCAATAATTGATGAATACATTTATTGAGGGGCCAAGTAGATAGCGTAGCTCTGGGACGCATAAGGAAGCCAGGTGGTTGCCAGGTGACGCTCTATGCGTCCTTGATTACCGCTTGTACTTCCTTAAAGAGGCTTGCCTTTGCTGTGGGCAGACACCTCAGATTGGCCGAAATGCGTCAGCTTATCTCCCTGCTGTTCGAGGACACGCCGAGAACTATAGGACCACAGAATTCAAATGTGCACACTGTTTTACCTTTACTAATGTAAGTAGATGCGATTAAACGTCCTTTTTTGACAAAACCTACTACACTATGAGTTTATTGTCTTTGCGGGTCCTTGCTAACACTCCCTGTTGAACTAATGAGTGGATTATACCATCATGCCTGCCATGGGAGCCTAATGACTGCTTATGAGAAGACTCAGCTTGACACAACTACAACTATATCATTGCTTTAAAGACTAGTGTTTCTGGTAAGCAGGATTGAAGGATACACTGTGGTGCCGAGTGATCTTTTCACTTAAATTTGGTGGTGGTCTGTCTGCATGCTACATTTTAATATTGAATCAAGTTACTGCACTATGAATTTTTTTCAATCTTTTCAATATTCATGCTGGAGTATCATCATCTTATTCTCCTACTACTGAATTGACTTTCGGAGGTTCAGGAAACCCAGTTACCAGAGTGGATTTAATGACAGGCTCATTTATTTTCTCCATCTGGTAAGCAGTTTGAATCACTCTCCTTGGTTCCCTAAATCATTGAAATTGATGATCGATCATTTGATCTATTATATCTAGTGCCACATATGAACATTTTTTGGTTTAAATATAGCTCCCTAAGGTTTAAATGTTGGAGGCAGTATCTGTGTAGTTTTGACTGAAGAATCAGGGTCAGAGTCGGTTGACCCCTCATCGTAGAGGAACATCAGATCTCTGAGAGCTCTGAATTTTTTCATTGTAAAGTTTTTTATTTATTCAGTTAGATCTATTTCTAGCTTTTTCTGCTTCCATTATTTATTAAACATGTATTCAAAGGTTAGTTTACGTGAGGACAGCAAAAGATCTTTTGTAATTTCCATAGTGTCTATAGAATGTGTCAGACAAAAACCAAATCCCAGTTGTAGTACTGAGATTTGTTCTAAGGTGAGTGATATGGTAGTCAGGTTAATGATATTAAATTCTGTTTGGAGTACGCAAGGATGTGGAGTCTGAAGCCTTTAAATTGCCCTTTTTGGCGAGTCTGGGTTTAGTGACTGTGAGTTTAAGAAATCATCAGGTTGTGTATTCTGTGTTTTAGATGTGACAGAACTAGTACCCTTGTATAATACTTTCAGGAGAACCCGTGTTAAGTTACTAACACCGGAACTAATGTCTCCCAATTGTGGTGAATTGGGGCACTTTTTACTCCTAGGGTCATTGGGGGTGTACCCACCAGCATTCCGAGTGCGCTTGAGTGACCATGCCCATGACAGTTGAGGTCCAGATGCTCATGGAAGAGCCTGTAAAGATATAGAAGTAAAGTTAGAAGATTCCCACATTTTTTCAGTTTGAGAAAGAGATTGATTAGATGGGTTTCTTTGTCTAATTCTGAGGGAATGTTGCTTCTTAGTTGTCCATTTATAGACATAGTAAAATAGCATATTCCAACGCTGAAACGCTTTGGATAGAACGCTTAAATGCACTTTAATGATATGCACACGTTGAAACCCTTTTTATGACCATTCAGGTTTTAGTATATTAATTTGGCTTTTCTCATTTATTTTTCTCCCCTTCTTTTCTATTCCCCCTCCCCTCCCCCCTCTTTCCCCACTCCCCCCCCCCTTTCTTCCCCATTTATTCTCCCTCTTCCCCCATTTCTTTCTTCTTCTCTGCTCCCATGTTTCTTTTCTTCTTCTTGGTCTTCTCTTTATTATCTTTTTTCCCTCCCTTTTGTTTTTTTCCCCCTTTATCCAGGCTTATATATCCAGGCATCCCATATTTTGTTGTTACTATGTGATGCAAAGCTCATTATTATTATATCACTATGTGTATCTACACTTTGTAAAGATTCCATTTATTTTTCTTACTTTGTTTATAGTTTTGTATTGAGGAATACTTTGTTATACTAGGTTTACAACATTGTCTATTGTGATCCATTGTGATATTTGCCTCTTGGGATGATATTCATTCTGACCAGTTCATGGCGCCCTTGGTGGTTGAGCATGCCATGCCTGTAGAAGGAGGTTTAAATGGGAATTCCCTTAGGAGCCCCTCCTTCTTTCTTGTGAGCTGCTTTAGCACAGGGCTGAACCTTTGGCATGCACACTGAGGATAGTGCCTTGCGCCCTACATATATGTGTACCTGGTTCATGGCCAGCCTCCCTTGACAGGCCATTGGGCGGGTGCTTAGTCGGCCTTCCGCCCGGCCTCACTCGGTTTCAATAATAGCAATGCACATCGTTAAAATCCTTTTTCCCGAACCTTCCAAATATATATAATCCTTTTTCCCGAACCTTCCTATATATTGCAATGAATGTTCCCTGAGCAATCCTTTTAGTCATTCTGCATTGAATATAGCTGTTTATTGATTTATTTAACAAATATCATACCATTCTTTAGTTTCATCAATAAAAAAATGCCCATAGAAGCTCATGATCATGATCATGAAAAATATGGATCAAATAGTTCCCCTTGCAGTCTAAAGTAGTGAATCTGGAATGGACACAGAGGAGACATGTCCCATAAGTGAAGTGACATAGAACATCACCAAGTCTCAGTGAGTGTATCAGCATTACTAGAACCCACTGAAACTCGCAAGTCCCTGTTCAATGTACATTAATATGAAACTAGAACACTGTCTGCACCTGGATTCAGGTCGTTTTTAGCTCAGTGTCTTCTTGGTTTAGGCTCAGCTGGCTCTGGAGCAAGATAAGGTGAGTGTGAAGTAAAATGGTCATCATGAATAAGGGCTTTCACTTTCAGTCTAAGGGGAAAGGTGGTAAGGGTTAGGTTTTGGGGGGGGGGATAAAGTTAAAGGTTATGGGGGTTAAGTGTTAAATACTAATTTTGGATGTAGGTTAGTTCATAAGGTTGGGTTAAGGTACGGGTCATGCATTAACCACTTTAAGTCCGGAAGGATTTGCCCCCCTAATGACCAGGCCCTATTTTGCGATTCAGCACTGTGTTATTTTAACGGACAATTGCGCAGTCGTGTGATGCCATACCCAAATAAAATTAAGGTCTTTTTTTTCCCCCACAAATAGAGCTTTCTTTTGGTGGTATTTGATCACCTGTGTGATTTTTATTTGTTGTGCTATAAACAAAAAAAGAGCGACAATTTTGAAAAAAAAAAACAATATTTTTCACACTCTGCTATATGACATTCTCAAAAAAAAATGTAAAAACCAAAATTTTTTAGGCCAGTTTGTTTTCTGCTACAAATTTTTGGTAAAAAAATCGCAATAAGTGTACTTTGATTGGTTTGCGCAAAAGTTATCGCGTCTACTAACTACGGGAAAGATTTATGTAATTGTTATTGTTTTTTTTACTAGTAATGGCGGCGATCTGCAATTTTTTGCGGGACTGTGACATTGCGGCGGACAGATCAGACCCCTAACTGGCATTTTTTACACTTTTGGGAGTACCCTTGACATTACTACAGTAATCAGTGCTAAAAATATGCACTGTTACTGAAATAATGACACTGGCAGGGAAGGGGTTAACATTATAGGTGTTTAAGGGGTTAAATGTGACCCTAAGAGAGTGATTTTAACTGTGGGGGGAGGGTGTGACTTCTGAGATGACCATAGAGACATGTGATCCTATATAGAAGGATCACATGAGCTATGTGATCATTTCAGGGAGGACGGTTGGCTGTGTTTACAACAGCCGACCACCCTTCTCTCTCAGCGAGGATCAATCACGGGTGTCAGACGGCAATTGGAGCTGCCTGACACACGCATTGGCTTCCGCGCTGACGATCGGCGTGGGAGTGCGCCGCCGACAGGGCGCACTCGCCCCCTTGCTGCCACCAGGTGACCAACGTACCCATACGTGGTTTTGCCTGTAGGAGCCACTCTGCCGCCGTATATACATATAGTAAGCGGTCGGCACGTGATTAAGGCATAGGGTATGAAAAAAGAGTGGTGGGCAAGGTTAGGAGTTAAAGTGGTATTAAATGCAAACGCATACATTCATTATATTGCAGCTTACCAATGCTTAGATGAGATGGCTGCATTTGTTTTCTTTTTAGGCTTTCTTTGTTTTATTTCCACCTGTCAATGTGTCAGTTGTTTTTCAACTGCCCTGCAGATGTAGCAGTTAGGGGGTTGACAGAAACCATTTACCACTGACAGGGGTGCTTACAATGGTCAGCTATTATTACCCCCAAATGGAACAAAACTGTTTGCTGTAACTGCTCAAAACCGTGTTAGCTGGAGTTCAGCTTTACTTTGTTTAGTGTATCCCAATCAGTTAGTACATCCAAGAATGCTATTGTTGAAAGTGTCTCTGTTGCTACTTCATCTAGAATGTAGGCACCCTAACACAGATGAAAACAGAAGGAAAAGAGCCTAAAAAAAAGGAAACTAATGCAGCCACCACATCTAATGAGTAGTAAACTGCAATACATTATATTTTTGTTTAATGGGTTTACGACTGCCTTAAAGTGATATTAAAGAAAAATTTTTTTTTTTTTAAATAACAAACATGTCATACTTACCTGCTCTGTGCAGTAGTTTTGCACAGAGCAGCCCCAACCCTCCTCTTCTCGTGCCCCCTGTCAATGCTTCTGGCCCCTCCCTCCTGTTACCAGTGCCAGACTTCTGGTGCCAAAATACAAATGTATCATAGAAACATGCATGACTTTACTGGTTCCATGGCCCAAGGCTCTTGTTCCCTTTCTTCCCTGATAAATAATAACGATTAAGTGGTGTAAAACTTAAAAGTCCAACTCTGGGGGAATTTTAAAATGATCCCTTACACTGGGATTGTGTCTACACTGCAAGGTAAATTGTTTGTTCAGGTCTAGAAGATTTACTTGCCTCATTCCTGATTCCTCCACATTGCTAGACTGGTTCCCACAGTATAGTCTACGCTGACCTGACTAAAGATCCTGACATCATCAAGACCAATGCAAGGTCCACAGCCCTGTCCACTGGGCATCATGTGACAGTGTGACGTGTGACAGTCCACCACCGGGGTGTTGGAAGTGCCACCTGCCAGGGGAGTGGAGGTTAGGGTAAGTAAAAGAGCTTCACATTTCCCTGGGCAAAACAAGCAAGTAACCTTTGCAATGTGGGCACAACCACACTGACAGAGATATTTTTACCATTTCCCAGAGTTGGGCATCACTCTGAAGTATGCAACTCTTCTATATGTGTGGCAATACCATACAATAACTAAGTAGCTGTGAAGTCACACCACATTGACATTCCCCCCCAATCTAATATTACAGGCCCTGGGAAATGCTAAAGAGTGGAACCAATTAGGTGTTTTAGGGTTTTCACTAGTGGGATTTTTGCACTTCAACTCTCTGGCCTTCATTCTGTTTGTGTTTCACAAGCCTCCTAGTATTTATTCTAAATTATAGAAAATGCTTTGTAAGAAGAAACATCCCTTTAATACTGTAGAAACAATCATGAGACCTCAACATAGGTAGGTACAGGGTCAGGAGCAGCCTTCTTGTTGTTCCTAGAAGAAATAACCTTTCAGGTACCATAAGGCTCTACCTAAAATTGAAATGTCACTTTTGGGTGAACTAAACATTTACTGCAAAAAAACTCAACTTTTAGTAATATTTCTATATCCCTGTGTCCTCAACTTATAAAAATCAATTTATGGAAGGGCTATGGACATTTTTTAAAGATTACGCTAATGTTTTTTCATACAGGGTCACAGAGCAGCTGTCTCAGCCTTGCTGAAAATTCTAAAGTCTGATATCAGTAAAGGGTTTTACATTGTTAGATAAAGAAACTAACAGGAAAGAACAAACATTGATAAAGAGAATAATTACAATCTTTTTCATGGCAAATTACACTTCCACAAATCGCCCCCCTTCATAAAGTGGAAATCAGATTTATCTATTCAATTCACTACTGCCCAATAGCATAGAGCCTTTAGTGTGATATGCAAATCCTCGAGCTGTAAAGACCATTGAGAACTGATGTCCAAACTTATCTTACCTTACCTAAATTCCACCCTTCACAGCCTTCTCTTTATTAGAGAAAGTACGGATCCACTGGAACACTAATACATATCTTATGGTATTGTAAATACCTCAGTAGTTTCTGGAGGAAAACCTTCCAACTCCAACTAACAGAGATAATTGACTTTATAATACCACCCTCCCCAGCACTTGCAATATTGAACCTAGGTATAGATATTTTTACTCCAAATTTTCTAATTCAAATTGTTGTAACCCATACTGCTAGCTGACAGACTCATGCTTACGAGACATTGGAAGTGTCAAATTGCCACTGTCAAGTCTTCAGAAACTAGGCCCCTTTCACACATATGGGCTGTTCAGTTCATCAGTTCAGTCACGTCAAATGTATCAGTTTTCCATCCATTTTTCATCCATTTTTCATCCATTTTTCATACGTTTTTCATTTGTTTTTCATCCATTTTTCGTCAGTTGTCATCGGTTTTTCGTCAGTTGTTATCCGTTTTTCATCAGGTGTTATCCGTTTTTTCATCCGTTGTCATCCGTTTTTCATCCATTGTCATCCGTTTTTCGTCCGATCCGTTTTTTTGACAGATGAAAAATAGGGCATTCATCCGTTCAAAAAAAACGGACATTGACGGAAGCGGATGAAAACGGATGTTAACGGATGATCATCTGTTGTCATCCGTTTTTACATAGAGATACATTGATGTCCGTTTTTCATCCGTCAACGGATGGATGAAAAATGGACAAACGGACCGTATGTGTGAAAGGGGCCTTAAGGTGGTCAAAACAAACTTTGTAAAAGTATAACTACTAGCCATCCATCAAGGTAGACATTCATTGTTCCTGAAAGCTTGGGAACCTTGGATTACTTGGCTTAGGAAGTCTTAATATCAGCTTACCTCTGATATCCTTTGTTTCTCTATTTTAGGTTTTCGTTTCAATATTTTTATAGAAGATTTTCACAGAAAGTAAAGAAATGCCAATAAAGATTTCAAACAATACATCATTTCCGCAACATGAAATGCAAATATAATAATAAAAAATAAAAAAAAAGGAATTTGTGTTAAAAACAATGGAAGAACAGAAGGAATATAACCCCAAGCTCCACAGCAGCCAAATACTACGCCCTCCTAAAGGGCTCTCTTTATCACATCCGAAACACATACCTGAGTGCTTATGATCTATTCTCAACTTTTTACAGTCCAGCCATTATAGCTAATTGGAAGACTGTAGAACCTAGTAATCTCAATATACAATTCTATTGCCATGAAAACTATTATATTCCATAAAGTTCAGGGTATGCCCTCTCATTCATAAGTACATGTCCCCTCCCACATGGAGAGAGGGCATTCCACCTTCCACAGATGTAAATTACATAAGCTGAATTTTCCAAACACGTAAATAAAAGAAAAGATATATGAGAAAGAGTAGAAGGAGAGAAAGAGGTGTGGGGGTAAGGAGACTCCGCGCTCTGGCACACGCCACCAGAAGACATTTTTTAGTCTAGTATAGTCCGGGGATCATTTGTCAAATATCTGATCTACGGGGCCCCAGACCTTTTGAAACTGAGGGAGAAGAAAAACATTGGAATGCTAGTCAGTACCAATGTGCAAAGGTGTATTTGTTTTGGAAGAATGAATTACCTCTAAAGTTGGATGCCCTACATTTGTGGATGCTGCTGTATTATGCAAAACTATGTTTCATTTTATACATTTTAGAATGGGGTGTCTCCAGATTCTGCAGAATTTTAAAGGGTATTTTAAAGGTTGAGAAAAAACTGCCTTAGAGACTAAGGGCCATCCCTTTGGGTTGCTCTAATCTCTAAAGTTTTTCACTGGGACAAACTTCATGGTCGCTGCCTTATTATTTTACAGGTCAGAGGTAGGCCAATCTGTAGGTTTGAAGTACACAGATATCACAAATCTGTTGTTATTGTGATGTATTTAGCTTTTTGTGCAGTGAGTTTCAGGTTAAGTTTGGGGTAAAAGTTATTTTAGTCCTTATGGAATTTATAGAGGTTTGTATGTCTCCTCCTATCTCAACAAAACTTGTTTTATTGCACATACCAAAAATCCCATTGTTGTTTCCAATTGTGATAGTAGAGGTCTTCCCAAAATGCACAGTAGTTGTGTATTTGGATCAAATTTACCAAGTGTGTGACCAGGTTTTGTTGCATGATTTACGCTGCTATTCCAGTCCTTTGGGTAATGGGTTAATAGGGGTTTACATTCATAGTATCTATAATGACTCATCCAGGTACTCAGAGCATTGTATTTAATTTGTTAAGATGATCTATTGCGGTTGATAAAACACTTGCTGACCAAAGTGAGTATAAATATGTCCTATCAGCTCATGGTTATTAACCAGACCATGGCTGCAACTGCAGGTCCGGTCTTGGTACTGTTTTTTTCCAGCCATGGATCAGCTAATTTGTAAAAGTTATCCTGGTGGCTTTACAGCCACTTGATCCCTTTATCAGCACATGCGAAACCCCACCCCCCTTCCACCACTGCACTGGTGGTTCCCAGTATCTCCTCTTCCTCCAGGGTGCCTGGAAATGCAGTAAATTGTCAGGACTGCTTCCCACAGAGGAGATGGAGGAGATGGAGGAGAATCTGTTCCCCGATCTCTTCTGTGATGAATGAACCCGGAAGCAACAAGGATTTTGTCACTTCTGGTTTCAGAGCTGTCATTCCCTCAGCCCCACAGCCAGCTAACTAAAGCTATCTCAAGGGGGCTTTGCTAAAGGCAAATAGGCTGATTGCTTTGCAAGGGAATTTTCCTTTAGCTTAATGAATGAAGTGAAGCTCTGCTGACCTCAAACATCCAATCATGTGCAAGCAAAAATATGTTTTTTTTTTTTTTTGTTTCCTTGCATGTGATTTGGAGTTCTTTGCAAAGCAAATTTTTTACCACATTCACTAAACTAAGGGAATATTCCCCTGAAAAGTGAATAGCCTAGTTTCTATTGGAAAATCAACCCTGCTGTGTCCTAAACATAGCTGGGTGTTCCTAATTAGGAGTTTGGAGATATTTCAAACAAACCATAAATGCCCTCCGTGAGGGTTAAAGCCTAATGCACACTGCTGCTATTAAACTAATTTTTTGTTTCTGCACTTGAACTCCCCCAATGTTATCCTATGTGTCATGCACACATGGTGGTTGTTTTTAACAGTTTAGTAGCAGTCCAGTTTAGAGGATGTTTAGTGAACGCCCTAAAATCACGTTCAGGAGAGGAAATTTTGATCACAAAAAGCGCTGAATGCTGTAAAAAAACGCATGGAAATACTGTTAAATGTATCCGAACGCTAGGCAGCATTTATTTATTTCAGTGGGCAAAATAAATCAATATTCTGGTTAATGAAATAAATAAACACCCAGTCTCACTGCTAAACTTGCTAAAACTGCCTAGGGAAGTTTATAACACTGATTTTCTGCTCTCAGGATATACAGTGTTTACAAGAAACCAGTGTGCATGGGGCCTAATACCTGCAATGACAGTACTGCCAAAGTTCCACATGTGGGTATACATAGCTTTGATTGTTTCTTATGAGCATCTGTTGGATTCTCTTCAAGTCTAAAGTAGTGAGACAGTTAACATAGAATGGGATGCCAATGCAACACATCATGCAGAAAAAACAGACATGCAACATTTTTCTGATCCAGCGTACCAGAATACATGGTAGTACATTACCATGCATTGGGATGCACTGCAACACATGTGTATAGAAGCTGTGTTGTTTGAGTGCAGTGGTCTCCAAATTGTGGCCATTTGCCTGCCTTTATCTGGCCCTTGGGGCACTGTTCCTCCCACTGACAACGATAGGGCACTATTCCTCCCACTGACACCAATGATGGAGCACTATTCCTCTCACTGATAACAACAATGGAGCGCTATTCTTCCCACTGATAACAACAATGGGGCACTATTCCTCCCACTGACACCAATGAAGGAGCTCTATTCCTCCCACTGACAACAACAATGGGGCACTATTCCTCCCACTGACACCAATGACGGGGCACTATTCCTCCCACTGTCACCAATGAAGGGGTACTATTCCTCCCACTTACAAAAACAATGGGACACTATTTCTCCCACTGACATCAATGATGTAGATCTATTCTCCCCACTGACAGCAACAATGGGGCACTATTCCTCCCACTGACACCAATAATGGGGCACTATTCCTCCCACTGACACCAATGATAGGGCACTATTCCTTGCAGTTACACCAATGATGGTGCACTATTTCTTGCAGTTACACCAATGATGGGGCACTATTTCTTGCAGTTTACACCAATGAAGGGCACTATTCCTCCCCCTGATACCAATGATGGGGCATTAGTCCAACTGATGCCAATGATGGGGCACTATTCCTTGCAGTTAAACCAATGATAGGGCACTATTCCTTGCAGTTACACCAATGATAGGGCAATATTCCTTGCAGTTACACGAATGATGGGGCACTATTCCTTGCAGTTAAACCAATGATAGGGCACTATTTCTTGCAGTTACACCAATGATGGGGCACTATTCCTTGCAGTTACACCAATGATGGGGCAATATTCCTTGCAGTTACACCAATGATAGGGCACTATTTCTTGCAGTTACACCAATTATGGGGCACTATTTCTTGCAGTTACACTAATGATGGTGCACTATTTCTTGCAGTTACACTAATGATGGGGCACTATTTCTTGCAGTTTACACCAAAGAAGGGCACTATTCCTCCCCCTGATACCAATGATGGGGCATTAGTCCTCCAACCGATGCCAATGATGGGGTACTATTCCTTGCAGTTAAACCAATGATAGGGCACTATGCCTTGCAGTTACACCAATGATAGGGCAATATTCCTTGCAGTTACACGAATGATGGGGCACTATTCCTTGCAGTTAAACCAATGATAGGGCACTATTTCTTGCAGTTACACCAATGATGGGGCACTATTCCTTACAGTTACACCAATGATGGGGCAATATTCCTTGCAGTTACACTAATGATGGGGCACTATTCCTTGCAGTTACACTAATGACGGGGCACTATTTCTTGCAGTTACACAAATTATGGGGCACTATTTCTTGCAGTTAAACCAAAGATGGGACACTATTCCTTGCAGTTACACAAATGATGGGGCACTATTCCTTGTAGTTACACAAATGATGGGGCGCTATTTCTTGTAGTTACACCAATGATGGGGCACTATTTCTTGTAGTTACACCAATGATGGGGCACTATTTCTTGCAGTTACACCAATGTTGGGGTACTATTTCTTGCAGTTACACCAATAAAGGGCACTATTTCTTCCCCTGATACCAACAATGGGGCATTATTCCTCCCACTGATGCCAATGACGGGGAATTCTACTCACACTGGCCACAGTCTGGCCCCTCAAAGTCTTAAGGACAGTAGACTGGCCCTTTGCTTTGAAAGTTTGGAGAACCCTGTTTTAGTGAATTAGGTTGACATTGAATGGCACTGCTAATTTATGTAATATACTGCAACAGATTACTAAAATGAGATTCAGCCTCAAGTGCACAAATCAAAATATCTACAAGTGGATATCTTTCAAATGTATTAAAAATGAATGAAGAAAAAATAGTTCCCTTTAAGAAGTGTGTTGAGCAGAGAAAGTGAGAAAAAATGAATATGTCTAACAGCTTGCGAAACATTTAACTAAAACAAATGGAGTCTGATATAAAACTGTTCCACATAATATTTATATTTAAACACATGTGAGCGTAACACACACTATAGTATAAAGTTTTTCAAAATAAAAAAAAAAAAAAGCACACGCACAGTCTGGTATCCTAACACTACAAACATGCACACCATGTAAACAGAGATATGGCGACTGTGTTTGTCCACAGCAAGAGCTACAGATGAACACAGTGTAGCTGTGTAATGACAGGAACAGCTGACTCATTAGTAGAGAGCAGTGAAAGGTAATTAACCCTGGGAAAAGTACAGCTGCCATGCGGGCTGTTCCTTTCTGTAGGATCTGATTAGAAATTAGTGTTAAACCAGTGATTCTTAAAAAAAAAAAAAAAAAAAGAGACCGTCATTGATAATTCACTTTCAGGTAGACCCA
Organism: Pelophylax lessonae; assembly: GCF_965119305.1. Lineage (NCBI taxonomy): Eukaryota > Metazoa > Chordata > Amphibia > Anura > Ranidae > Pelophylax > Pelophylax lessonae. The sequence continues at coordinate 421,427,639 of NC_138772.1, read as the reverse complement.
AAAAAGATCAGTGCATAGTAATGGAACACAAAGGCTTTCTCATTAAAACGGCATTGGAACACATTTCAAGAGACACCTGTCTGGTTATTGATGAAGGAGGGGCCAAAGATTCAATTCTATAGGTTGTATTGTCGAAGTAACACAAACACCTGTTGCGGTGTCATTTAATTCACTTTTCACCAAAGCTCATTTTTTATCTATTAAGCAGGCTAGAATTTTGTTTTGTGTGTGCTTTTCTGCAAAGTATGATTAGTAACCACTCAGATGAAAATAAATATGCATTATGGCAGGCTCACAGAAGATGGTAACTTTTGCCAGATTCAACATTCATCACCATCAAATTGTGATCAAACCAGCCAAAGAACTAACAACCAAACGTAGCGAATTCACACTGACAAAAACATTTAAACATCATTTTAGGTGTCTATATATTCCTATTTTATGATTGCTATGTTATGTTTCAAAATAAAGAGTTTTAGCTTACATTCCAATGGAATAAAAGAAATGTATAAATGGAATGCACTCATCCTGAGCATTGGAAAATCACCACTGTAAAGTTGAAGTCCAAAAAAAAAAAAATATATATATATATATATATATATATATATATATATATATATATAATAAATGCACCCATATTATGGAAATATTATGCATTTAACATTTTCTTTGCAAATGAGCCTGCACTCATTGCAACCAAAATGGGATTGATTTACTAAAGGCAACTCCACTGTGCACTCTGCAAGGGCATTTGCTCCAGAGCTTTGTAAATGAGATGAAGCTTCACTGTTTAACCTTCTTAGCGGTATTCCCGAGTGTGGCTCGGGGTTAAATTTCAGAGCCAAAAGCGGTAACCCCGAGCCACACTCGGGGTACCGCCAGAAGCATCGCTGGATCCTGTAAAAGAGGTTTCTTACCTTGTCACCGGGATCCAGCGATGTGTCTCAGCGGTGTCTCGCGGCAGATCTTCCTCCCGATCGTCTCCATGCCCCGGCTTCCGTCTCCTGCGACGTGACGTTCGCAGGGGGGTGGAACCGGCGGCAAATTCAAATGTAAAAACACACCAAACACACTGATACCATTCAAAATAAAAAAAAAAATCACATTAGTTTGCCCCCCAGTGCCCTTTCCTGCAGTTTTACTATACTTTTTATGTAAATATATATATATATATATATATATATATATATATATATATATATACGTAATTCTTGTGAATGAGCAGCCCAAACCAACTGTATACATTATATATATATATATATATATACGTATATATATATATATATATATATATATATATATATATATATATATATATATAATATATATATAATATATGTATACATAATATATGTATACATACATATATATATATAATATATATAATAAATGTATACAGTTGGTCTGCTCATTCACAAGAATTACATGCAAAATAATGGTACCGCTTTCAGCACCTAAAATCCAAAAGAATCATACCGCCAGGGAGGTTAAAGAACACCCAATCAAACGCAAGGAAGATTTAAAAAAAAAAAGTGTTTTTGCTTGTTCCCTTTTTTTTCTTTTTCCGTGATCATGTGCAGTACTGTGATACATTATACTTTGGTACTCTGATGTTGTCAATTTACTGTTCCATTTTATTTTATTCCGGGGGCACCGTCCCTTAGTTTGTTGGTTGTATTTGTTATGTTTTCTTTTTCTCAATAAAAACGTAATTTTAAAAAAAAAAGTGTTTTTGCTTGCACATGATTGGATGGAGGAAATCGGCAGAGCTCTCCTTATTTACTAAGCTCTGGAGCAACTGCACTTGCAAAACTGCACAGTCTATTTGCCTTTAGTAAATCAAATCTTATTGGTGGATAGCGCATGCATTGCACAGGTTCCTGCAAACTTTTCCTTAAAGTGATTGTAAAGTCTTGTTGTTTTTTTTCTAATAAATAACAAACATGTTATACTTACCCCTCTGTGCAGTTGGTTTTGCACAGGGAAGCCCAGATCCTCCTTTCCTCGGGTCCCTGGCTGCAGCTCCTGACCCCTCCTGTTGAGTGCCCCCACAACACGCAGCTTGGTGTGGGGGCACCGGAGCTAAACTACAGCTCTGTGTATCCATTCAGACATGGAGTTGACCATTCAGCCCCACCCCCTCTCTCCTGATTGGCTAACTGACTTTGATTGACAGCAGTGGGAGCCAATGGCGCAGCTGCTGTATCTCAGCCAATAAGGACAGAGAGGCCTGGTTTGCCAAGGGACATGTGGACATCGCTGGATAGAGAGGAGGCTCAGGGTAAGTATTAGGGGGGCTGAGGGGGGCTGCTGCGCACAAAAGGATTTTTAACCTAATGCATAGAATGCAATAAGATAAAAAAAAACCTTCTGACTTTACAATACTTTTAAGCTCAGGTCCATACTGAGGTGCAGATCACCTCATAGTTGCATTATTTATATTGGGACAAGCCTTTAACCACTTTAATACAGGGCGCTTTCCTCCCTTCCTGCCCAGGCCAATTTTCCCCTTTTAGCGCTGTTGCATTTTGAATGACAATTGCGCGGTCATGCAACACTGTACCTACACCAAATTTATGTAATTTTCCCCCCACAAATAGAGCTTTCTTTTGGTGGTATTTGATCACCTCTGGGTTTTTTCCTTTTTGCTAAACAAATAAAAAAAGACCGAAAAGTTTGAAAAAAAAAAGTTTTTTTGTTTATGTTATACAATTTTGTAAATAAATACATTTTTTTCCTGCACTGATGAGCACGGATGAGACTGCACTGACAGGCACTGATGAGGAGGCACTGATGGGGTGGCACTGATTGGGTGGCACTGATAGGGTGGCACTGATAGGCGGCACTGATAGGCGGCACTGATATGCAGCACTGATAGGCACTGATATGTGGCACTGATAGGTAGCACAGATATGCAGCATTGGTGGGCACTGATAGGCAGCACTGCTAGGCACTGATAGGCGGCATTGATGGGCACTGATAGGTGGCACTGACGGCACTGATAGGTGGCACTGATGGGCACTAATGGGCACTGATATGAGGCACTGGTGGGCACTGATGGGCACTGATGGGCGGCACTGATCGGCACTGATGGGCGGCACTGATGGGCACTAATGGGCACTGATAGGCGGCACTGGTGGGCAATAATGGGCACTGGTGGGCGACACTGAAAGATGGCAATGATGGGCACTTGTGGGCAGCACTGATAGGGAGGGCACTGGCTGGCAGCACTGATGGGGAGGGCAATGGGGGGCTCCCTGAGCCCTGATTGCCATCCCTGGTGGCCATAGTGGGCATCCCTGGGGTCATAGTGGGCATCCCTGGGGTCATAGTGGGCATCCCTGGTTGTTCTAGTGGCATCCCCCCCGAGGGTCTGCACTGGTAATCAATGATCTGATTACCAGTGCCGACCCCCCCCCCCTGTCAGGGGAGCCGCCGATCGGCGCTCCTTTACTCGTGCCTGTCAGGCACGAACTAAGGAAAGCCAATCAACGGCTCTTCCTGTTTACTATGTGACCAGCCGTGATTGGACACGGCTGATCACATGGTAAAGAGCTACGTCAGTGGTCTCTTTACCGAGATCGGAGATGCAGGGTGTCAGGCTGACACCTTGCATCACCGATCGCCGCTCTGCGCGCCCCCGGGGGGCGCACAGAGCTGTATTATCCTGCCGCCGTCATATGACGTCCGGTCAGGATAATACAACCACATTCCCGCCATCAATCTGTTATAGGGCGGGCGGGAAGTGGTTAAGGGAGAGGGTATTTTTAGGATTAGTTAGTGTTACCCAGAATTCTACTTTAACCACCTAAGGACCGGAAGGTTTTTCCCCTTAATGACCAGGCCATTTTTTATGATACAGCACTGTGTTACTTTAACTGACAATTGCGCGGTCGTGCGACGCTCTACCCAAATAAAATTGATATGCTTTTTTTCCCCACAAATAGAGCTTTCTTTTGGTGGTATTTGATCACCTCTGCGATTTTTATTTTTTGCGCTATAAACAAAAAAAAAGAGCGACAATTCTGGAAAAAAATATATATATATCTATATATATATATGTATATATATATATATAGATATATATCTATATATATTGTTTTGTTTTTTTTACTTTCTGTCCAATAAAAGTTAAAAAATCCAATTTTTTCATCATTTTAGGCCAATGTGTATTCTGCTACATATTTTTGGTCAAAAAAAATCCCAATAAGTGTATATTGATTGTTTTGTGCAAAAGTTATTGCGTCTACAAACTAGGGGAAAGATTTATGTCATTTTAATTTTTTTTTCTTAGTAATGGCGACGATCAGCGATTTTTAGTGGGACTGTGACATTGCGGCAAACAGATCGGACACCTAACTGACATTTTTTACACTTTTGGGGGGACCAGTGACATTACTACAGTAATCAGTGCTACAAATATGCACTGTTGCTGTACTAATGACACTGGCAGGGAAGGTGTTAACACCAGGGGCGATCGAAGGGTTAAATGTGTCCCTAAGGGCTTGCTGTATGAACACAGAGACCTGTGTTCCTAAATAGGAGGAACACAGGATCCCTGTGTTTATCTCTGACAGAACAGCGGTCTGCCGTGTTTACTTCAGCAGGCCGGCTGTTCTGTCTCCATGTTGAGTGATTGCGGGTGCCCGGCGGACATCGCAGCTGCTGGACCCGCTGTTTGGCTCCCTCTCTAACACATCAGTGGGTGTGTGCGCCTCCAGCGGCATGCGCACCCACACTAACTGCTACACGAAGCGACACGTACATGTATGTTGTTCCGCGTAACAGAGCCAACCTGCTGCTGTATAACTATGGCCATTGGTCGGCAAGTGGTTAACAATCAGGGGAATTCATAAAGAGTGTCTACAACTATTTAAAATCCCTACGTGCCCCCGCATGACAAATGTTGGTGCAGGCAACCTGATTCATATATCTGTTGGAGTTTGTGGCAAGAACCACGTGCGATATACTGTAGACACCCTATCCTTAGTGCATCTAAGCTCCCCCCACTGCTGATGCAGCAGGAACATAGAAAGCACAGCAGCCGAGAGTTTTTAAAGTTGGGCTGGTGGAGATTCAAATACACTATTTCCCCATCAGTTCTGTTCCCCTTGTGATTGACAGCTGCCAGTGGGTGGATTCATCGCCAATAAACAGCCTGCTATTGGCTATAGAATCCACCTACTGCCAATCACAAGGCCACCTGCTACACAGCGTACAGAGACAGGCACTCTGTCTCTGTACGCCAACTTACAACTTAATTACCTCCAGTTTTGTTTTCTACAAACTGGAGGTAATTATTTTCTGAATTTGGTGTAGTAATAGCACCACTTTATAAAAGTGGCACCAATAAGAATCTGCTGTGTGTGTGTGTCAGTATACCTACTGAAATGGAGAGCAACAACTTTTTAAATCTGGCCAGGCCATTTAAAAGGGCCATACTTCCAGGAAAGTATTGTTAAAGCTTTATTAACCGCTTGCCGACCGCCGCAAGTAGATATACTGCGGCGGTCAGCCCCTCACAGGCAAAGTGACATATATATACGTCACTAGCCTGTGAGGCTCTGGGGAGCGAGCGCGCGCCGCCGCGCGGTCACGGACCCCCCCCCGCGCGTGTGACCGGCGGACCCGATGTCCGCCGCTCACCCTGCGATCATCAGGGGAGAGGGAGAAAGGCAGGCAGCTTGTGTAAACAAGCTGCCTGTCATTCTCCCCTGTGTAGAAACACTGATCATACGGTTCTACTATGTAGGACCGTTGATCAGTGTAACTACAGCTCAAGCCACAGCCAATCACAGTTAGAATCACGCCCCTAGGGACACACACAGCCCCTCCCTCTCAAATAAAGTTAACCCTTTCACTGCCAGTGTATTTTTACAGTAACAGTGCATATATATAGCACTGATTACTGTAGAAATGTCACTGGTAACCCCAAAAGTGTCAAAAATGTCAGTCAAGGGTCCGATCTGTCCGCCCCAATGTCGCAGTACCGCAAAAAAAATCGCAGATCGCCGCCATTACACGTTAAAAAAAACCAACAAAAATGACAAAAATCTTTCCCTTTGTTAGTAAACGCAATAACTTTTGCGCAAACCAATCAAAATACGCTTTTTGCGATTTTTTTTTTACCAAACATATGTAGCATAAAACAAATTGGCCGAAAATGTTAAAACATTTTGATTTTTACATTTTTTTGGGGGGAATTTCATATAAAAAAATGTGAAAAATATTGTTATTTTTGCAAAATTGACGCTCTTTTTTTGTTTATAGCGCGTGATCAAAAAATCGCACAGGTGATCAAATACCACCAAAAGAAAGCTCTGTTTGTGGGGAAAAAAAGGACGTCAAATTCGTTTTTTCGTTTTTAGGTACAGCGTTGCACGACCACGCAATTGTCCGTTAAATTCACGCAGTGCCGAATCGCAAAATACCCCCTGGTCTTTTAGCAGCCAAATCCTCCGGGGTTTAAGTGGTTAAATCCCCCATTGTATTTGTATGCACTTTTTAACCAAAGCTTTGATTAGCTTTGTATAGAATGGAGGAGGCTTAGAATGTCTTTTAGGTTGTTATAGCTGTAAGTGTCACAATTGGGGAGATTTCTCTCATATCTTGTTCTGCTGACACTGGGCATGATAGCAACAGAAGATGTAAGCAGAGGAAAAAAGAAAAAAAGTTGGGTGATTTTTTGTACATTAATAACATATAATACCAAATACAACAATAAAGCATTCTATCTTTTTAATGTTTTAGTTTGGGAAGATTTTGTTCCCCTGTTAAATCCTTACTACTGAATGTAACATGAGTCCAAACATCTCCCCCTGCCCTACCATTACTGCTCCGCCGTAAGCTGCTGTAGCTTACATTTGTAGCACATATGGACATACTAAAAGACCGTAGTGGTTATTTGTAGAATATTAGAAACAGACATACGCAAGTGCACACATAATGCAAAACACAGTTTGTGAAAAAACAGGTATCAGATACATAAACAGATGTTCAAATAATTGATTTCTTGCTGTAGGTTGTATTTTGACTGGTGTTTTACTTCCAACTAATAAGCCAGCTTTAGAGCCCATTCAGACTAGCGCGACACGACTTTAGGGGGCGACCTGTGAAGTTGTGTGCACCGCTGTGCACCGCGACTTCGCCGCGACTTGCAGAGACTTCACATAATGGAAGTCTATGCAAGTCGCCTCCAGGTCGCCCCAAAGTAGTACAGGACCCTTTTTCTAAGTCGGAGCGACTTGTGTCCTATTAGAATGGGTCCTGTGCTAATCAATGGACCGCAAACCGAGCACGACTTGTCAGGCTGACAAATCGCGCTGATGTGAATGGGCTCTTAAAGAGAATCTGTCATTTCACTCTTTGTAAACTCATGGCACTACTTTAGCGACATAAGACCATTTTTGCACCAGTACAATAGTAGTCTTCTTGCTTAGGGAAATTAAACCTGAAAATCCTGTGCAATTCTGGCCTTAGTTCCAGGACAATGCTCTGACTATGGTAACTTAAACTTAGTGCTATAGATTCTACTGATCTGTCTTTAGTGACGCAGCATTAGTTCTGGCTCTACTAATGTTGCACCGCTTCCAATCCCATGCTGATGATGATTAGTGTCCTTAGCTTGTCATCTTTGTCACTTAAAGGATAAGTCCAGGCAAAACCTAACTAACGCTAAACCTCCTCTGTTCCATATTCTAAACCTAATCTATCTAACCTTGTAAAGCAAAAATCGCTGTACTTACCTTTTCAGCACCCGATCCGGTCTGGTCTCCAGGGATGGAAGCTGTGTGCAGGAGAGGACCGACAACGGCTGTGAAATGAATGGGAACTGACATCACCCATAGACTTACTATGGGGCTTCCATTGTCGAGTGCCTCTCCCACACCTGCCTCCATGCTGAGGCCCGACGGTGACAGCTCTGCGTGGGACCGCACCGGGTCGGCTGCAGGATAGGTAAGTACAGTGATTTTTGCCTTACACAATTAGATAGATTAGAAGCAACAAGCAAAACGTCAGTGCAAAACATCTATCCCCTGCACTCTGAGTGGTGTGATCCTCTATCCACCTCAGCCACAATCTTGTAGCTGTTGAGAACTATCGACTCAGCAACACTGGATAACTTCAGCCTTGCAGCCCCTTACGAGACCAGGGTAGTCTGAGACAACTGTAATGCCAAAACAAACACAGGGGCGCACAGGCCTAGTGCATTATCCTCTAAAAAGGTTTATTTAAATAAAAGGTATAAAAATACTCCCAGACGAGTTCTTGATTAAAGCATATCAAACATGGTACGCAGTCTTCAGCATCGAGATCCAAGGGTGTACCGTCCCTTGAAGCTGTAAAGGCTTACGCGTTTCGAGGCTTAGCCTCTTCCTCAGAGCCAGGTTTAAAGTGTCGCACAGAGCAGGTTTAGCGTTAGTTTTGCCTGGACTTATCCTTTAAACCCAGCTGCACTTCTGTACTGTAATTACATATGATACTTTGTAGCCATGTGGTGCAAAGGTAGGTTGCTTCGTCACTAGTGGAACTGTGTGGGGGGGGGAGTTACTTACCAGGAATACTTATTCATGTACAAAAGAGTAACCTAAAATAAACCAATATGGGCACTGTCACTGCTGACTTTTATTACAAAGTGAAGGCTATTGCTATCTTGACTTCTGTTTCACTACCTAATGCCCAAACTTTTCTTTTCATGGTGATATGACTTTCCAGGACACCTTGTTCACCTCTGAAAACAGTTTCACTCTTTAACTTGGATCAGACTTTTAATCCACAAAGATATTGGCTGCAGAATCAAAATAATTTCCCCTATTATCCTACACATCTCACTGTACCACCTTCACCTCTATAACCTTTCTAAACTATGCCCCTTCTTATCAATAACATCCCCAAGCTATTCATTATTTCTCTTGTTATTTCTTGCCTTGACTGCTGCAACTCCCTCCTTATTAGTCTACCTTTAAACAGGTTATCCTCTCTACAGTCTTCCATGAATGCTGCTGCTAGAATCATCCATCTTACCCTTACTGGGTTCCAATTGCCCAGCAAATAAAATTTGAATTATTAACAAAAGTTTAAAAAGCCATTCACAGCTCTACCCTCGGCTACATCACAATCCTCATCTCAATATATCAACCAAACCATCCACTTCATTCCTTCCAAGACTTCCTGTTCTCTAGCTCCTTGTCACTTCCTCCATCTAGAACTTCTCAAGAGTCTCTCTCATCCTCTGGAACTCCTCACCCCAACCTGTACAGCTGTCTCCTATTCTGTCTGTATTTAGGCAATCTCTGAAAACTCATCTCTTCAGGAAAGACTGTCTCGCCCCTAGCTATTAACTGTATATTACTTTCTCAAACAACCCCCCCCCCCCACATAGTTACTACATGTTGTATCACTTCCATTTCTCTTTAGGTTGTGCGCTTTTACAAGTAGGACCCTCCTAACCCTCTTGTTTTGAATTGTATAGTACTTGTACTGTCTCCCTTTATTTTGTAAAGTGCTGCACAAACTATTGACAAAAAAGAAGAAAGTGGTGCCAGGCCAATCATAATGTAGTAAGCAAGTTTATTGTAGAGATAAAAAAAAAGTTGCATTCTGTATAAATCCTCTATAATAACGTCTGCTAAGGAGAGGATGGATTTAACCACTTGCTGACCAGCCGGCATGGTATTACTGCAGCAGGTCGGCTCTATTACGCGAAAACGAAGTACCTGTACGCTGCTTAATGTAACAGATAGTGGGGGGCTATGCTGATTGGCCAGAGGGGGAGCCAATCAGTGGGTCCGACCGACGCAATGTCCACCAGCCACCCGCGATCACTCCCCATGGAGACAGAACAGCAGTCTGCCTATGTAAACAAGGCAGACCGCTGTTCTGTCAGAGATGAACACAGGGATCCTGTGTTCCTCCTATTTAGGAACACAGGTTTCTGTGTACATCCAGTGATTACAACCCCCACACAGTTAGAAATCACTCCCTAGGAGCATACTTAACCCTTTGATCGCCCCTGGTGTTGACCCCTTTCCTGCCAGTGCCATTAGTACAGTAACAGTGCATAATTTTAGCACGGATTACTGTATTAGTGTCACTGGTACCCTCAAAGGTGTCAAAAGTTTGTATACGTGATAACTTTTGCGCAAACCAATCAATATACACTTATTGGGATTTTTTTTAACCAAAAATATGTTGCAGAGTACATATTGGCCTAAATTAATGAAAAATTTTAATTTTTAATTTTTTTTTTCTTTGGAATATTTTTTAGTAGAAAGTAAAAAATATTGGTGTTTTTCTTTCAGAATTTTTTGTTTATAGTACAAAAAATAAAATCGCAGAGGTGATCAAATACCACTAAAATACCACTAAAATAAAGCTTTATTTGTGGGAAAAAAAGGACATCAATTTTATTTTGGTACAGTGTCGCACGACTGCGCAATTGTCAGATAAATTAAGGGAGTGCCGTATCACAAAAATGGCCTGGTCATTAAGGGGGTAAAACCTTCCAGTCCTTAAGTGGTTAGGCATACCAATTGGTCATATCAGATTTTTAGTTGTAATTAATATTTAATCTGGCAGGACGTAGTACTGCATAGTAATACGTAAAATTAACACATTTCATTAATTCAATCTGAAGAAAATCAAACTAGTGTATATTTGGCATGAGCAGAACTCCAGCCACAAATAAGATAAACATGAATAGCCCATTAAAAGAAAAACAAATGACAAAACTAGATTTGCTACAATATTTACCCTCAAACCCAAGCTATTCCTCCCTACCTTTTTTTGCTCCCACTACATGTCCTCATTCTGATGGCCAGGATCATTTAACCCATTACCTCTAAGCTCAGGTCATCCTGGACCTGCTGCAAGTTGTGACTTGACAGTGAAAGGAACAAAAGCACAATGATGAACCCATCTCTGTCACTCTGCTTTCTCATCCTATCAGCATGTTTCTTATCAGTACAAGAACTGATTGTTCTACACCCTCTCCCATCCCAGCTTGCTATACAGGGACAGCAAACGGCTAACACCAGGTCTGCTTGCATCTTGAGAAAAAATACATTCAGTGATCAATTAATAAAAGCAGAGATGCATTCATTTTTTTCCATTAATTTGTGTTTATTGAAATATAGAAAATGTTCCCAAAAACACAATGAAAAAGAAGTGAACTGTTACATTGACTATCAGGATAATGTAAGGCGTTGGACCAACAATGTCCATTGAATAAGGAAGGTCTAACTTCAGTCACAATATCATTATCATACGACCAGTAATAAACTTATTTAGTGTGCTTGCAAACAAAAATCTGGTACATAACATTTATTTTTATTTTATTTTTATTTTTTTTCAGGTACTTATATAGCGCTGTCAATTTACACAGCGCTTTACATATACATTGCACATTCACATCAGTCCCTGCCCTCAAGGAGCTTACAATCTAAGGTCCCTAACTCACATACATACACATAGTAAGGCTTTTTTATACAGGATCCAATTAATCTATCAGCATGTCTTTGGAGTGTGGGAGGAAACCCACACAGGCACAGGGAGAGCATGCAAACTCCAGGCAGGTAGTGTCGTGATTGGGATTTGAACCAGCGACCCTCTTGCTGCTAGGTGAAAGTGCTAACCACTACACCACTGTGCCGCCCATAACATATAAAATGTCATATAGAATGTAGCTTGAAGAAATTGTCATTACAGTCACAATAAGTGTATATTAAGAAGAAGGTTAGGTCATTTTAGACCAATAGAGATAGGTAGGAGCAAGTAAAATGGGGAGAGAGGAAGAAAGTAGAAGAATATATAAGGATAGTCATTTGTGTATTTTATATCTGTCTGGAGTTCAGTTTTAACCAGGGCCGCTGATAGGGGGGGACCACCAGCCCTCTTGTAGGGGGCCCGAGCACACAGGGGGGCCCACACAGAGAGGGGGGATTAGTGATGGACAACAAATACAGAAATCTTCCTCCAGCACCTGAGTCTGATCTGTCCCTCCCCCTGCTATCAGCTTTTATCTGTTGAGAAAGAGACAGTCCTCCCTTCACTAATCCCCCTCCCTTGTGTGGGCCCCCCTCCCAGCACTGGCTCTAATGTTATCTCTGCTCAGGAGTTTATTTGTAAATTGTAACTTTGTTTCTCTCTCTTTCTCTCTGATCACTGAGCTCCAACTGCCCAGCCTGTATATTTTTCTCATCTCATCTTCTTTTTTATTTAACATAGTTTTTTTTTTAGATTTAGAAGGAATTATGCGAGTTATGTTATATTTGTGTCTGATAATAGTGATTTTGTTGTAACTTTAGCTAAATATATCTTTAATATTTTCTTGGGGGGGGGCCCTGCCAGGTAGTCTGTACGGGGCCCCGCGATTTCTAACAGCAGCCCTGGTTTTAACCATCACGTTTTTGCCACCATCACTGATTAAATGATGACCCTAAAATAAACAAAATTGTGGATTGGTAAATTAAAAGGGTGCTTTATGAACTATTTCAAGATAGTTGTTCCATTTTTCAAAGCTGGTTAGTTACTATGTTCAACAAGAAGTTTTTCCTAGAGCTAACATTTGATACATCATCACCAAAACATTTATATGAATGTGAATAGATAAAATATTTAGCTATTTATTTTTCTTTAGTGAAATAGTTTTTTTTTTTTTTAAACATTTTATTGAAAATTTTTATAGGCATACAGGGAAGGTCACATTGAATGCGTATACAAAATTTAGAGAAAACCAAAATGCAGTTTAAACGAACCTCAGTAGTTGTAGCAATAACACCTGACAAGCGGCACATAGTCAACACCAAAGAACCTATTGAAACGTATAAAAGAGAAGAGGCACATGAGCTAGTCCAGAAAGTCAAGGCAATATGAGCAATAGGGAAAGCGTTTGATAGTGAAATAGTTAAATCTCTTGGTAACCATCCTATTATACCTGCTTGGTCTTAATTGGAAAAAAATAGTTATTAGTACACTGTAGGTAAAGCTGAAAGGTATACATGTACACTGTAACAAAGTGTCCCTCTAGTATGGGTTGAACATTGGTAATTGCGCTTACAATCCCTTTAGGCTCTTTGGACCCTTAGTTTGAGACTACTAAAATGTTTAAGGACAATGAGGGAGGTCCCCATACACTATGCACACCTCTACTGGGAAAGCCTGATCACTGTGTGCTTATGGGAATACCATGATTTACCTACATTACTGGACTGTCTCAAGAGAGAAAAATACAAAAATATATACCTATGTGAGTATGGACAGTTTTTCCCATAAGACAAGAAGATCTTTGAATGAAAAACATCCATTTTTATGATCCTGCTGATTTTTACAAACAAATGTTATCCTTCTGTGTATATATAATAATATAAATAAAATGCATAATGCAAATAAACAATAAGATCATATAAGCCCCGGTTCACACTGGGGCGACCTGTGAGGCGACCTGGTCGCCTCACAGGTCGCCGCAGGTCGCCTCCCATAGGGAAGCTACGGACCCGTTCTAATAGGAGCGACACAAGTCGCTCCGACCTAGAAAAAGGGTCCGGAGCTTCTTTGGGGCGACCAGGAGGCGACCGCCATAGACTTCAATGTTATGAAGTCCGTGGCGGCCGCTCCGAGGTCGCGGCGCGCTGCTCGCACCGCGATCTCGGAGGTCGCCCCTGAAAGTAGCGTCGCGCCAGTGTGAACCGGCGCTAAAACAGGTTAAGAAAAAGCAATATTGTGCTTGGTGAGTTTACAGTGCCCCTAGAAGTACACTGTATAGGGATGTGCTGTCTATGAACCAGGACACCAAATTCAAATCCTGCAATAAACTTTTAGGGTCCCCAATTTTTGGTAGCCTGTGGTCTCATTAAACAGTACATCTGCAGAAGGGTCTACAACAGCAATGAGCAACTCTGCACAATATTTTATTATTTGTCTCACAGTTTTACAAATTGTCAACACACTTTTGTTCATACAGTTACTTTTGGCAACTGTATTTTGCGCCATACATTCTTTATTTAGTTTTAACAATGTGCCCAGTCCCTGCTACTGAAAAGCAACACCACGGCTTAATACCTCCACCACCATATTTAACTGAAGGTATTTGATATATTTGGGCTATGAAATGTGTTGTGTTAAAGGGTAACTCCACTTTTATTGAGAAAAAAACATTCCCCTCTGGATAATCTATGTATATTACAAGGGTTTTGACAAACTTTGTTTTAGATTCCTATCTTTTGTTATTCCCTGTGTGTTCTTCTGTGCTCCTGTGTTGAGTGAGTATAATGGGAGTGGTTTCCTAATTATCAACCAGCTGCTGCACCTGCAGGGCTCTAATCAGGAAAATTGCAGGGCCTGCACCCCTTTAGATGTGATTTCCTATTGGGAGTATCTCACCAAAAATTACATTTTTGTTGCAGGGGATGCCTGAAATCTGTCTTGTACCTTAGTGTAGACTTCTGGCAAAATCAGTGAGCCAATCACACAAGCAGGAAATGAAATATCTGGGGGTGTTCTGTACACTTCCAGGTAGCCATATTGCATTCCATTTCACAGAAAATTACAGAGCTGCAGATTGAAAAGGAAAGGTAATTAAAAAAAAAAACATTCAATTACAATATGATTTGTGTTGCAATTGTATATGCTATATTATTATTTTTTTATTTGCTATTTTTTTTCCCATGAACGTGGAGTTACCCTTTAATGCCAGATAATTGTACTCTGGCCAAAAAATATCTGCTTTGGTATCATAAAGCCATTTTCCATTATTGCAACTGGGTTACTCTATCTGCAACAGGAGCTGTCATATGTGAAGTTAGGTCATCCGTTGTGGTCTATTGCGGTCATTTTGATGGTGTCACTGTTGTCACTGCTGCTGAGGAAACTAGTTTTGAAAGAATCCAGACTTTAGCTTTGACTCAACAGATGGCATATTGGACTATTGTAGAGAGGCTGCTGCTTACACACAGCAGTTGTCCTCTCTGTAGCTGGGTACATACTTTGGATGTCTTCCAAAAGGTGCTCGTTTGGAGAGAAATTGTTTTATTACACTTATGTATTTACTATTAGAGGAAAGTCTAGTAAGGTTTTAATACTGACTCAGATATTAGATCGGAAATTCTATGTTTCCTGTGAACTAGTGAAATTCACAAATCTTTTTCCCAGCTACAACTTTCTAATATATTGGTCATTAACCACTTGCCGACCGCTCACTCGAGCTCTACTGCGGCAAAGTGGTTAGTTCCCGTCCAGCGAAGTAGACCTACGTCGCTGGACTCCTCCCCTTGTGGGCGGCGCAGCGGGAGTCGGGCCAGGGGAGGAGCGGCGGTGATCACCGCCGCTCTTCCCCGATCTTCGGGGAATTTGAGTTTGGAGATCCGCCCGCTTGTGTAAACAGAGCGGGCGGATCTCCTAAGTGACAGACAGTGACAGATTGCAGGGTTCAGCATAGCTGAACCTGCAATCTGTCCCTGTGTCACTCAGTCACCTCCCCCCACACATGTTAGTAAGCACCAGGCATACATTAACCCCTCCCTCTCCAATAAAATGAATCCCTTCCCTGCCAGTGTCATTTTTACAGTAACAGTGCATATTTATAGCACTGATTACTGTAGTAATGTCACTGGTACCCCCAAAAGTGTCAAAAATGTCAGTCAAGGGTCCGATCTGTCCGCCGCAATGTCGCAGTCCCACAAAAAAAATCGAAAATCGCCACCATTACTCGTTAAAAAAAAAAAAACACCAAAAATGACAGAAATATTTCCCTTAGTTAGTAAACGCAATAACTTTTGCGCAAACCAATCAAAATACGCTTTTTGTGATTTTTTTTACCAAACATAGATAGCAGAAAACAAATTGGCCAAAAATGTAAAAAAAATTTGATTTTTACATTTTATTGGGGGGGATTTTATATAAAAAAATGTGAAAAATATTGTTATTTTTGAAAAATTGTCGCTTTTTTTTTATTATAGCGCAAAAAGTAAAAATCACACAGGTGATCAAATACCACCAAAAGAAATCTCTGTTTGTGGGAAAAAAAAGGACGTAAATTTCGTTTGGGTACGGCGTTGCATGACCGCGGAATTGTCAGTTAAAGTCGCACAGTGCCGAATCGCAAAAAGTGGCCTGGACGTAAGACAGCAAAATCCTCCGGTGGTAAAGTGGTTAAAGAAAATTGTAGTTTGCATTGGCATATCCACTCATTTGTACAGTATTTTGAATTAAAGATCCTACTTGCAATTTGTAGAGCATTTCTCTAACTAATCATCTATGTCTCGGAAATAGAAATCTGCGCTGGTTTTCTAGTACTTCAGTGTTGCCTTGTTTATAAAAATGGAGCCGTTCTGAAGCTTTGTCAGCTATGTAAGCTGTACAGTCAGGAATTTAGCATGGTTTTGCACTAAAGTATTCTCTATATAAAATCACTAAAAGCTTATATAATCTTCAAACTGTTTAGGTCATTTTGGGTTATTTTTCATCTTTGAACTATGTAGCATTATAAGAATAATTCTTTGTGATCCCACCATGAATTCCCAAGTTCTTATCATGAAGTTACAATAGTCACACATCTGTGCATTGTAATCCTGTCAAACACACACCTGATGGAGACTACAAGTGGTCGTGCCGATACACATTGCGCTTACATGGTAACCCCATTGTTTCTATCAGGAAAAAAAGTCCAGGACAATGATGTGCAACCAATGCTGGAGCAAGTTCATGTAGACAAGAAGTAGGCTGAAAAGTAGTGAAAAAGGTGAAAAGCCAATTGTTTATGGTCTACAGTGCTTTAGCAAACCTAATGTCATCCAGTTAAAGTTTCAAGCTAATTGAATTTCTCCATCCTGCTTCCTATTGACTTCTGTAATTATTGGACAACTGTATAATGTCGTGATTGCCCTGCAATGTTACAGTTGTGTATGAATAATTGTGGAGAATGGAAGCAGCCTGAATTCTTATAGGAATGGCTTTAAGAGTCAATGGGAAGTAAGTTAGAGCAATTGATTGCTTATGCAATTACAAATTGCTTGACTTATTGATTTGGTAATCCCTTCCCTTTGTTGGAATTTCCTAATAAACACATGGACAAGATAATGTGTTTAAATGATCATAAAGGAAGCTAAAAGGATCTAGCTCAACCTCAAAAATATGCCACAGTAGGGGGGGGGGGGATAGCTTCCAGTTAACCCCTACTGAACCTACAACCACTCACAAGTATTGAACTAGTGAGAGTGTCCTCTAGACTATTTGAACCATATAATACTAAAGAGGAAAGCCCTCAAGAGATTAATCACAGAGGAATCCAATTAAATTAAACAAGCTACTTTATTGAAAACCAACACATGTAACAATGATAAAAAATGTGTTGTAAATATCACATTCACCAACAAAATTGAAAACCTGACAACGTTGTCATATGGGACAGGCAGCTGTATCGGTCACCCTTCCACTCATGCACCTGTGTGACTTAATTGTTTGCATGTAACTCTGAACCCAGCATAGCCATAAAGGTCCGTAATGCAGTTAACTAAATGAAAGTGATAAAGTGCCTTTCGGAAAAAGCTCCAATTAGGAATGGGTACTAGTTCAGTAAGCAAACTTGAAGAGAAAGGTCACCTGGAAGAGGGAACTGCTCCTGGCATAGTTGACTGCTCTTTCTTCAATACATTAGCAAGAGTAGTTAAAGCTACTGCAAAATTCAACACCCGTCATCACAAGAAATACAGCCATTGAAGCCTGATATCAGGTTAGTGGATGGATAATGTCTGGCTGCGGGTGTGAATATGAGTGCAGGTGTGTATGCCGATAAAGTGCTGTGTCAAAGCTAAGAGGGGAGCCTATGTAAATCTAGTACTTGACAGATAAGGCAGATCTCACCACTCCGTGATGCTGCAGCAAGCCATGAGCTGGTCAACCATCCATTATGCAGACTTACAGCTTAGTATCCTCTCCAGACAGAGCCAAATATCAGCAGATACAAAGGCTGTTTGGCATGTGTCTGTCCAAATCAACACATCACAAACGTGATCTCCACTGACGCATTTCGCTCATCACAACAAGCTTTCGCATGTGTTTAAACAGCCACAGAAGCCTTTTTTATTTTTTTTTTACCACAAACCAGTGACAGTTCAAATTACCAAAACCAAATAAAAAACATACCAGATAAATACTATTATAGCTGGTGGTTATGAGAAGGGCCCTTTGGTATCCATTAGCCAAAAGGACTTGTGTAAAATTGACCTCTATTTCCAACTGCACCCCACCAGCTCGAAGACAGCACCATAATTTACTTTTTCTTAGTTGTACAGTATGGGACATAGGGTCTTTAGTCATTACAGTTGGGTTGTATGCTGTTATCTTCAGGTAACTGGAAACCAGAAAAAAGAGAAGGCTGCAGGGACATCTCCCATATAACCTTCTTTACTTCCAGCCACAGTTTTTGCTTGTGTCCTTAGGCGATAGACCTCTTCTCTCTACTGGGAAAAGCTTACCTTCTTACTATGGAGCCTTTTTCTCCCTTTATCTCTCTGATGATGATTTTGTTATTAGGATTTCGGGTGCACCATAACCATTGCAACTGCAGCTTCCAGATTGATTGACTCTTTGGCAGAGACTTGGGGGAACCATACCCAAACCTTCCATGTTGAAGAAGTGGAGCTGGCCTGTAATGTTGCTGACATGCACCAGCTCCTGCTACAGAGGGTCCCTATGGCACATACTGAAAAGAATAAAGTTGCACAGAGTGCTTTAGAGGTCCAGGGCCATGGAATGTTCGCAGGAGAGTCCTGAAATCCCCTGAAGGGGTATGCCCCCCTGCCTGCAGAAGCTTCAGTGGTAAATATAGGGTCCTTTAAACATTCATTCCAAGGGTGCTTTATTACCACCTAAATCTTCCTGTGGTGTGCGGGGAGCCATCAACCAGCCTTTCATTTTACATTTTGGCACCATTGCTTTATATTGGTGCACCTTTGACCAGCTCAACTGCACCTGTGTAATATTCCACTTGTGGCACCTAGTTCACTACCATGACCCAAGCACTTACTGTGCCTGTGTGGCCCTGGCACTCACTGAACCTCATCTCAATTGCTTTACTGTGGCTGTGTATGCTGCCACCTCCTCATTCTGGATGCACTTTCCATCTGGCAAAAGCTCCTGACTCTCCTTCATTAGCATAGTGTAGCAGTTACTTCACATAACCAGGTCCACACCAGTTTACAGATGCTTGGCACCAAGGCCTTCCCCTCCCTCTACAAAGCACCACAAGTTGTGGGTACACTTCTGGAACAAAAGTTCTCAGGCACAATAAATCACAAACACTAGGGAAAGGTTCATATGGATTTGCTAGCTCAAGCTCAGCACTTAGCTACAACAGGGGTGATAGTTTATTCTCTCAGGGCCTTAGCGCCTTTTACTCCGATGGTTGCCCCCAACAGAGATGTATAGTAACTAAGTAGAACTACTTCACTACTGTACTTAAGTACAGAAAGGCGGTATCTGTACTTTCCTAGAGTATAATTTTTTTCTCCTACTTCCACTTTTACTTCACTACATTTTTTCGATGATTTCAGTACTTCTACTCTGATATTTTTTTTTTGTGCTGCATAGTTACTCGTTACTATTATAAAAATGACCACTGCCAGAACAGTAGATGGCAGGTTTCATGAAGCTCAAAACATGTGTATTATCAGCGCATACGAAAATAAATGCTACTGTATGTATAAATAAAAGCTGTATTTGAAATAATAAAAAACAATATGATGTTCAAACTTTTGACTTCTTTCTTTAATAACTACATAACACAGTACTTGTACTTTTACTTTCAGTACTTGAGTAGCGATTTTTTTTCAAAACTACTGGTACTTTTACTTTCAGTACTTGAGTAGCAAAATTTAAAAAAAAACTACTTGCAGTACTTAAGTACAAAAAATGTTGAATACTTTAGTACTTCTACTCAAGTCACTTTTTGATCGAGCACTTCCACTTCTACTCAAGTCACTTTTTGATCAAGCACTTGTACTTTTACTCAAGTATGGGTTTTGAGTACTTTATACAACTCTGGCCCCCAATCTGACTCTCTACCTTCCTCTAGCCATTCTTCTGGACTGCTCACCATCCAGAGAGGAATTTTCCACCACAAAGTCAGATTTCATGGGAAGAATTCCAGGTTTTATCCAAACACATTATCTGAGGTAGAGGGGATAGATGACGATGATTCCTCTTTTTTTCTGACTAATTGGATCAAGATGACATGCCCGCAACAGAGATTTCATTCGAGCCTAAGGATGCCATAGCAATCCTTATTGATGCTTTATACTCCTGCTTAGGATTAGAAAAGTCTGAGTTTTCTCACCCCAAGGTATCCAGCAAGGGGTTCCATAAAGTGGAACTTTAGTAAAAAAAATTAGGTCCTGCCAGATCACTTTAGGCTGGTCCCTTTTGCAGGTATAGCTATGTATAACATTAAAAATAAGTGTTAATACTGTTTAAAATCCAGTAATACATTGTCTCACTCTTCTCTACACATGCTCGTTTGCTCTCTATTTTTGGCACGGTGCCGAAAATTAGAGCCACTAGAGACCGATCAGCTGACAGCCTAAGGATTTACTGCTGCTCAGGGGCTCTGGGCTTCAGCAAAATGGTCTCCTCTGGCAAAAAGAAACAGGACCAATGCTGGAGGCAACTTTTAGCGCACAATAATTTTTGTAGCCTAATTACTTGTGTAAAATGTATGTTCCTTACTTACATAGTTACATAGTTACATAGTAGGTGAGGTTGAATAAAGACAATAGTCCATCCAGGACAATAGTCCTTACTAAAGAATGTTTTTTTTTTATCCAGTTTTTATGGGTAAAGTACCTAAACTAGCTAAGGCTTTTCTGGTCCACTTGCTGGTAGCACCCTTGCTGTATGGGAACTGGCCTCATGTAGAGAACATTTTTACTCCTCCACATTGATCAGCAGTATGCTCTTAAGCAAAGTTTCCTATTAAAATGACCAGTTCCTGTGGTCAATCTTGCCATTTCTTAGCTTAACAAAACCCTCAAGGCCCCTGTGGAGGATAATCCCACACATTGTAACCAGGATATCCCTCTTTAAAGTTCTCTTTTTGTTTCTCCCTAATACATTCTTCAGTTGCTTCTATGGCATCCAGAGCAATGCTTTCTGGACTAAGAGCCATAAGAGCCAGTTCACACCAGAACATGGTTCAGGAAACCCACATTCTGTGCGTGCACTATGTTTAAAACACACTGCAGTTGTGATCTGCAGCAGGTATCAATGTAACTTAACAAGTACGTTTGTCTACACCAGATCACATGATACAGTAGTACCATGCAATCGAGTTGCTCTGTGTATTTTAAAGCAGTGCATGTACTACTTTTGGCGCAGTCCCACTCAATTTCAGCCCATTCAAAGGAATAGGCTGAAATCGCACTGCATCCAGATCGTATGTGAATTACACAGGAATGCACAGTGCATTACTGTAACTCATGGTGTGATCTGGCCCTAAATGCATGGACAACGATTCTAGCTCCATCCTAACAGGTGCCTCTCAGTCCGTTAGAGCTTTTACCTACAGCCTTACACTTCTGAGTGAATGGCTTGGCAAAGACCCTTCTTCAGATCTCCAGAATTAGTTTTTTTCTCTATCCCCATATGCAGGATCAGTTAGCTTATAAGCTGGTGGTAACTTTAAGCAACTTGAGCAAATACTCTTTTAAGGACACCTGTATAGTACCTTCTTGGATAATTACATCAAAGAGTCGACAGGGGCAAGGCTATACTCCTCCACCAGACAAAAAATGCTTAGGTCTCTACCTGGTTAAATGCTTAGGTCTCTACCTGGTGGAAAGGTTCATTTAAGCCCTCTCACTCTTCCAGTTCTAAATATAAAGCAGGAACGTTCTTTTGTAGGAAGACATGGCCCTCTATAAAAGTTAAGGTTGGTCCCAAAGCTTCTTCCCAGTGACGTTTGTCAGCCTTCTCAGCCTTCTGGTCTCAAAAAAGATAGATCTTAGATGAATGGGTCAAGAGTTTTATTTCCAGGGGTTAAAAATCTGTGTTGTGTAATCATTTTCCTCCTCACTTCTGCTGATCTGCTTGCTAGCCAGCAGTTCTTATTTCAAGGGGTCATTACACCTTTACCAACCTTGCTTTCAAGGTTTCTATTCCAAAATTTTTATGGTTTTCAAACCAAATAGAGGAGCCTGGCCCATTCTGCACCTAAAGACTGTCAAATCGTTTCTATGAATGCAAAAGTCTTGAGTCTAAGCTGCAGATTCTGTCATTGTCTTCCTCCTTCTGGGGCTTTTTTTCATGCCACAGTAGGCATTCATTGTGTTTTCCCATTTTTCCACCTTATCAGCACTATCTGTGTTTTGCAGTGGGCAAACAGCTTTACCAATTTGTCGTCCTCCATTTTGGACTTTCCACGGCCCCCTTGGCTTTTGCCAAGGTGTTTTTCTTGGCTTTGCTCAGTGCTTAGGGGATTTATGTTGTGGGGTACCCAAATGATTTCCTGTTAATGGGAAAAGTCCTTCTTGTCCCTATTACCCAACATGTGGACTTCCACAGTCATCTGCGTCTGGATCCAGAGGTATGGAATCTCCATCCAGAGGTGTTTCAAGCCTTTTGCCACAGGTAGAGGGTGCTGAATGTGGATCTTCTGTAGTTCAGGATCCACAACAAACTGGACAGATTTGTCCTCAGGTCCAGGGACCCTTGGGCACTCAGAGTAGATTCTCAGATGACCCCGTAGGATCAGTTCAAGCTGATCAATGTATTTTCGCCTCTCCAGGTTCACCTACATATTTTCTTCAAGATTGAGCTGGAAAGAATTCCGGTGATTCTCATTGCACAGAATATACCAAGAAGATATGGTACTTTAACAGACTCTTAATGGGTCTTTCCGAATGGTCCAGATCTTCTGTTCCAAGAGGCAGATCTTTAGCCCTTGGCTTTAATGACATAGCTGTAAATGCCATGGACTTGAGAGACAAATTCTTGTCAAATTTGGTCATCCTTACAGTCTTGAATATTATGAAATTGACCTCTCATGAGGTCTACCATAACACCTCAAAAATGTATTTTGATTGGTGAGTGTTCATTCTAGAAAGTACTCAGTAGGATGCAGTCTGTCACTTCCCCAGTTTGGTCCGATTCAGCATCTAGCTTTGGACTAATCTTGCTCTTGGCTGTTCAGGTTCAGAGACTTTCAGCCTTTAACTTTTTGGTCAGGGTGTTTCACGTATATCTTCCCCTGTACACTCTCTGGTGTCTCTTCAGGACCTTAATCTTGCTTTCTCAGCTCATTAAAACAACCTTTTGAACCTATTAGAAACATTCCTTTGTCTGACCTCACTCACAAGGTGGCCTTTCTTGTGATATTACCTCTGCATGGAGGGTCTCTGAGTTAGCGGCCTTATCTTTTAACCTATTGGCGCCAACAGCACGCAATAATACGGCCTCTCCATGAGTGGACTTTGGCACCGAGAGGCCACATATTTGCATACCATGAGAGCACGCGACCTGTGCGCTCCTGGCAAAGTTACCGTTGGCTAACGAAGAGACCCCGATCGATACTTGAAATCGGAAGCTTTCCAATCATGTGACCGCCATGACAGCCAATCATTGTTCTTCCTTCCTAACATCTATAGGTAATTTCCCTTCACTTGACGTAGTACGCTTTGTGAGAATTTACCTGTCAGTCACTGCCTTTTTTTGGGTAATCAAATTCTCTCTCTGTACTTCCACCATTCCAGGACGCCAATAGGGGAGCACCATACCACTAGATTGGTCCTCTGCTTTGTAACAATCTCACCTTTTCCAGACCCCCAAAGACCCCTAACCCACCAAGCTTCCATGACAATTACATGTAAATCTGAATCTGTTGTCAAACAATAAAAAGGGGAGGAAAAGAGAGACAACTTTTTTCTCTCATCCATTTTCTGGAAAGAACTCCTAGTAGCAACTGCAAATCCCACCCCTAAGGCTCCTCCCTACTGCCTGACCCTTGACTTCCACAGGTGCAAGGCCTACTTTCCACTAAAACAGTTAACTCTTTTCTGAGGACTGTTCCTGACCCCATCCCCTCCAGGTCTGTCTTTACAATCAATCATGTCAGTATATGGTTGTGTATTGCACAACATATTTTAGTGGTCTATTTGCTTTCCTAACTCACCTGAACTAAGCATGGAAACCACCAAATAAAAAAATTATTTCAACATGAATTGAGAATAAATACCCCACCTTTTCTTAACTGTGCATGTAATCCATGATATGTGTAGCAACAACCAACCATACACCGGGAACTACACAGCCTTAACCATGAATTGGTGTTCTCAGTCATTATATCTCACAAAACTCCATGCATCTGTGAATTTTTATTACACATTTATTTACGTATTATCATCATGTTTATTTCTATTTTACAGACTCTGCTAATATTTTAAGCATACCCAACATAAGAAACAATAGGAGGTACAGTACATGGATATTTTTTTATAGATTTACATGGCACAACATACACTTGGAATGATCTGTGGGTCTAGACAATTTCTAAATGTTTTCAAATCAATCTGCTGCTTGAAATGTATCCAAACATTCTGCCATGCTACTTATTTCCACTCCAATTTGCTCTGTCCAACTCAATGTGTTTAACAAATTCTTCCATGATGAGGGCCATCAGAAGTATCCTTAGTAACTAATTATTATTTGTTATATTTTTTTTTTTCATTCTAGTCATGAGCACATAACATTTACATGGTGCCCCCTGTAACATCTGAGCATGAAGGTTCATTGGATGACCAAGTTATGCTGCCCATTGCGATCTGTCTTGAGGATATCAAGCTTGTCTTTATTACATCTGCAACTATGTTTTAACATTAGTTTTTTAGAGAACACTCTTAATAAATCTAGTGATTTCCATGCCACCTCAATAAATTACCACATCCTTTTTTGCCACTTGAGGAAATTTGAAAGTGCTACTAACTATAATATGACCCACTACTACTATTGTAAAGAATCAAACTGCTTATAGCATGAGTAAATGCAAGAGAAAGAATTTCAGCAAGTGTTTGTAATTTAGCAACAACAACAAAAAATGCTAAATATAATTAGTTATTGCCATGCCTTAGGCACACTTGAATAATACGACCCTTTTGTACAAAGGTATTAAGCAATTACTGTATCTTTTTGCTAAAATGTGCTATTTTTTGTGCTATGTTTACAACCAAAACCTATTTTTACCTTTACAAACCAACAAACAAGAATATTTAGAGTTTTTATGTTTCTTAATTCATGTTTTATGTGAGTTTTCTGACTCCTTTGAACATTCCCTGCACTGATTTACCCCTCTAGTTTATTTTCTGAATTTAGTTATTACTTAGATAACTTGGATACTTAGATAATTTGTCATATAACAAAGTTTCATTCCAATGCATAAAAGCTGTTAGTTGTAGCTAGGAGCAACCTAGAGGTAATGTTTTTAAAGCTAATTTGATGTAGCTTTTATTTCTCCCTCTATTTTCACCTGGTGATCTGGCCAGTAACATACCCCCTGTATTAGTGAAACATAGGAGGCACAGCAGGCAGTAGCATTGTCAGTCTGGCGGGGGGGGGGGGGGTGTTAAATGTATTAATATATTTAGATAAACTAACAAATTAAAGCCAAACTCCATCTCACACTTTATAATAAGTTACAGCAAGCAGTTTTTTTCTTTTTTGCTTTTGAAAAACAACAGACTTGCTGGCTGGATTACCAGATAAAAATAGAAGGAAGTAAGCCTAAAAAAAGAAATGAATACAGCCTTTACATCTGAGAGTTGGTAAGCTGCAATATAAAAATGGTTGCTTTTGGGTATATTACTGCTTTAAGAAGTAGAGACATTTTACTTAGCAAAGTTAATGCTCACTGTGCTTAAAGTGGTTGTAAAGGTTCAAGGATTTTTTTTTTAGCCGCTTGCCAACCGCCGCACAACTATTTACTGCGGCGATCAGCCCCGTACAGGCAAAGTGACGTAGGACTACGTCGCTAGCCTGTGAGCCTCTAGGGGGCGAGCGCGCGCCGCCGGAGGTGCGCTCCTGCCCCCGCTCATTCCATAACAAGTCCGCGTGTGTGACCGGCGGACCCGATGTCCGCCGGTCACTCGCGATCTCCCCGTGGAGAGGGAGAAAGGCAGGCGGCTAATGTAAACAAAGCCGCCTGTCATTCTCCCTGATCTAACTGCAGAGATCATACGATCCTGCTATGTAGGATCGTATGTCTCTGTGGGTACATCACTAGGCACACCCCTTTACAGTTAGAAGCGCGCCGCTAGGGACACACTTAACCCCTGCATCACCAATAAAGTTAACCCCTTCCCTGCCAGTGTAATTTTTACAGTAACAGTGCATATGTATAGCACTGATTACTATAGTAATGTCACTGGTACCCCCAAAAGTGTCAAAAATGTCAGTCAAGGGTCCGATCTGTCCGCCCCAATGTCGCAGTCCCGCAAAAAAAATCGCAGATCGCCGCCATTACTCGTTAAAAAAAAACACCAAAAATGACATAAATCTTTCCCGTAGTTAGTAAATGCAATAACTTTTGCGCAAACCAATCAAAATACGCTTATTGTGATTTGTTTTACCAAACATATGTAGCAGAAAACAAATTGGCCAAAAATGTTTTGATTTTTACATTTTTTTGGGGGAATTTCATATAAAAAAATGTGAAAAATATTGTTATTTTTTCAAAATGTACTCTCTTTTTTTGTTTATAGCGCAAAAAGTAAAAATCGCACAGGTGATCAAATACCACCAAAAGAAAGCTCTGTTTGTGGGGAAAAAAAGGACGTCAATTTCATTTGGGCACAAGCGCGCAATTGTCCGTTAAAGTCACGCAGTGCCGAATCGCAAAATAAGCCCTGGTCAGGAAGGGGGTAAAATTTTCCGGGGCTAAGTGGTTAAAAAAACCTTCTGGGTGCAGCCCCCCCAATACTTACCTGAGCCCAATCTTCTTTCAGCGCTGTGCACGGGAGCCTTGGCTCTCCCAGGTCTCTCCCTCCTCATTGGCTGAGACAGCAGTGGGAGTCATTGGCTCCCACTATTGTCAATCAATTACAACCAGTGAACCAATGAGAAGAGAGTGAGAGTGGGGCCGAGCTGTTCTCCATGAGTGAATGGACACACAAAGCAGCAGCTCGGGAGCAAGCCTATTCGGATACCCCCATAGCAAGCTGCTTGTTTTGGGAGCACTCGGCAGAAGGGAGAGGCCAAAAGCACTGGTGGGGAACCTGAGAAGAGGAGTATCAGAGCTGATCTGTGCAAAACCACTGCACAGAGCAGGTAAGTATAACATGTTTGTTATATGAAAAACCTGTCTTTAATATCACTTAAAATACAGTGACACTATGCTCACTTCAATCATCTAACAACATGCAAGAAAAAAAATCTCTTTTGCTTAAAGCAGAGTGCCAGTCATTTTTTTTTGGTTTATTAAAAGTCAGCAGTTACAAAAAGTGTCAGTAAACAGCCACTCTCCTGTCCCCTGTCCCCTGATCCAGCGGTATACTCACTCCAGCCGTGTTTGCTCTGTATCCTCCCTCGGCGGTACCAACATCTCTACTATGAGCACCTAGCTGTGACAGCTTGTGGCTTCACAGCTGGGTGCCCACTGTGCATGCACATGTGGTGCTGTGCTCTGTGACTGGTCCCAAAGTCTTCTAGGATCTGTCATGTGTCCCAGAAGAGTTTTGGAAGGAGAACTTCTGCATCCGATCGCCTAAGGCAACTGGAACGGAAGTGGAAGCAGGTACCTGCCAAAGTCAGGTACCTGCTCCCCCCTCCCCCATCCACAAAAGCTCAGTTTTACAAACAGGAGTCAGGAAGGAGGCCTTAAAGTGGAAGTTGCACTTTTGGATGGAACTCTGTTTTAATTAGATATTCAAACTGAATGCAGGTTCACATTCACTTTGCAACATAGAAAGAGTAGGGACGGGTAAAACTCCTGGCAGGTTATGTTTAAGTTGTCTGCTTACCATTGGATTTTTCCTCTACCTCCTTTATTAGAGGTGAAACCGGTATTTAAAGGAATTCTTCCAGATTGAGGGGAACTACCCTGCTAGACACCTGTCCTCGGAACAGGTGTCTCTAATTTTCCCCATTTGGATGTGGACAGCAATAAATACTTGACAGGAGGTCTAAGGCCCCTTTCACACGGCGACAGAGTCCATTCTGCTCAGCGGGGGATCGATCCGCCGATCCCCGTTGAGCAGGCGGATGACAGCTCCATCTACACTCTTTGTGCAGAAATGGAGTTGTCAGATCTCCGCTGTCCTCTATGGGGAGAACGGATGAGAACAGACCGCCTGTCCATTCTCTTTCAATCCCATCCGATCTGATCTTCCAGACGGATGGAAAATAGAGTTTCCATCCATCTGGATTTCACGGACAGGATCGGAATTGGATAGCAGCGGGTGTCAGCGGAGATGTCTCCACTGACATCTGCTGCCCCATAGGGATGCATGGAGCATCCGATCAAGTCCACCTGAAAAACTGACAGACGGATCGGATTGCCAGTGTGAAAGGGGCCTTAATCTTTCACACTTAGTTCAAAACAATAGAGAAAAGGTTTTGTCTTTTGCCTACAGATACACTTAAACTAAAACAACTTCATATACTCTGCAGTCACTGACAAAAATGGATATTCTGTCCATTTGCAATATCAAATTTGCATTTGCAGACTTTTTAAGAACCTAAGAAAAAAGGCTTTTTATTGAAAGGCCATTTATATTTTTTTACGTAAATATTAATAGTAGTAGCACTAGTAGTAGTCACAGTTGTATTCCACATTCTATTTAAAGACATAAAAGAGTTGCATAAGTAGAGGGACAAAATGGCCTGTGGGTCATTTCAAACAGCATAAAACAAACAAAACAAGAAAAAAAAGACACAAACAAAAAAGGAGCGGGTGGACTGAGGTTTCCAAACAAAATTAGGAGACATTAGATTTTTCCATTGTATGGTGCCAACCGCCAACAAAATTCATTGTGAGCATTTGAATATAGGGATAAAGTATAAAAAGGAAAAATTGATGATAAAGCTGCAGTGCTTTCTAAACCGCCTAACAGTTCGTGCTGTGTGATAGAACTCATAATAACAATTAGTGCAATTTTAATGTTGCACTAACTGTAGAAAGAAAAGCCTCGCCTTTGAAAGAATGAAAGGGGAGAATAATTCATCCTAATGAAATCGTTCAATGCCAGCTGTCTTGCTTTTCATTACAACGTTGAGCTGTGTTCGTCTTACAGAGATGTCAACAGTGGTCACCATTGTTGCTTTCATTTATTTGTTTAATCAAAGCAGTACTTGTCCAGTTGATTATTCCGGAGGGAGAAAAATTATTTTGTTTTTGGGATATCACCTTCAGCCTGTAACTCTGTAATGCAGCCGCGATAATAAACAGGACTTTCACAAACTTTTCATGTAGTTACAAGGACAGCTTCAATCTCCTGTCATTTTTTGTACATTAGCTTTGATTATGTTTTACGGTGAAAATACATTTATTTTAAAGGTAACAATACCGACTAGGAGAATAGCTTATGTTTCATCTATATTTATCAGCACTCGCTATACATTTGTGTCTTCATTACCAGGAAATATTAAGGGACATTGTACCATCTATTCCTGTTTACAGTTTATTATGCAGAGATAGGAAACACTTAGCATGTAAAATGAATGTAGAAATTATTCCTGGATAGAAACATGGACATTTCCCACTCGTTGGCTCTTTCTCCTCCATCACCGGATCAGAGTGTAATTGTCAGTAATCAGGCCTGCTTGCTGCTGATAAAACCACTCTGAATGCTTGCAGCCTTCTTTGTGTGATGACTCAATTATTCCAGAAGTGCCTCATCAAATCTGCCCCATCAGCTGGGCTAATAAATAAGAAGAAGAAACTGGCCCCCCAAAGCAAATTATAAATCCATTTGTATTAACCATTTCACTGTCCCTTAGCTTAGGGAGAGAAAAAAAAAAAAAAAAGTACGGCAGATTGTGCTAAGCTCACTTGAATTTGTTTTAGAGAGTGTGCAGAAGGGCACTCATTTTTTTTTCTTCTTTTGCAAGGTGTTGGCATTATCAGTAGTGAATGGCCTGTGAATGCAGTTATGGTAATTATAGCGAAGCCTCCAGCTTTCTGAAAGATTCTTTGTCAAGTAAATCAGGTGAAAGTTAAACCCTGCAAATGATCTTGCACATGTCATTGAAATTACTGTTGTATTTAAGACATTTTAACACACAAGTGTAGGTAGCAGACAATGGAGACCTGAGAGAGCGTGACTGATCTTACAACTATCACAATTCTCTCCCTGGAACTCTTTTTTCTTTTTTTTTTTGTCTGTTGTATTCAGTTTCTTTCTTATTTGATAAAATTACAGACAGCTTAGAATTCCAGGACATCCCTGAAAATTAACATGTGTCAAATATTCTGATATCTATCCCATTTATTAGTTAGTGATTAAACTGTTTTAGAGAAGTTGTGACATGCATGCCACCATAGGCGTGCGCAGGGGGTGTGCCGGGTGTGCCTGGGCACACCCTAATCACCCTGTGCGGCGCAGATTCCCCCTGCTGATATTTCACCAAAGCCCCCCAACGGGGGTCCTAAAAAAATTGTATGAAAATAAAAAACTACTAACACTGTCCGCTGCCCTACTGACACCAACCTCTGCCCTACTGACAAGTCCACTGCCCTACTATTGCCAACCTCTGCCCTACTGACAAGTCCACTGCCCTACTGATGCCAACCTCTGCCCTACTGACAATTCCACTGCCCTGCTGACACCAACCTCTGCCCTACTGACACCAACCTCTGCCCTACTGAAAGTCCACTGCCCTACTGATGGCATCCTCTGCCCTACTGACACCGTCCACTGCTCTACTGACACCATCCACTGCCCTACTAACACCATCCATGTTTTAATACATTTGGGGTGCACACCCTAATGCAATAGGCTGCGCACACCTATGCATGCCACAAATTCCTCTGTGACTTTTTCAGACTGATTCCGACTGGCACTGTCTTGTGTTCTGAAAATGGCAAGGACAAAATATCACCAGCGCAACTTAAATGGCACCCGCATTATTCAAGTTGTCTGCGGACCATCCATTCACTACAAGGTCTAGAAATTGTTAGCAGCTAAAATGTAATTAATAATAAATTCACTTATAAATATTTTAATTAATTAAAATAATTTAATTTATGAAAGAAAAAGGAAAATTCCCCCTGTGTATATGGGGCTTTGAATAGGCCACTCAGACACCAAATATCCTTATATAATAAACATTTATTAATATATAGGTAAAGTTGATTCAGGGAATATCTGATTGCCTTTCGGGGGGATCAGGAAGGAATTTTTTCCCCTGGTGGAGCAAATTGGTGGGGTTTCCACCTTCCTCTGGATCAACTGTGGTTATGGGATTGTGTATATGGAATTGTATGGTTGTTTTTTTATTTATTTATTTTTATTGGTTGAACTAGAGGAACTTGTGTCTTTTTTCAACTTGACTAACTGATGTAACTATGTAACTATATAATATACGTTAACAGATTGTTCACAAATGAGTAATACAGAAAAATCTAAAAGTATATCCCACAGCCATGTATCATATGTAACCACAATTTACAGGTAATGAGTTGGTTTTTCTCCAAAGAACCCGACGTGTTTTAGGATTGCACCTTTCCTCAGGGGTAAATCAGAGGAGATACATTGTTTCAAACAGCTATCTATTAAACAAAAAGACAATATTGTAATAAATGTACAGCAGTAATGTAATTTCCGGAACTGATATCCATCAAGAATGTACATACCTCTATGGTAGTTAAAGACATCCTCTGGCAATGTGGATGAATTTAAAAAGAAGGAGTCACCACTTCATCTGGAAGAAGGACACCAGGGGGCTGCAGCCCCGGGGGGTGGGAGGGGGGGGTGGGGTTTGTATTGCACGAAGACCCCGCAGAGGTCCCCAATAAAGGGTTGTCAGTGTTCAGATGCCCCCCAGGTGGTGCACTGTAAACAATACAATAATACATGTAATATGTAGGGTTTTGGCCAAAATAGTATTATCCTTCAGTGCCTAGTGGATCCCCCTGAAGTCATAATCCCTCCCATGGTGTGGCCTATTCAAGTAAATTAGAGTATGTTGCTACCAGAATTCCTAAATGCACAGTCACACACTGTAGATTGGGAAGGTACTGGGGTTCGCCCTGGGGAAAAAAAAAGAGAATGGGCAGAGGTTAAAGTTATACAATTCTCCGTAGTTGCCAGGGATTTTCCCTATTGTGACACTGCATCCAAACAAGAAAGGTATTAGGGTCTAGAAGAAATCAGTTTTTAATTTACCTTCTGTGGTTTATATCTTCTATTTTACTCAGCGAGATCCTAACCTGACATGGAAGATGTACGTCCCTAGTAAGAATAGTGATGAAAGCCTCAAATTTTGTACTAAAAAAAAAGAACAGCAATGAGAGTATCCATATATAAACACTGAAATATTTGTTTTACAGTGAAACACTAAGTAAAACATTCACTTTTATAATACTGGGTGGGAAGAGTTAGGGATAGCTAAATCTTATGTTAGTTTTTTACTGTGCCCAGGTTTCCATTTGGGAGATTTTTCCTTTTTCATTGGCAATACAGTATTAAATGAGGAACATTCCAATCATTTCCCATTCTTTATATATGTTTTATTACTATTTGTGTCCCCACAGGAGACATTTTTCATATTTCCTGTCAGGGCAACCATTTTACATCATGAATTATTGGGAAATATTCCTAATGGTAATACAGGTAGCAATTAAAACCCAGAGAAATTCTAAACATTCCCCACTCACTTGTAAAAAAAGAAAAAGTTGTGGTTGGAATTCCTCTTTTAGCATTTCTCTGATGAATGCTGAAAATCTCATCTATGATATAAAAGCAGAAGAGAACTTTTCTATCTGTGTGATGGGATGTATTGTTCAGTGGATAAGACCATGGTGTGTGCCACAGTCCACAGTGAGGCAGTGCTGCTCTCAGGTTTGAAGTAAACCTGAACTTAGTGGTATCACTAGGGTTGGTGTCACTTGGTGCAGTATAACATAGTGTTACCTCCCCATTAGGCTCTCTCCTGTCTAGCCTTCCACAGTGCCCTGCAGGGCGCTGGGCAGGCTAGTTTTGGGCCAGCAGCGCACAGTCAGAGTGTGCACCCCAAACCAGCTCCTGTGAATGATATGGTCAGCGTGCGCTGTCACAGATGGGGGTGACACCATCACGGTCAGATATTACTTCCTACTTGATGATGTCACCCCTCTAGCAGGTGCTACCCAGGTGTGGTCCGCATCCCCATAGCTATGCCACTGCCTGAACTCAAAGTCAGTTGTGCCTAAACAGCACCCTTAAACATGTACCTTTTGCCTTAAATTCCTCCTCAAAGATAGTAGTTACTGACATAATTGTGCATTGGCATTCCTGTTCAGTAGCTTGATAGAAGTACAACTGCAAGTTACTACTGCTTTAGACTGCTAATCTCATGAGATTGAAAGTGTGATTTGATGATGGCACTACTGTCCTGCTTACTAGTATCCTTGCTGGAGAGAAATCTGTACCAGGGCACTGTAGTGCATGCATCTGCTTGCTTTGGTTTCAGTCATTCTATGGATATGGACTTTCATCAACTCTGTTGCTGCTAACTAGTTAAAACTCCCTCAGGCATTAGAACACTAGTCTTTAGGAGGACAGCTTTAACATTGGGAAGTTAAACTCTGCTCCTCTTCCACGATGGCCACCACAATAAAGTGCTATAATCTATACCAACAAAATTCTACAAAAAACTGTCTAGTGCAATAAACCACTTGTACAAATATCTGCTTCCAAAGTGTCCAATATTGAAATAAATACAGTTCATACAAAGAATATATAATTCATATATAAATAAAGTTCAGAAAGGTTAAGTTCATCCAAAAAAAGTGATTGGTGCTTAAATAGATCCTGAAATTGCTCTGAGTGCAGTTCTCTATTTAGCTTGCTTATTCTCACTTCAACTTGTGCTATGCCACCTCTGCTTTTTATAATTCCATCTCCACACCCAGGATCACTTACCAAAAGTCGTTAACTCTCTTATGCAAAAAGTGTGTCAATAAACGCTTTTTGCACCAGGCATATTTTTGCTCCTTCTTGACCACACATGCCATATCTCCATAATCTCCTTATAAATCTCACATTGTTTCACCATGCAGACCACAGAGGAAAGAAAATTGCTCATAGCATAAGAACCCTTTTTATTATTAATAACAAATTGAAATTTTATATGGTATCCAGCACACAACATCTTGCATTTGTATAGCCCAATACTGGCTTCCTTGCACTCCAAGGCGAAACCTAGAACTTCCAGTGGAATAACGTCAGCGTTGCTAGCCCCGCTTCTATGCTTTTTACCTTCTAACATCTTCAGGGAGTGTTACAGGAGCCTGTCATTCCGCACTATTAACTACTAATTAACCCTATCCTTAACAATCTCATTATCCTCAATAAGGCCCCTTTCACACCGGCGGACCGTTAAGATCCGCCTGTCAGTTTTTCAGGCGGATCTGAACAGATGCCCCATGCATCTCTAATAAGGCATCGGATGTCAGCGGAGACATGTCCGCTGACATCCGATCCGTCAAATCTGGACAGACGGAAACCCTATTTTCCATCCATCCAGCGGATGGGATCTGATGAGAGCGGAAAGATGGTCCGTGCCCATCCAATTCCCCCCATAGAGAACAGCGGGACCTGACAGCTCTGTCTCCGCACGCAGCGCGGAGAAACAGCTGCCATCCGCCTGCTCAGCAAGGGATTGGCGGATCGATCCCCTGCTGAGGAAAATGGAGTATGCCGACGGACTCCCCTGTGTGAAAGGGGCCTTACCGGTTGTTTCTTTGCCAATCTCACCTTATTTATACCTTTGCATAGTCTTCTGTATTATTGCATTATTATACTCCTATGCTCAACCAAAATGTTCATTTATTAAAAGCCTCATAATAAAAAAGAAATAAAATTTACTTTAAAATTACATTAAAATGTTAGAAATTATAAAATATTTTTTACTTTTTTTGAATATACTACTGTTAAAAAAAACATTGGAAAAGGGATTAAAATATCTTTGAATTCCAAAAAATGTGGTTAAACAATGTTAGCTGATCTATGTGAAAGACAAGCTAGCTAAACCATGTAAAGCAGTTGCTTCCTGGTATTTATTATCACAAAATGTACAATCTGGGGGGTTAACAAAATGCTTCTAATTTTTTAATTAATGGGGACAAGAAATAAACATTCCAAGTATGTTAAACTTTAATAAATGTTCAAAGCTGACTTTCTGTCTCTTTCAGCTCCTATTCACACTTTGTAGAGCAATGTCAGGCATTGTGCAATTTTCTTTAGTGTTGTTGTGCTTCATGTATAGGGCAGCCTTCTCAATTTAATGGGCTGCCCTATGTATGAAAAACATGGCGAAGAAGCTCATGCACCTTTTTGAGCTTCAAGCTGCCCGTTATTTTTAACCTTGCATTTTGCTGCATTTTTTGCAGGGTTTATTTACATGTAAAAAACCCACATCTTTCTTGTTACATTTGGGGTGCCATTAACAATGAATGGCACCATAAGTGCAACATGCATTTTTTTGTTGCATGACTACATGTGCAGCCTTAAGCCTATACTCATGCTAAAATTAGATTAATCTCATGATATAGATACTTTTTTTTCTTTTTTTTATGCTAATGGCAATGTGCTTCACAAATAATGGGAAGATTTAACCTGTTTTTTTGTTAAATATCCCCAACAAGAAATAATTAAAAAGGATGACACAAGTAAAAATGTATGTAAACAGGTAAATCAAAAGAAATGCATCATGTTGGGTGTACACAATTACCTGCATACTGGTAATTGTGCAAAGATTGCTGACTCTATTGACTCTATTGAAAGCACTGAACTTAATATTTGAAAATTTAGTGATAATTGTAGACGCTCCTAAATCCTGGCATAGTTTAGACAGTTTTATAAAACGAAACCTTCACATCCCAACAAATATTTATTTAGCAAATATGACAGTAATGAAGAATTGATGAACAATATAGGTTTAACCCAAGTCAAAAAGGTCAACTACCAAATATTGTTATAAAGTGAAAAACCAAGCAGCAGATACTGGGAGCTACAGAAAATAACTACAATCATTTGACACCCAGACATTGAAACAACACAGAAACAAAGACATAATGTACACAAATCTGTTGTATTGTGCATAATTTGAAAAATAGCCTTGTTACAACACTGATAAATTAAAAATGTATCTTCAGCAGACAATACAAGCAGTGAAGATGAAGTACATACATCCTATGCATCTATGGTTTAATCAGTCCCAGTGACATGGCATGATAAGCCTCTTAACTTCATCTGTGTAACACATATTACTTGTAATAAGTGATAATCTCCTTTTAAATACAATGTGATGTAAGTGTAAACCATACATTTCCTAAAATAGAGCTATTATGAGAGCCTGCATAATGCACTGAATCCAAACTTTGGATTACAATATAGATAATCTTGCACAGATGTCAGACACATAACTCACATACTGTACATATACACTGAAAAAAATTATAAACGCAACACTTTTGTTTTTGCCCCCATTTTTCATGAGCTGAACTCAAAGATCCTTTTTCTATGTACACAAAAGGCCTATTTCTCTCAAATATTGTTCACAAATCTGTCTAAATCTGGGTTGAGCACTTCTCCTTTGCTGAGATAATCCATCCACCTCATAGGTGTGGCATATCAAGATGCTGATTGGACAGGATGATTATTGCACAGGTGTGCCTTAGGCTGGCCACAATAAAAGGCCACTCTAAAATGTGCAGTTTTATCACACAGCACAATGCCACAGATGTCACAAGTTTTGAGGGAGCGTGCAATTGGCATGCTGACTGCAGGAATGTCCAGCAGAGCTGTTGCCCGTAAATTGAATATTCATTTCTCTACCATAAGCCATCTCCAAAGGTTTTTCAGAGAATTTGGCAGTACATCCAACCAGCCTCACAACCACAGACCACGTGTAACCACACCAGCCCAGGACCTCCACATCCAGCATGTTCACTTCCAAGATCATCTGAGACCAGCCACCCGGACAGCTGCTGAACCAGATCCTCTCCCTGCATCCATCATCACATTTGTAAAAAAGCATGGCTGTGTGGGGCTTTGCCTACACAGCCGTGTTATTCATTCATTCATAGAGTACTGTGAATAAGTGAACTACAAGTCCTATCTTCCACCACAGCAGATGGCCTGTAGTTCTCAGTGATGAGCACCCTTCTAGTTCATTGACTCTTCCTGCA
The DNA here is from genome assembly GCF_965119305.1 of Pelophylax lessonae. Lineage (NCBI taxonomy): Eukaryota > Metazoa > Chordata > Amphibia > Anura > Ranidae > Pelophylax > Pelophylax lessonae. The sequence goes on along the minus strand of NC_138772.1, from coordinate 421,390,273 downwards.
CTTCAGCTGCAGTGAGTGTTTTCAGGAGCCTGGCATTGCACCGGCGAATACGGATGTCCAGCTGCAGCTCCCTGTATTTTTAACCTACATGTTTAAATAAGTTATGCCTAATTGTGGGGATTCTCACCCATTTAAGTCGCAAATCTCGGTGCTCTGGATTTGACTTGTTGGTACACCCTGAGGATATCGCACACTTTAGGATACTCGGGCATATATAGTTGACCTATTAACCCCTTGAAGCGCTCTTTGATCCGTATTCAATTGTCTTAAAGTATGGTACAATACTATTGAAATTTTCTACTTGTTTCGTCATTGAAGTAGCTCTCAATTTGTCCCCTGAGGAAACCGTTCCGGTGAAACATGTTGGGATTGCTACTCCGTGATATCAATACATATATTTGTATATGAATGGATTATATCTGCAGCTTACAAATTGATTTTAATACTGTATGTCCCCTTTTTTGTCCATTTCTGTATTCAATTTTTAATATAACAATCGATTTTGTATATTTTAAATGATGTACTTGTTTATTGGTACCTAATAAATCCCCAACCCATATTTCTCTTCCCCTTGGGTGGTTGAGTTTTCCTATCTTCCTAATAGGGATGTGGTGCCTTTGGGTCTTTTTCCAGACAAAAAACTTTCTTCCTGTCTCAGTATGTACAATAATTACTAGCTCTGCCATGATTAAAGTTGACATGATAATATAGTTTTTTTTTGTGAAGTGTAAGCTTCAGGTTATAGGTTTAATGTTCAGAATTAGGTTAACATTAGATTTATGGGTTAAGTTAAGTGTAAGTAATAGGTGAGGGGTTAGGTTTCTTATTACATTTATGGGTTATGTTAAAATTTAGGATCATATTGTAATTATTATTGTTCAGAAACAATGCATCACTTTTTAGTTTTTAATTATGATTAGTGTTGAGCGAACACGGACTGTATTATTCGTGTTCGTACCGAATAATTGGATTTTTTTTACCCGAACACGGACACGGACACTTTACTGTATGTTCGGGTAAAAATCCGTGTTCGGTCGTTTTATTTCCGGGTTTTGCATGCTTTGGCGCTCTTTTCATGGCGGGCTTTCAACAGCCAATCAACAATCGTTTAACTGGTGTGCCTTAAGCCATCCCAGCCATGCCTGCAAATGTCTTAGTAGCTGTGATTGGCCGTCTGAAGCATGTGACCAAGTCTTTATAAGTTCGAGGCAGCCGCCGCAGCAGCGTCATTCTGCTGCTTAGCTAAGGGACAGAGCACACATCAATGTGCTGGCTGCTGATTAGGGAAAGATAGGCAGGAAAAAACCATTTGTGTCCGGATAGAATTGAGGGACAGGTCGGAGTGTTTAGGCAGGGCGAGTTGTAGGCATTTTAGGGATAGAGTCTGCTGAATTATAGGGTCAGTGTCTTCTACAAACTACAATCGATATTGCTGTGTGGGGGGTGGGGTGAATCTGCACTCAATCCTGATCTACGATCTCTTCTCAATCCTGTTAGGGACAGAGTCTGCTGAATTTTAGGGAAACTGTGTTCTACAAACTACAATCGATATTGCTGTGTGGTGTGGGATTGGAGATAGGCAGGTGTCAGTGATCCACATCCATTTTTCTGTGTGTGAGCTGCAGTGAACACAATCTTTTTGGGCTGCAGTGAACACAATCTTTTTGGGCTGCAGTGAACACAATCTTTTTGGGCTGCAGTGAACACAATCTTTTTGGGCTGCAGTGAACACAATCTTTTTGGGGTGCAGTGAACAAAATCTTTTTGGGGTGCAGTGAACACAATCCTTTTTGGTGTGCAGTGAACACAATCTTTGTGGGGTGCAGTGAACAAAATCCTTTGTGGGGTGCAGTGAACACAATCTTTTTGGGGTGCAGTGAACAAAATCCTTTTTTGGGGTGCAGTGAACAACATCCTTTTTGGGGTGCAGTGAACACAATCTTTTTGGGGTGCAGTGAACAAAATCCTTTGTGGGGTGCAGTGAACACAATCTTTTTGGGGTGCAGTGAACACAATCTTTTTGGGGTGGAGTGAACAACATCCTTTTTGGGGTGCAGTGAACAAAATCCTTTTTGGGGTGCAGTGAACAAAATCATTTTTGGGGTGCAGTGAACAAAATCATTTTTGGGGTGCAGTGAACACAATCTTTGTGGGGTGCAGTGAACACAATCTTTTTGGGGTGGAGTGAACAACATCCTTTTTGGGGTGCAGTGAACAACATCCTTTTTGGGGTGCAGTGAACACAATCTTTTTGGGGTGCAGTGAACACAATCTTTGTGGGGTACAGTGAACAGAATCTTTGTGGGGTGCAGTGAACACAATCTTTGGGGGGTACAGTGAACACAATCTTTTTGGGGTGCAGTGAACACAATCTTTGTGGGGTGCAGTGAACACAATCTTTTTGGGGTGGAGTGAACAAAATCATTTTTGGGGTGCAGTGAACAACATCCTTTTTGGGGTGCAGTGATCAAAATCCTTTTTGGGGTGCAGTGAACACAATCTTTTTGGGGTGCAGTGAACAAAATCCTTTGTGGGGTGCAGTGAACAGAATCTTTGTGGGGTGCAGTGAACACAATCTTTGGGGGGGTACAGTGAACACAATCTTTTTGGGGTGCAGTGAACACAATCTTTGTGGGGTACAGTGAACAGAATCTTTGTGGGGTGCAGTGAACACAATCTTTGGGGGGTACAGTGAACACAATCTTTTTGGGGTGCAGTGAACACAATCTTTGGGGGGTACAGTGAACACAATCTTTTTGGGGTGCAGTGAACACAATCTTTGTGGGGTGCAGTAAACACAATCTTTGGGGGGGTACAGTGAACACAATCTTTTTGGGGTGCAGTGAACAACATCCTTTTAGGGTGCAGTGAACACAATCTTTGTGGGGTGCAGTGAACAACATCCTTTTAGGGTGCAGTGAACACAATCTTTGTGGGGTACAGTGAACAGAATCTTTGTGGGGTGCAGTGAACACAATCTTTGGGGGGTACAGTGAACACAATCTTTGTGAGGTGCAGTGAACACAATCTTTGTGGGGTGCAGTGAACACAATCATTGTGGGGTGCAGTGAACTCAATCTTTGTGGGGTACAGTGAACACAATCTCATACTTCTGAAGATTTGAGGGTGCTGCCTGTTCCATACTCCCCCTACTCCTCATCTAGCCTTTTAGGGGTACAAACAATAGTAATTGGGGCCTAGTGTGGTTGTGTACGTGTGATATACATACACTTTTTTTGGATCATATTTTCTATTCCGCTATTTAATCAAAAACCTTTGGGGATCAGTTAAATTGGGGGATAGTCTTTGTTGGTACGTGTGAGAGAGATCCACCTTTCCAAGTTGTTGGGGTTCATCTCATACTTCTGAAGGTTTGAGGGTGCTGCCTGTTCCATACTCCCCCTACTCCTAGCCTTTTAGGGGTACAAACAATAGTAATTGGGGCCTAGTGTGGTTGTGTACGTGTGATATACATACACTTTTTTTGGATCATATTTTCTATTCCGCTATTTAATCAAAAACCTTTGGGGATCAGTTAAATTGGGGGATAGTCTGTGTTGGTACGTGTGAGAGAGATCCACCTTTCCAAGTTGTTGGGGTTCATCTCATACTTCTGAAGGTTTGAGGGTGCTGCCTGTTCCATACTCCCCCTACTCCTAGCCTTTTAGGGGTACAAACAATAGTAATTGGGGCCTAGTGTGGTTGTGTACGTGTGATATACATACACTTTTTTTGGATCATATTTTCTATTCCGCTATTTAATCAAAAACCTTTGGGGATCAGTTAAATTGGGGGATAGTCTGTGTTGGTACGTGTGAGAGAGATCCACCTTTCCAAGTTGTTGGGGTTCATCTCATACTTCTGAAGGTTTGAGGGTGCTGCCTGTTCCATACTCCCCCTACTCCTCATCTAGCCTTTTAGGGGTACAAACAATAGTAATTGGGGCCTAGTGTGGTTGTGTACGTGTGATATACATACACTTTTTTTGGATCATATTTTCTATTCCGCTATTTAATCAAAAACCTTTGGGGATCAGTTAAATTGGGGGATAGTCTGTGTTGGTACGTGTGAGAGAGATCCACCTTTCCAAGTTGTTGGGGTTCATCTCATACTTCTGAAGGTTTGAGGGTGCTGCCTGTTCCATACTCCCCCTACTCCTAGCCTTTTAGGGGTACAAACAATAGTAATTGGGGCCTAGTGTGGTTGTGTACGTGTGATATACATACACTTTTTTTGGATCATATTTTCTATTCCGCTATTTAATCAAAAACCTTTGGGGATCAGTTAAATTGGGGGATAGTCTGTGTTGGTACGTGTGAGAGAGATCCACCTTTCCAAGTTGTTGGGGTTCATCTCATACTTCTGAAGGTTTGAGGGTGCTGCCTGTTCCATACTCCCCCTACTCCTCATCTAGCCTTTTAGGGGTACAAACAATAGTAATTGGGGCCTAGTGTGGTTGTGTACGTGTGATATACATACACTTTTTTTGGATCATATTTTCTATTCCGCTATTTAATCAAAAACCTTTGGGGATCAGTTAAATTGGGGGATAGTCTGTGTTGGTACGTGTGAGAGAGATCCACCTTTCCAAGTTGTTGGGGTTCATCTCATACTTCTGAAGGTTTGAGGGTGCTGCCTGTTCCATACTCCCCCTACTCCTCATCTAGCCTTTTAGGGGTACAAACAATAGTAATTGGGGCCCAGTGTGGTTGTGTACGTGTGATATACATACACTTTTTTTGGATCATATTTTCTATTCCGCTATTTAATCAAAAACCTTTGGGGATCAGTTAAATTGGGGGATAGTCTGTGTTGGTACGTGTGAGAGAGATCCACCTTTCCAAGTTGTTGGGGTTCATCTCATACTTCTGAAGGTTTGAGGGTGCTGCCTGTTCCATACTCCCCCTACTCCTAGCCTTTTAGGGGTACAAACAATAGTAATTGGGGCCTAGTGTGGTTGTGTACGTGTGATATACATACACTTTTTTTGGATCATATTTTCTATTCCGCTATTTAATCAAAAACCTTTGGGGATCAGTTAAATTGGGGGATAGTCTGTGTTGGTACGTGTGAGAGAGATCCACCTTTCCAAGTTGTTGGGGTTCATCTCATACTTCTGAAGGTTTGAGGGTGCTGCCTGTTCCATACCCCCCCTACTCCTCATCTAGCCTTTTAGGGGTACAAACAATAGTAATTGGGGCCTAGTGTGGTTGTGTACGTGTGATATACATACACTTTTTTTGGATCATATTTTCTATTCCGCTATTTAATCAAAAACCTTTGGGGATCAGTTAAATTGGGGGATAGTCTGTGTTGGTACGTGTGAGAGAGATCCACCTTTCCAAGTTGTTGGGGTTCATCTCATACTTCTGAAGGTTTGAGGGTGCTGCCTGTTCCATACTCCCCCTACTCCTCATCTAGCCTTTTAGGGGTACAAACAATAGTAATTGGGGCCCAGTGTGGTTGTGTACGTGTGATATACATACACTTTTTTTGGATCATATTTTCTATTCCGCTATTTAATCAAAAACCTTTGGGGATCAGTTAAATTGGGGGATAGTCTGTGTTGGTACGTGTGAGAGAGATCCACCTTTCCAAGTTGTTGGGGTTCATCTCATACTTCTGAAGGTTTGAGGGTGCTGCCTGTTCCATACCCCCCCTACTCCTCATCTAGCCTTTTAGGGGTACAAACAATAGTAATTGGGGCCTAGTGTGGTTGTGTACGTGTGATATACATACACTTTTTTTGGATCATATTTTCTATTCCGCTATTTAATCAAAAACCTTTGGGGATCAGTTAAATTGGGGGATAGTCTGTGTTGGTACGTGTGAGAGAGATCCACCTTTCCAAGTTTTTGGGGTTCATCTCATACTTCTGAAGATTTGAGGGTGCTGCCTGTTCCATACTCCTCCTCCTACTGCTCAACCATCCTTTTAGGGGTACAAACAATAGTAGTTGGGGCCTAGTGTGGTGGTGTACGTGCGAGATACATACACTTTCTTTTTGATCATATTTTCTATTCCGCTATTCAATTAAAACCTTTGGGGATCAATTCAATTGCGAGATAGTCTGTGTCGGTACGTGTGAGATCCACCTTTCCAAGTTGTTGGGGTTCATCTCATACTTCTGAAGATTTGAGGGTGCTGCCTGTTCCATACTCCTGCTCCTACTGCTCAACCATCCTTTTAGGGGTACAAACAATAGTAATTGGGGCCTAGTGTGGTTGTGTACGTGCGAGATACATACACTTTTTTTGATCATATTTCCTATTCCGCTATTCAATAAAAACCTTTGAGGATCAATTGAATTGCGGGATAGTCTGTGTCGGTACGTGTGAGATCCACCTTTCCAAGTTTTTGGGGTTCATCTCATACTTCTGAAGATTTGAGGGTGCTGCCTGTTCCATACTCCTCCTCCTACTCCTCATCCATCCTTTTAGGGGTACAAACAATAGTAATTGGGGCCTAGTGTGGTTGTGTACGTGCGAGATACATACACTTTTTTTGATCATATTTCCTATTCCGCTATTCAATAAAAACCTTTGAGGATCAATTGAATTGCGGGATAGTCTGTGTCGGTACGTGTGAGATCCACCTTTCCAAGTTTTTGGGGTTCATCTCATACTTCTGAAGATTTGAGGGTGCTGTCTGTTCCATACTCCTCCTACTCCTCATCCATCCTTTTAGGGGTAGAAACAATAGTAATTGGGGCCTAGTGTGGTTTTGTACGTGCGAGATACATACACTTTTTTGGATCATATTTCCTATTCCGCTATTCAATAAAAACCTTTCTAGGGCAAGATCTTAAATTACAGAAATATGAGGAGACCGTCAAATAAGGGCCGTGGCCTGGGTCGTGGTGCTGCTGGTAGAGCTCCTGTTGCAAGGAGAGGACGTGGTCGATCTGTGCCAGCTACACGCACAAGTGAAACACCTTCCTCAAGTGTGAGTAGGCGACAGAACCTGCATCAGTATTTGGTAGGGCATCTAACGCCCCTAGAAGTGATGAGGCCAGAACAAGTTGAGGCGATAGTAGATTGGTTTGCTGCTGACAGTGCCTCCAGTTCCTTCACATTGTCTCCCACCCAGTCTACTGCAGAAAGGTCAGAGTTGGCACCTGCAGCCAATGTCCAACCGTCTTTCACCTCACCCCCTTGCAAATCAGGCCAGCAGTCTGAGCCCCAAGCCATACAGCAGTCTCTTATTCTTTTTGAGGACTCTGTCAGCAGGGTTTCCCAGGGCCATCCACCTAGCCCTGCCCCAGAAGTGGAAGAGATTGAGTGCAGCGATGCCCAACCACTTATTTCTCAAGATGAGTACATGCAAGGATCATCGCAGCACGTCTCCGATGATGACGAAACGCAGGTGCCAACTGCTGCGGCGTTCAGCATTGTGGAGACCGACAAGGAGGGCAGGGGTGAAGACTGGGTGGAAGATGATGTGGAGGACGATGAGGTCCTCGACCCCACATGGAATGAACGTCATGCAGGTGACCTGAGTAGTTTGGAGGAAGAGGCGGTGGTCGCACAGAGCCACCAGCACAGCAGAAGAGGGAGCAGGGTGCAGAAGCGGAGCGGCCGTGCCCTAGACACTACGCCCGCTACTGCCCAACGCAGCAAGGGAACGAGCGCACCAAAGTCAGCTCAAAGGAGTTCTCTAGCGTGGAAGTTCTTTAGAAAATGTGCTAATGACAGGACACGAGTGGTTTGCACCCTGTGCAATCAGAGCTTGAAGCGAGGCATAAACCTTCTCAACCTGAGCACAACCTGCATGATCAGGCATCTAAGTGCAAAGCACGAGCTGCAGTGGAGTACACACCTTCAAAACCAAGAAACGTCTCTGGCTCATCCTGCTTCCTCTTCTGCTGCAGTCTCGGCCGCTCCAGCCACATCTGTAGTGATACCGGCACCTGCCACCCCGCAAACAGACGATCTGTCAGCAACACCACCACCTGGGTCACCAACAACCATCTCCACAATGTCCCGTGGAAGCGTTCAGCTTTCCATCTCCCAAACACTTGAGAGGAAGAGGAAGTACCCCCCTACCCACCCGCGATCCCTGGCCCTGAATGCCAGCATTTCAAAATTATTGGCCTTTGAAATGCTGTCATTCCGTCTGGTGGAGACGCACAGTTTTAAAAACCTTATGTCGGTGGCTGTCCCACAGTACGTCGTGCCCAGCCGCCACTACTTTTCCAGGCAAGCCATCCCTTCCCTGCACAACCAAGTGGGGGAAAATATCAGGTGTGCACTGCGCAACGCCATCTGTGCCAAGGTCCACCTAACTACGGATACGTGGACCAGTAAGCACGGTCAGGGGCGTTATATCTCCCTAACGGCACACTGGGTAAATGCAGTGGCGGATGGGCCTGAGGCGGATAGCAATTTGGCGCATGTCCTTCCACCACCGAGGATTGCAGGGCGCTTCAGTTTGCCTCCTGTTCCTAACTCCTCCTACTCCGCTTCCTCATCCTCTACCGCCTCCTCATCCGGACAGCGTAACACCTTCACCACCAACTTCAGCACGGCCAGGGGTAAACGACAGCAGGCAGTTTTACAACTTGCCTGTTTGGGGGACAAACCACACACCGCGCAGGAGTTGTGGAGGAGCATGGAACAGCAGACAAATGAGTGGTTGCTGCCAGCGAGCCTCAAGCCCGGCCTGGTGGTGTGCGATAACGGGCGAAATCTCATAGCAGCTCTGGGCCTAGCCGGTTTGACGCACATCCCTTGCCTGGCGCATGTGCTGAATTTGGTGGTGCAGAGGTTCCTTAAAAACTACCCCGATATGTCAGAGCTGCTGCAGAAAGTGCGGGCCGTTTGTGCGCACTTTCGGCGTTCTCACCCTGCTGCTGCTCGCCTGGCAGCGCTGCAGCGTAACTTCGGCCTTCCCGCTCACCGCCTCATATGTGACGTGCCCACAAGGTGGAACTCCACCTTGCACATGCTGGAAAGACTGTGCGAGCAGCAGCAGGCCATAGTGGAGTTTCAGCTGCAGCACGCACGCGTGGGTCGCTCTGCGGAACAGCACCACTTCACCACCAATAACTGGGCCTCCATGCGAGACCTGTGTGCCTTGTTGCGCTGTTTTGAGTACTCCACCAACATGGCCAGTGGCAATGACGCCGTTCTCAGCTTAACTATCCCACTTCTATGCCTCCTTGAAAAAACAATTCGGGCGATGATGGAAGAGGATGTGGCACAGGATGAGGAGGAGGAGGAGGATGAAGAGGTAACATTTCCAAGGCTTTCAGGGCAGTCATTCGCAAGGGGCTCCGAGGGTGGGTTCCTGCACACGCAAACGCCAGGGACGCAATTGTCCAGCAGGGGCACAGTTCTGGAGGATGAGGAGGATGAGGAGGAGGAGGAGCTGGAGGAGGAGATGGAACCATGTTCACAGCAGGGTGGCACCCAGGCCAGCTCATGGCCATCACTGGTGCGTGGCTGGGGGGATACAGAGGACACGGACGATACACCTCCCACAGAGGACAGCCTTTCGTCGCCTCTGGGCAGCCTGGCACACATGAGCGATTACATGCTGCAGTGTCTCCACAACGACCGCCGAGTTGCCCACATTCTAACTTGTGCTGATTACTGGGTGGCCACGCTGCTGGATCCCCGTTACAAGGACAACGTACCGTCCTTAATTCACTCACTGGAGCGCGATCGCAAGATGCGCGAGTACAAGCGCACGCTGGTAGACGCCATGCTGCTGGCATTCCCATCTGACAGCGGGGCCACAGTGGAAGCACAAGGCAGAGGAGGAGGAGGAGGAGGTCGCCAACGCAACCAGGGCACCGCCAGCACCTCAGAAGGCAGGGTTAGCATGGCCGAAATGTGGAAAAGCTTTGTCAGCACGCCACAACAAACAGCAGCACCAGCAGCTCAGATGGAACGTCTTAGCAGGAGGCAGCATTTTACCAACATGGTGGAGCAGTATGTGTGCACACGCCTACATGTAGTGAATGACGGGTCTGCCCCCTTCAACTTCTGGGTCTCCAAATTGGGCACATGGCCTGAGCTTGCCCTTTACGCCTTGGAGGTGCTGGCGTGCCCTGCAGCCAGTGTATTATCTGAACGGGTATTTAGCACGGCTGGGGGCGTTATAACAGACAAGCGCAGCCGCCTGTCCAGAGACAATGTGGACAAGCTCACGTTCATTAAAATGAACCAGGCATGGATCCCACGGGACTTTTCCGTACCTTATGCAGAATAGCAATGGATACCGACCTTACCCACCCATTGTTCCATTTTTGCTCTTTCTCACTCTTTTGGGGTGTACCCTCATTTAAAATTTTTGAAAAGAAGCAGTGTTGGCTACCTCGTCCTCCTCCTCAGGGCCAGATTAATGTAGGGGCTATTGGAGCTGCAGCTCCAGGCCCCTACCTTTTATATAGGCCCCGGGTTGGCCATATTCACTGTTACCGCTCTTCTGTCACTTGTAAACACAGAAGTCTGGCTTCTATGCTCGCTTCCCCAGGCAGCACCCTCAGAACCTCCCCACACAGCGTGAAGGCCGGACAAGGAGGGACAGTTGGCGATGCATGGATGTGTTTATGGGCTTCAGAGACAGCATCCCATGTTGAATTAGGCATGCATGGCTGCACCCTTCCTCCTCTGGGTGCATGGCAAGGCACGGCCCTTAAGGCCCTTCAAAATCCTCAGCACCAAGCCCATGATGCTGTTAATCCAGCCCTGGTCCTCCTCCACCGCCGCTTCCACCTACACCGCCCATAGGTGTGCGCAGCCTATTGCATTAAGGTGTGCACCCCAAAGTTGAAATACACATGCATGTGTTTGCCAGCAGGGAGAGTAATGTATCGGGGCCATGTACCTGTAGGCAAGGAGAAATAGAGCAGAGCAGGTCCCAGGGAGATCTTTCCCATCTCCTCACTGGCAATGCTATGTGCCCTAGGTGATTAGGGTGTGCCCAGGCACACCCAGCACACCCTGTGCGCACGCCTATGTCACCGCCACATCCACCACCACCTCAACCTCCCTCCTACTCCATATGGGCCTCGTCCTTCAGAGATGAAGAAGAACATTGTTTTATTTTTCTGTTTTTTTTTGTTGTTTTAAGTTATTTCCCTATCCACATTTGTTTGCAGAGCACTTGCCATGCTCTTAATTACGTTTTGCTGCCATTTGCAGCACTCTAGCCCTTTCCTTTGGTGTTTTAGAGCCATTTTAGTGCCTTAAAGTTCGGGTCCCCATTGACTTCAATGGGGTTCGGTGTCCGGGAAAAGTTCGGTAAAAGTCCGGGACACGGACCCGGACTTTTTTTTAAAGTTCGGCCGAACCCGTCGAACACGGACATCTAGGTGTCCGCTCAACCCTAATTATGATATATAAAACATGCAGCAAAAAGCATTTGCACTGAAAATGTATGTGTTGCTAAATTTCTGGATCTAAAAATCAGCTACCAAGCCAATTTCCATATGGAAATCACTAACATAATTTTATACAGTCTGGACAGTGGTAAATTAGGCTTCATTTATCAACATTGCATGAACCACATGCCTCATACAAACTGGATATTACAAGCAGGTAAAGTGGGCAGATCATTGGGTTAAGTGGACAAAGCTTCTGGGGCTGTCATAATATATCTATCATTCTTCAAAACTAACCATACCAACAAGTAATTTTCGAGCAACTGCAACAACTTTTATCAAGCCTTTGACTGCAAAAACAAACTTTCACAAATAACTTAGATGTTTGTAAAAGTTTTTCTGTATCCAGGTAATAGTATAACTAGTAGTAGTTAGTCAGTCACATTCAACTTGACTTTCTCTGTAATGTTAAAGACAATACATACTTCTTTCAAGTGACTTCCTACATTAAAAACTACAGAAGTTAACGGTATGAATGCAGAAATGACTTAAACATTACAGACTCGTCCCTTTATACAATTGTTTATAAGATAAACATTGTGCAGATACAAAACTAATGGAAATATACATAGGAATCACACTTGCGAATCATTTTTTTTTATAATCCAGTGGGTTTGTGTATATAATTAAGAAGTTTTTTTTTTAGATAATAAATACATTTTGTGAAAATTAGCACAAACCCTGACAACAGAAGTTAGAAAATTATCCATAATTGAAGTCAGTGTTAGTTTAGGCTAAAGTAGTTGGCACTTTAAAAACATGTTCAAAACATGGTCCTCAAAGTCTGTTCGGATATATGGATGTTGTAATTGTACATCTGGATGTTGTAAAGCGCTTCCCCTTGTAGCTTTTGGATTGTGCTGATCCTTCAAGGATAATCCTCTTTCAATTTGTTGAGTTTAAGTCTACTTCTTCCCAGCTGGTATAAAATGAATGGCAAGTGACGGTTTGTAAAATGATCCTTAAAGCACTATTTAGTCCTAACTAATACATTTAAGTATATTAGAGGACAACATAAGGAACTGTCTAATGAGCTTTCTAACCTGGAGCTGCCACTGTGGCAAGAAACATACTCTAATCATGACCATACACAAATAAATGAATCTTTCTATGTACAGGAGCTATATAGATTTGGCACAGTACACTTTCTGAATCAAAAAAGTAGGTTTTCAGAGTAAGGAAGTCCTGAGTGTTAAGTTACTGTTATCTTGGGGGTTATTAAAGATTTGGTTTTGTGCGCTTATGAAAAAAGCGTCCTCTCTATAAGACCAGCAGCTGAACATCAAACAATAATCCTCAATGGACAATAGTAGTACATTAAAGAAAAGAAAGGGGTGCAGCACTCTAATGACATAAAAAGTGTCTAAAACACTATACCATCATTTGCCTATAAAAAATATTTTATAACAAAACATTCCAAATAATGTGAAAATAATACCCATATCTACTAGTAACAAAACATTTGAAGTAGTGTGCAAATAATAAACATATCCACTAGTGCTATGACTATCACTAGTGCTTTAACACAGTGCGCACAAAGAAAAAAAAATATATATAATATGCGTATTAGGTGATCAAGTACTATATATGTAAACAGTCCAACCAAACTTCATGTGAAATCACTCTTCATTACAGACAATCAATCCAGTGCTAGAAGTCACTACTTGCTACAGAGGGTCCATACTTTAGTGTTAATGCCACGCCACACTTGCCCTGTGAAAAAGCATTCGCCTTTGCGACCCCTTAATTTAATAAGCAGGTCAGATATTCTACCTACAGATGATCTTTATATTTTTCTCTCCTTCTCCTCTGGTTATATAGCTCCTTAATACCAGCAAACACAATATTCGCCACCTCCACCATGGGAAAAATGCCAGAAAGACCCATAGATAGTGTAATACTGTTTATTTCATTAAAAGAAAACAACAAAAAATGCACACCTACATTTAGAGGGGCTGATTACAGAGACACAATACAAATCACCTCCCTCTAACACACAGAGCACCTCCAGCATTTCCTCAAAATGGCTGTGCACTCCAACTAGTGGATGCCACATTACGGGCAGAGCTTCACACTTTTACCAGACGGTCTAAAGTAAACAGCATTCAAAGCAAGATGAACCAAGTGAAACGGGCATCTATCACAGATAATCCAATCAGACCAGCAAGTGAGTACAATCCAACCGGGCAGCGTGAATATCAATTGCTTTGGTGTAAGAGCCCAATGGAATGGACCCAACAAATAAATTGATCCTCGTTGTAAATATAAAAAACAATAAAAATATAATTGCGCAGACATCCTTTAAAGGCTTTATTAAAACATTTGCAGAAGTCTGCACACAGGGTACTCACATTAAATCCAAGAGTAAAAGGCATATAAGTTTATAGCGGTTTGAGTTTGTTTCATCCTAAAACATGGCCGACCTCCAGTAGCATGCCAGTATCCTGTGGTTAGGCTCCTCCCGGCATGCTACTGGAGGTCGGCCATGTTTTAGGATGAAACAAACTCAAACCCTATTAACTTATATGCCTTTTACTCTTGGATTTACTGTGAGTACCCTGTGTGCAGACTTCTGCAAATGTTTTAATAAAGCCTTTAAAGGATGTCTGCGCAATGATATTTTTATTGTTTTTTATATTTACAACGAGGATCAATTTATTTGTTGGGTCCATTCCTTTGGGCTCTTACACCAAAGCAATTGATATTCACGCAGCCAGGTTGGATTGCACTCGCTTGCTGGTCTGATTGGATTATCTGTGATAGATGCCCGTTTCACTTGGTTCATCTTGCTTTGAATGCTGTTTACTTTAGACCGTCTGGTAAGAGGCTGCATGTTTTTTACCTTCCTGGTGGTGAATATACCGACAGCATAATCTTCACATCAATTTGATTTCATTTCACTGGGGGATCATTTTAAACTTATAATTTCTTCTGAGCGTGGCTATTTTATTTGATTTTGTATGAATATCCTTCACCAAGAGGACATTGTGTTAGCTGCTCATTATTTGTCCTTCTTTGGACTTTGCAATATTCTTTTATTGTGTCCATGTCCTAGCGCATTTATTTTTTGATTTTTGTCAGAGCTTCACACTTGACGTGATATCAACTCTAAATGTAATCCTGTAAATAGGTGTAATCATGGACTCTGAACTCTCCTTTCGGCCCCACATCAAATCACTGTCCAAATCTTGCAGTCAAAACCTCCATAACATCTACAAAATATGCCCATTCTTAACCAATGACACTACAAACTTCTAATTCACTCCCCGGTTATCTCTTGCATTGACTACTGCAACTCCCTCCTCATTGGATTACTTTTACATAGGGTACCCCCCTTCAGTCCATCCCCTTCCACCTTAAAAACCTTTCAGTGTCTGCTACCCCTCTCTGTCATTCCCTCCTTTGGCTTCCGCTCACCCAACCAATATAATTCAACTTCTAACAACAACTTATAAAGCCATCCATAGCTTTGCCTCAAGCTACTTCACTAACCTTGTCTCAAAATACCAACCAAATAATTCTCTTTATTTCTCTAAATACCTCCTGGTCTCTAGTTCCCTTTTCACCTCCTCCCATACTCGCCTCCAGGACTTCTCCAGAGCCTCTCCCATTCTTTGGAACTCCCTACCCCAATCTGTCCAACTATCTCCTACTTTGTCCACGTTTGGGTGTTGTTGAGGTGATCCCTAAAAACTCTTCTCTTTAGAGAATCCTATCCTGCCTCCCCCTACCAACTATTTTTCTCCATCAGCTCATCCTCCACAGTATTACCTTTTGTATCACTTGACCTTTACATTTTACATTTTAGGCTCTAACAAGAAGGGCCCTCTTATTGCTTTTGTATTGAATCCCATTGTAAATGTATTGTGATATTGTGCTGTGCAAACTACTGGTACTATATAAATCCTAAATAATAAAACAAATAATAAAATTTTAAAATGTTTTATTTTTGCACACTAACGCAAATGTTTTGGTATTAGTATAACACTAATAGATATGATTATTATTTACAAACTATGTAGAATGTTTTGTTATGAAAGATTTTTTATATTAGGCATTCGATGCAATACTTTTTAGCCACTGTTTATGTCAATATAGTACTACATGTTGTGGGTTAGGATTAGACAGAGAATTGGGTTAATGGTGGGAGGGTAGCATTCCACAGTGCCTCAGCATTTTGCCCTGTGTTAAACATCTTCATCTTGCTTCTGTACCTGTTACTTTGATCCTACCACTTCAACCTGTTCTCCTTGTACCTGTTCCTGCTCTGGTCCCCTTCCTGACCTATCTCTTTCCCACTGTTCCTTGCATCCAGGCTTAACGTAATCTCTCTCTTTGCTTGTATATAGTGTATCATAGCTAGTTTGTTTGTTAGGTAGTTTTTTTTTTTTTTTAGTAAATTTCACCTGCCACGCATGTATACTGTTTGTGGTGTTGGATAGTTTTGCTGTGTTATTAATACATTTTCTTATAATTGCAATTAGTTTGGGTTCAGTTTCCCTTGTATAGCTACACCAATCTGCTTTGCTTTTACTGAATATCAGCATTTGGTATTCTTACAATGTATCCCTATGCATTGGTACTGGTTTACTAAAGACAAATAGACTGTTCACTTTACAACTGAATCTTTTCTTTGCAAGAGAATTTTTACTTTTCAGCTTAGTGAATGAGGTGAAGCTCTGTTGACTTCCATGATTCATTCTTGTGCAAGCAATACCATTGTTTTTTTGTTTTTTTGGGGTTTTTTTTGCATATGATTGGGTATTTATTGCAAAGTGAATGTTCACCACATTTACTAAACTAAGAGAAAATCCCATTGCATAGCAACATTTCCTTTTCAAAGTGAACAGCCTTTTTGACTCTAGTAAATCAAACCCATTGAGTGTAAGCACCGCTCAAGCTGATAAAATATTTTCCAAAAAACAACAAATATAATCTCAAAAAAACAAGTGATCATATTCCAAAAATAGGTATCACTCCAAAAACCTGAATATAGCTCCTAAACCTAATAACTTGTTATGGACTTTCAATGTGCCTCTGAATTAGCTGGCACATTTGATGGCTTTAGGAGAGTCAGTTCCCTAGCATAGCCCTCTTGCTATGTTATAGCCCTCACTTCTTCTGGGACTACCAAACTACTGTCTTTGCTGGCAACTACCTATCCCTCACCTTCATACATAACCTTTTAGGCAGCAGCCAGGGAAGGAGCAAAGGGAATACTATTTTGAGTGACAGTTCTGAATCTGCTGGGGCTGCTGACATCACATCCAAGATGGCAGCACCCAGCAGTAAAGGGGAAGAAAGCTGCGCACAAAAAAGATGAAACTAAAGGCTGCTAGTACAAAGTATATCAAACCCAAGAAATATGTAAAGATGGTACAGCGCCACTAAATAAATAGCTAACTAATATGAAGGTGAACCAAAGTCCATAAGTCCATAGGAGGGAGATTTCAGATGTTGGGAATATGACTGTGAATCCCACATCAATCTTGCAAGTAGAGTTTCAGGCAGAGATCACATAAACAATAAGGATGTAACCTTACCGGACAGTTGGACCCCCTGTTACGGAAGGTCAAACAGGCATGCGATATCCACCGTCAGGGACAAAACTGCAATGGAACTCCTCTCCTATCGACCACAGACACTCCGGATAAACATAGACTATGGATCCGGCGAACCTCACTGGACCCCAGGTGCACACAGGGGATGACCTCCAATAAGACAAATGGGGGCGCACATAGTGAAGTACATTCAAGTCTTTTATTGAAATAAAAGGTAAAAAAACTCACAATTTAGCTGCTTGACACAGGCATAATAAAATCATTGGCCGCGGCTCGAATAGCGTGACTGCATGGGGGCTTAGCGTGTCTGACGCGTTTCGTCCTGCAAAAGGCGTTTTCAAAGGCAGTAGTTGCACCCAGCAGTAGTCTCAGTGCTTTTGGATTTCTGCACGGGGAGGCTTTTACAGGTAAATAATAAGCCAAAAACAGGTTAAATGACCACATACTCTTATTGGATGACTTTTGAAGTGAAGGGTGGGGTAACAGGGTCTTAGAGTCCTAACAAATGTACCTCAACTTACTTAACCTTAACATACTCCAAAACTGAGCCTTAATCTAATCTGCAATTTCTAATCTATATTTTAAATCTAACATTCAGCCTAAACTGTCTCTAAAATCTAACTCTTAAAATGATAATTCTATCCAATTCTCATATTTTAACATAATCAGTAATCATAACAAAAAGAAAACTCTCACAACACTAACAGCAACATAATAACACAAAGCTTTTACTGTACTACAAAGGCATTTTTCAAATGACAATTTTGCACTCAAAGTATTACAATATTACAAGAAAATGGATGTTATAAAAAAAAATCCCCAAATTCCCCAAAATTTCCCAATATACTTTATTTGCCAAATGGCTATTTTCAAAGTTACATCTTTTCATATAAATAATTGACCTGACCTGCTTCATGTATAGATAATATACGTTAATTAATTTCAGTTCATCTATCCTACATATACCTGCCTTACTTTAGTATATAATCTAACTTCCCTTAAAACTCTTAGCAAAGTTCCCTCCTTTTTTTCCCCAAATTGTAAACTACAGTTTAGCCTCTCTGCTAGTCCCTGTTTTTTTACATCAATTGGTTTACTGATTAAAGGAAAAATAAGTCCTTTTTGCCTCATCCTCAGAAAGAAAATGCACTGAGTATTGTCATTGTTGTTAAATAAGCTTTTATAATGTGGTTGATTTACTAAAGGAATAGAGACTGTTCACCCAGCAAAGTGAATGTTCACTGAGCTTAGTAAATAAGAAGAAGCTGTGTTTCCTTCAATCAACCAATCATGCATTAGCAAAAATTGTGCTTTTTAACCACTTGCCGACTGTGCACAGTATATTTACTGCGGCAGTCAGCCCCGGCCAGGCAGAGTGACGTAGGTGTACGTCGCTCGCCTGTCACCGGGTTTTGAGCCAATAGCGGGCGAGCGCTGAGGCGCACGCCCGCCTCGGCTCGTTCACGGAGGAGTGCGGGCGTGTGACCAGCGGACCCGTTGTTCGCCGGTCACACTACGATCGTCGGTAGAGCGGGAGAAAGGCGGAGTGGCTTATGTAAACAAGCCGCCTGTCATTCTCCCCTGTGTAAAAATGGAGATCAGACGGTTCTACTATGTAGAACCGTTGATCTCTGTTTTTACACTAGTAGCCATGTCCCACTACAGTTAGAATCACGCCCCTAGGACACACTTAACCCCTCCCTGTCCAATACAGTTAACCCCTTCCTTGCCAGTGTCATTTTTACAGTAACAGTGCATATGTATAGCACTGATTACTGCAGTAATGTCACTGGTACCCCCAAAAGTGTCAAAAATGTCAGTCAAGGGTCCGATCTGTCCGCCGCAATGTCGCAGTACCGCAAAAAATCGCAGATCGCCGCCATTACTCGTTAAAAAAAAACCCACCAAAAATGACAAAAATCTTTCCCTTTGTTAGTAAACGCGATAACTTTAGCGCAAACCAATCAAAATACGCTTTTTGCGATTTTTTTTTACCAAACATGTAGTATAAAACATATTGGCCAAAAATTTAAAAAAATTTAGATTTTTACATTTTTTTGGGGGGAAATTTCATATAAAAAAAAAAAGTGAAAAATATTGTTATTTTTGCAAAATTTACGCTCTTTTTTTGTTTATAGCGCATGATCAAAAAATCGCACAGGTGATCAATACGACCAAAAGAAAGCTCTGTTTATGGGGAAAAAAGGACGTGAAATTCGTTTAGGTACAGTGTCGCACGACCGCGCAATTGTCCGTTAAAGTCACGCAGTAAAAAATCACGAAAAACCCCCTGGTCAGGAAGGGGGTAAAATCTTCCGGGGCTTAAGTGGTTAAACTTCATTTACCAATCTTTGAGCAATAAAACTGAACACAAGTTTGCTTTATTTACTATCTTTCACTTTATAAAATGAACACTCATTTTGCTTAGTGAACTTCCTTAGTAAATCAATCCCTATATGTCTTAACGTGCATCAAACTGTTTTAAAATCATTCCATTTCAAGCTGAAAAACTGTTTTTCACCTTTTTACTTTAATGCACACCCCAAATCCAACCAACAAATGCTATTGCAGACCGCCAGTGCATAAAAGAGGCACAGTCAATCAGCAAACACAGAGATGTTCATAGGTGAGTAATCAGTGTTTTAATGATGTCAGTGTTTCAACTGGTGTTGCCATTTTCCCTTTCCTGTATTTGCTGATTGACTCCGCTCATATACAGTATGCAAAGTTAAAGTTAGCAATAACTTGTTTTTAGCTAAAGTTTATGACATATATGTGTGTTTGATATATGGTTCAATATTATACCACATATAGGTTTACATAATTATATACATTTTTACGTTTTTTATTAACCTGATAGGCACCTCAATGGTTAGATTTTACAGTGCATATTAGTTGTTTCTTTTTTACACCCTATATGTACTTTTCTAAGTGGATCTCAGCTGTGTTATCTTAACTCAGAGTCCCAGGGGATGAAATAGGCAGCAGATGGGATTAGGGCAGAGGGTTGAATGCATATGACAGCAAGCGGTTCCTTTAGACTGGATAGAAGCTGTGAGCATTAGGAAGCGACTCTTCCCCCTGAGAACCAACTTGCCACTGAAGAAAGTTGAAAACAAGCCCTTTGAGAAACACTATTAAAATAGTAAAAAAAATGTATTGTGCAGATGATGTGCTGCTGTGTGTTTATTTGGATGCTAATCAGTTTGGCATCGGGGACCTGGGCAGCAGACCCGCTACTCCCCAATGTGTTTTAGGTAATTTATCGACAATCTAGGTAAAAAGAAATTAAATACGTTGTCTTTAAAAACACATTAAAAACAATTTATCATCATAGAAATTCAGAGAAGAGGAGCCCTGTCATTTCAAGGGTCTATTTACAAGGAGTGAACATGTACGTTTTGCCATTTTAGCCAATTTAAAAGTGCTTCAGGCCATTCCCTTATTCATCATCTTCTCTATACTTTAAAAAATACTCCACATACTATTCTCCATAGGACAGTGCAAGCCAGTACTTCTCTTTACTCTTCCCAGCTAAATGATGGAAGGCAACAGGATGTTTTAGGTTTGGGACATAAAGTAAATGTTACTCCAACATTTCATATTCCTGATATGAGTCTGCTGTACCATGTATTGGTATTAAAAAATATCCTGTTCTCTTTGCATTGCTTCATTTCTATGAAATACCTGATGACCCGCTGGATTCAGGTGCCGTCAGCATTCTTGCCCCAAGGACGGTGATGGCACTCAAATTCAGCATGGAGCTGGGAACCCACGGGGTGTTAGTGGGTACAGCGTCTGCACAGAGATACCGGATTTGGTATTGTAAATCTGGTCTGATGTAGTCTGGTGTGCTGGAAGTACCAGATAAATGTGAGTACCCTTTTTATACAAATTTTAACAAAGAGCTAGCATTTAAACTATGTAAGCACTATGGGAGTCTCCTTTATCTGCACATACGCTCAACGAGGTTAACGGCTCATGGTGGGGTTGCATCATTGAAACAGAAGAATCCAGGAGATTCAGATCGCCTTAAATTCAGTCCAGGAGAGGCTAAGCTGCTATATATGACCATACTTAGCTCTGAGGTCATACTGAACAAGGTGTGAACACACCTGAGGGGGGGGGGGGGCGGGGTGTTTGCGCGCTGAGGTGTCAACTTGGTTATTGATTTTTCCTCACCTTTTGGAGAAGTTGGAGTAAACAGCATTTGGAAGTGGATGGTGTTTTGATGGTGGGATTCACCACTTAAGAAATGATATGGACTGCACCTATTATTATTATTATTATTCATTTATGCACTTGAATTGCATGATTTTTCAGCATTGAAGATTACGCTGTCACTTTGAGATTGGGAGCACTATATGTGTTGTTTTTGTTGTTTTCTTTGTACTTAGTATAAATTGAGTTACGTTATGATTTAGAGCAGGGATCTTCAAACTATGGCCCTCCAGCTGTTGCAGAACTACACGTCCCATGAGGCTTTGTAAAACTCTGACATTTACAGACATGACTAAGCATGATGGGAATTGTAGTTACTGAACAACTGGAGGGCCATAGTTTGAAGACCCCTGATTTAGAGTTTATGCAAACACACAGCTCTGCATACTTATAAATTATTTAACTAATAAAGTGGTATGCTGCTTCCTAAGATATACTACATAACAGGGCAGTAGGCAGTCCTCTATTGGAACCATAAGTACTCACTCCACATGTGAGCAAGAAATGGGGTAAATGTCTCCTTTTACTAGTTCACTATATAATGTACATCGACCTACTGAAAACAATCCTAGTGTCGGCTCCATAAATTGGAAATGTTTCATCTACGATTTTTTTCAAATACACCAAATCTTTACATTTTTAACAAAATGCTCCTTTTTTTAAATCAACATATTTTTTTAAACATTTTCTAAATTTCATATAAACAACACAGATCAAACATTTATACGCAGGAGGAAACCGAGTTTCAATTTAGCAGTAATATCAGGATTACATAAAACAAGTAATTATTCCAATCAAGTTATCTAGTCAGATACAGATTAAATAATGTGAAAGGAGAAAACACCATTGACCTTATTTAATAATGTTTGTTAAGGCATTTGTTTTATGAGAACATATTATTTATGCAAGATCACTTTAATTTCTCGTTATTACATTCTTAAACATGCAAAACACAAGTTAAAAGTATTCATACAATTTACAAATATACAATTTTTTTTTAATAGGTTTGAAATAAATGGTAATAGCTTGCATTTGGTGCAATACCTACATGACTGATACTGTGTAAAAGTATTGACACCGGAAGAGTTCTTTTCTTTCTATTCAAAATTTGTCGTTATTCTGAAAATATATAGCCAAACACAATAGGCATACAGACTAATACCCTCATGGTTGAAGGGCCAGCTAGTGTGTGCCAGTGCCAGGCCTACCCCTCAACAGCACTGGCTGCAAAAGCTGACAATCACCAGAACACACACACATATCAATGTACTTACTTGCCAGCACACTATGGATCTTCAAATAACATCCAAAAGTTTTATTCAAAATGATTATATCACAGTGGTAGAGTGCAACATTTTGGGACTGTACAGGACCGCTTCATCAGGCATGTGTCAAATATAATATGTACATTGAAGATACATGTACAAATATGTCTCTCTAAAGTTTCCAGTCTCCAGCTGGATGTTGCTGCAGCACCTGCTATGCTTAACCATTTCTAAAAAAACAGGAAAGTGTGTGATGGGAATATTGACATTAAAGCACACACATACAGACACGCAAAGTAATAGGGAAAACTGATAGTGGCAGCGGTAACCATGCACAAGAATGGGACACCCCGGGAAGAATCCAAACAGGCTAGTCCTGAACTTTTATCCAGCAAGGTAGTAAATAAATACAGTTCATTGCAAGAGGGTTTTGTACAGCAGGTCCATAGCATAAAACAAACAAAACAGCTGCTCGTCCAAGTCACTAACTAATCTTATGTCAGTTCTTAACTAAGAAATGCTCTCCATCGGGTTACCAAAAAATAAACAGTTAGCCCATGTACTGTTTTTAGCATTCTGTCAGCTATTTCACCCATCAGCAAGCTCTCTCAGCAGAGAAAATCAGAGAGAGCCTCAGTCAGCTCACATAAAAAAAGTATCAGACAGAGTCTCCAATGTACTAAAATCTGGTAAACCTTTTTCGGGTGACACTTTGGGGTCAGTTTCTACTGAGAGAACTTCCCGTTCCTGAGTTTTATTAGGTTAACATGGTACATTTTGAGGGGCTTTCTCTTTCTGGGCTAGTATAACTGGTAATTGACATCACTGATTTTCTTTCTGATCTCGTAGGGGCCCTGCCACTTTGGCAGAAACTAATTCTCTAAAGGTTTTGATTTTAGTGGAGAGGATATAAACTCTGCTCGGAGCTTCTTGATATTGCTTCATATGTTCCAAAACTATGGGTATGAGTGTTGCTATCCTATCCTGCATGTCAGCAATATGCTTAATTATACTTTTTTGAGGTGTTACCTCTTGCCCAAAGGTATTTATATTAAGAGGTTGTCTGGGGACATCTATTGTACAAAAGTTCAAACTTGAAGAACCCTATGGATGACTGTGGCACTTCCCTTACTGGTAACAGGAAATGCCATCCTTCCAACATGTTTCTGAGATTTGCTTCTGGATACTTGTTGACATAGTCAAGGACTACCAATATGTGATTTTACAGATGTTGGCAGTGAAATGACCGAGCCAAATCCATATTTTATTTGACACTAAGCACAAGATTTACAATGCTCCTCAATGGGTTAATACTGTATATACCAGGGGTGGGGAACCTTTTTTCTGCCAAGGGCCATTTGGGTATTTATAAAATCATTCGGGGGCCGTACAAAATTATCACCTTAAAAATTAGCCTGTTATATTTGGTCAAACATTTAATTAACTCACCTGTAATGTGATGGCTGCAACTGCTTCTATTTGGTGAGGTTTGTGATGTTAGCTGGTATTGATGATGTTGCTAATCACAACTGGTTTTCCAGGTTTGCGTCGTTCAGTCTGGAGGGCAGTCGAATATTTTGTGGTGGTAAGTTTTGAAAATAAATGCTGGCGGGTACTGCTGGTTGGTACTGTTGGTGGGTATAGCTGGCTGGTACTGCTGGTGAGTACAGCTGGTTGGTAATGCTGTGGGTACTGCTGGCTCAGGCTGGTACTGTTGGCTTGTGCTGTGGGGACTGGTACTGCTGTGGGTACTGCTGGCTGGTACTGCTGGCTCAGGCTGGTACTGCTGTGGGTACTGCTGGCTGGTACTGCTGTAGGTACTGCTGGCTCAGGCTGGTACTGCTGGCTCAGGCTGGTACTGTGCTGTAGGTACTGCTGTGGGTGCTGCTGGTACTGATGGCTGGTACTGTGCTGTGGGTACTGCTGGCTGGTACTGCTGGCTCAGGCGGGTACTTCTGGCTCAGGTTGGTACTGCTGGCTCAGGGTGGTACTACTGGCTGGTATTGCTGTGGGTACTGCTAGCTGGTACTGTGCTGTAGGTACTACTGGCTGATACTGTTGTGGGTACTGCTGGCTCTGGCTGGTACTGCTGGCTCTGGCTTTTACTGCTGGTTCTGCTGTGGGTACTGCTGGTTCTGGCTGGTACTGCTGCGACTACTGCTGGTTCTGGCTGATACTGCTGTGACTACTGCTGGTTCTGGCTGGTACTGCTGGCTCTGGCTGGTACTGCTGTGTGTGCTGCTGGCGGGAAATGCTGGCTAGCAGAAGTGTAGCAGCGCCATGCTGGAGGAAGAGGTGATGTTTCCTGTATTGGTCACAGGTGGAGTGCATTTGATATCACTCCGCCTGTGACTCACTCAAACTGTCATAACGGAGCAGGAACTATACAGGAAGCATCGGCTCCATTCTGACAGATCAGCTGAGATACACAGACTTAGCTGCACAGGGGGCCTGACCAGATGACTTTGCGAGCCGCATACGGCCCCCGAACCGTAGGTTCCCCACCCCTGGTATATACTAAGCCAGAAAATGTGCTGCTCAACTTATTCTTTCATTCGATCAACCCCTAAATGACCACCTAACACATTAGAATAGGCCAGTTCCAATAGCTTGCTTGTGTGATTCTGGGGAACCATTAGGTGTGCCACAACTTTCTCCCATGCTTTCTTTATGCAGTACAATAAGTCACGGTATACTGAAACATGGAGTTAAATCAGGGTAATTTCTGATTCTTGGGATACCCTTTTTATCACCTTTACATTTTTCCATGTGTTTGAAAAACTGATAACTCCCCATTTATGTGACTCCAAAATCTTTCCTGGTCACCATATCTATTAGGTCTGACACTGACACTGAGGCTTTTTCCCCTGACTTTCAAGTACCTCTGGCATAAGGTTATCAACATCACACTCATGTTTGGGCATTTAGGATACACTTTTGGAACTGCCTACCTGTTTTTTCCCCCCACAGTAACCAAAACAGCCCGGTTTTAACAAGTTCTTAACCACTCCTATGCCTCCAACCCCAAAACTTGGGTAATTTCTTAGGTAAATTTGGCGGCAGCGAGGCCCCTGTGAGCGTGAGGCCTTAGACGACCCCTTGATCGGCCTACTTTCAGAGCCACCTCTGAAGGAACGCTAGCTCATCCACACTTCTTGGAATCTGTATGCCTTTATACTATATGTTCTTATGTACCTACTTGGTGCCTGTATAGCAAAACAAGGCAAAATGGGTGACAGTGCGACCAACAAGCATGAAAACACTCCCTGGACAGTTTCAAAGGTAATTTCTTTCAGTAAAAATTAAATTCTGATTAATAATCTGAAGCTTTTAATCTTTGAAAATGGGGCATATATGAAATAACTGAAGTTGCCTGAAATATAAGGGATTTTTAATAAATGCACAGCTTGGGGATACTAACATAAAATAAAGTCTTATTAAGGGTTACTCGAGAGAAAGTTACCCTAATCAGGAAGCTAGTATACATTAGCTTTTATGAAAGGAAAGATAATTCAATAAAGTTGGTAAGCATGGTACATGGCCCTCATTCTGGGCGCTCAACAGTACATAATGACTTGGAAAAAAATATTTCAGTTCTAGGCTTAGTATTGCTACCCAACCTCCAAAAATGCATCTCCTAAGAAGGCACAAAGCAAGCTAAGAACGGTATACTTGTTCTTTATGTTTGTATAAATATTTGATGCCTTTAGAAAATCTGCAACCAAGTGTCAAACTTTCAGTCAAATCAATATGTAAAAAAAATGTTTTAGAAAATATATATTTCAAGTGCTGCTGTGTCCAATCCCTTTTTTTTTATCAAATTCCCATCAGCTAAGATTGCATATCAAACAGGTATTGAGAGTATTTTTTAACAGCAAAAAGGGGCATAACAGGTGTAAGTAACACAGCTTCATACTATATTTGGAGTCTCCTATACGGAGAAGCTGTGTTTGTGTGAGTGTGTGTGTGGGGGGGGGGGTGATTAAAAAACACACAAAAGGCCAGACAGAGGTCAGACACATGTCAGGAGGCTGAGTTGAGACTCCCCAGAGAAATAATTACACCCACAGAGAATGTGAGTCTCAGCCTTTTGTTTAATCAGTCAGACTGTAGGGGGGCATTGGAGCAAAGTACTGGCTGGCTGGATAGACAGAAACTATTTTACAGCTGGGGAGTGACCATAGTGACCACATGTGTATAACTACCCCCAAAAAATTCTAAATTGTTAAAATATAAATAACAGGTTTCTCAAATGTCTACTGTAAGCATGTTTTATGAAACATACCAAAAAAAATAAATAATAATAATTAAAAAAAAAAATTACCTGTAAAACAATGTGTATTTATTATTTTAAGTTGCAGGAGCCTGGAAAGCATTGCACCAGCGATCAGTAGATCACTGATGCCATGCAGGTCTCCTACGTCGGTCTCTCTACGGGTAAGCCGATACTCCCTGACAGGAAGACTCAATGAACTCCACAGTGGTAGTTTATTAAGAACCACAAGCCAACAGCTGCAAAGGATGTTGGGGCTTGTAGTGCATGGAGCTGTGTCTGAATGACGCAGTCGCGTGGGCGGAGCCCTGTACGGCCATGCAGCTACTGCGGGGAACTTCTCCCTGTACTGCTGCCACATGGAGGGGGGGGGGAGTGGCTGCAGCATTGGGAACATGTTACATGTTTCACCCTAAAATTGGGTGGAACATTTTCCCAAAGTTGAACTTATCCTACTAAGAAAAATATACTCATATATTACTGAGTATAGTAGCTTAATAGATGTATATCAAACATAATCACTCATTTTCTAATACATACATAATGACAGTCACACTAAAATCTACACGCATTGTAATGATCCTAAAATGCAGTGCAAATACAGCGCAAAGATCAGTGATGAACTAAAATAGCATGATGTCAATGATAAAAACCGAAATGCAGCTGTTCATAAATTATGGTGAACCCAAAATTCTCAAGTGCAAGAAAATATATATACACAGCGCAAAACAGTATTGAATGTGAAACATACACATAAAAAATTATATATAATATTCTACAATATAAAACTCTTAAAGTGCACCGTGCAGTATTGCAAATATGTGCAAAAAGGCTGAAGTGTAGAAAGCATATAGATATAAACAATAATAAAATAAGGTGCCAGTCCAGATAAAATAGTTCATTGAGATCTCAATAGATGATTAGATGTAAACAGTACCAAAAATGGGTCCCACGAAAGTGCTGGAGTGCCAGGAAGAAAGTGCACAATCATGCAATCTTTTCGCTGCAGTGAGCAAGTGCCGGTCCTCCCCCTTTAGGTATTCACTTACCGGACACCGATGACCCCTATGCTATATAGCTATAAAGGTCGACAGAGCTTATGTCCAAGTAAGGAACCGACTGCCAAACTCCTCCAAGCCAGGTGTATCTCCAAAGATGTGAATACCCCGATACATATATTGGAGAAAAGGATGCTCACATAGTGTAAATCCGATTAAAAAGTGTTTATTGTGCAAATGCTAAATACAAACTCACATTTCGTAGCTGTTAGTAAGGCATGTAATACAAAGATCTCGTCCTTCCTAGTGTTTGGTGCCGCTTGGACGCTCCGTGGTTACGGCGTGCGTTCCACCGCACCGGAAGTGACGTATCGCCAAGGCGTAGACCGGAAATTGCGTCGACGCATTTCGCCCTCCTCTTCCGGGCGTTTTCAAAGACGTATGATACGAAGCGGATCATCAAACTGAGGACGTCTAGGGGTAGAAACAATAGTGTGGGGGAAATCCTGGCTTTAAGGTGAATATTGCACCAAAAATTGGTTTTGTTATTTTATGTTTTAACAGGCTATTTTTAATCTTGTAATTTGTATCTAGAGTTCTGCTTTAACATGCCTTTCCCACCATTTTAATTATAGCAGGTAAATGTTATATACAAAAGAGTTGATATTGGCAGAGGGATGGTGCCTGGGGTGCTACAATTTGTGTGCCCTAAATTTCCAATGATGGACATTTAGTCCTAGTTTTTACAAATTTTAGCTGTTGGGATTGCATTATGTGTGTACTAAATCACCAGTATACTGTATGTAAGTGTACAATATGTACTGTAAAATAGGAAAGAAGTGACTGACTTTCAGCCCAAGGTCCTAGAATAAATTATGGTTTCAACAAAATGATATATTGTTTCTTCACAACACACTGTATGTATATTTTGGTGCTACTGTCTCTGAACTCTTTGCTTATCTGTGGCTCCCCATTGACATGTTTGTTTCTCTGCCCTGCAATGCCTTCGTGATACACTCTAATAGAAATACTTGGCACGTGTTTGTTACCTGGGGGAATAATAGAATTATTTGCTGAAGTCGTTTGGCAAAAGAACATAAACATATGGTTTTGTTTTACATTCGGCTCTGCCAGTTGTGCAAAGTTGCTTGGAAGCTGTGCAGCGTATATGGCTTTGGAGACAATGTCCACATAAGCTGCCTATGGCCTATCCATTCACTGTTGTCTATACATTGAAATACAGTTAAAATATTAAGAATCTGGTTAAAATGTCTTGTCAGAAACCCTTTGAAGTTAAGGTCTAATTTCCTCAACAGATGGAACCTATTTGTTTTCCTACTACCTAGAAATCATTTGCTAAAATCAGTTTCATATGGTTATTCAAATAATGTCATGATAAACATGTAGCACTGTTTTTTCAAAAGAACTTCAAAGAGTTACTGAACTGTTTATGAGGAATACATGGTAGGATATGTCTTACTCTCGCTCTCTATGGTGTTTAAATAATAGCTGGGGCATTAATTATGAGTATTACTTGTATTAAATATTACATGAGCCTTCTGGCATGTGAACAGTATGAAATATTCTTCACTTACTAGTTAAGAATATTATTATTATTATTATTAAATATTAGCAGCTCTTTTCTATTAGGAAATATTGAAATTGTCCATTAAATGAGCAAATCCTTAGTAACTGAACATTTGATGAGGCCCAGGCAAATGTAAAATCTGTCTATGAACTAATATGCTATCCAGGAAATATGTGTTAAAATAAATTACAAAGTCTATGCTGTTTAAACCCTAGTGTTATATAATGTAGTGGATCAGATGTAAGATTGGCTTTCTAGAATACTGCAATCACCAAGCAGCAAATGATATCACCTGTGATGTGTTTCAGTTATCGTGCAAACCTGGCCTGTTGGTGGGTCCTGAGGACCAGAGTTGAGAACCACTGCTTTAACCCCTACCATAGCATTAAGCTTTCCTTTAACCCCAACTATTTTACTTACCCTCTCTGTATCCCTAACACCCACCCTGTCTATCACACATACTTTTACACTAACCCACCCTATAATCGCAACCGTGACATTGACGTTCCCTGTAACACTAACATTTACACAAACCCTCTCTAAAACCTATAACACTAGCCCACCCTCTAGCCCCAGAACTCTCTATAATCCTAGCACTAAACCTCTCTATGACACTTACCTTAACTCTATCTCTACCTATAACTCCAACATTAAAATGTACCCTCCTTATAACCCCAACCATAATACTAACCCTCTCTAAAAACACTTACCCTGTCCATGACACTAACCTTTAAACTAACCCTCCCTATAACCACAACTATAGCACCAACCATCCTTAAAACCCCGAAGGTGACTGTCTCTGTAACCCTAGCACTAACATTAACACCAACTCTCCCTAAAAAACCCTCACTGTAACCCTAAAGCTTACTATATCTATATTGCTGATTTTTGCACTAACACTTCTCATAAACCCAACCCTAATCCTTATGTTTAACTACCTTGTAACCTTAACTAAAATGCTAAAGGTCTATTCACACTATTGAAAGTTATATTTATTGGTACAGTGTGGTTACATTCATTCTGAATGGCACCCTAACGCATCTTGTAGATGGATGCACTGCCAGAAATGGTACATGCACCATTTTGGTGTCCCGGCGGGTTAGGCAGCACATTAAAAAGAAAAGACTGCCTTCAAGTAACACACTTTATTTGCGGCATAACACTCCACAACAGTGTGGATGGGCCCTAATCCTCCTGTAGCCCAGTGCTTGGCTGGGTGCTGGAGGAGGTGGATATGCGTGTGTCTGCACCTATTCTCCACGTTCACTACCCCCGCCACTGCACAGTACATAGCCTGTTGTGGGATCCCCCCCAATGCCCACTGTCACCTCCAGGTGCCTGTAGAGCGTGGGTTCTTTGTGTTTGCTTTTTCTCCTTCACCCCTTCTTAGCAGCAGTGGTGAGAAGATGGAAGGACACAGCAGCGGCAATATGGATCATGGGACATGTAGTCCCGAAGGATCAATATACAGTGTAAGGGAAGAAGGCTGCAAATTACACCAGGGAGCCTTGGATACAGAGGATGGGAACACAATATTTTCCCAGGCAAATTTATTGGGGCTAGAGTAGCCTGAGCCAGAGAACAGAGAAAGAAAGACTGAGCCACCAGAAAGCAATTGCTGTGCAGAGAAACTAGAGAGTACAGAGCTGTGATCTAAATGTTCAGGGACTAAAACCAGGATACAGCCCGTGCTATGCTGAGGACTGGAGTTACCTCAGGCAACCCAAAGTGGACATCTAGCCAGAGGAACCACTACTGCTGTGTCACTTGGTCTGGTGAGAAGACCTTGTGGACATGGCCTGTTTGCTACTAGAAAGGCAGAGAACTTTAGGAATTGACTTCACAGCCACGTTGTAGTCTTATTGCTGCCTGTAGGTTAGAATGGGACTATTCTCATGTGCACCAACAGTACCACTGGGCTCTAACACTAGCCTGCTGAAGAGTGAGGACTAAAGAATGCCCCTTTACAGCTGTTACACAGAGAGCCTTGCCTATTACTTAGTTTAAGAGATACCTCTCAGAGGGCATTGCACCAGACTTTATCCATTCTCTTACAGTGAATTCTAGACCAGTTGTAGTATTCCTATCCACACTGCAGTTATAATATGCACTGTTTATTCCTGACTTTACTGGTTTATGAGTTAATTCTAATCCAGTGGTACAGGACTCTATTCTAAGGTAATTTTGGATAGTGATAATATTGTCTAGGTGACTGTGTCTGCATCTACTTACTGTTTGCTCATTTATGCCCAAATCTTTATTCATTCCAACCCATACCAATACATTGAGTTAATGTACCACTAATTGGTATGGTGTCTATTTCCTAGTACTAATTCACAGCCAAGTTAAAGGTATCCATACTTACAGTAACGTTCATTCAACCAGGTGTGTCAGAGGGGCAGAGGTTGTTGTTGGAGTTCTT
Organism: Pelophylax lessonae; assembly: GCF_965119305.1. Lineage (NCBI taxonomy): Eukaryota > Metazoa > Chordata > Amphibia > Anura > Ranidae > Pelophylax > Pelophylax lessonae. The sequence continues at coordinate 421,358,556 of NC_138772.1, read as the reverse complement.
GGAGTTGAGGTACAGAACAGAAAGCAGCTCCTTCGGCGTCAACACTAAACTCCATAGAGTAAACTGAACAAAGTGACACAAGTTCTTTAACCTTATTTGTATACCCACCTTTTCTGTACCAGGTTCCTGTGCACTAAAAACCAATATTGCAGAATTTCCCTAAATCTACTATTTTGATAAAAAAGGCGCATCACTTTCAAAAAATTAACGAATAATATATATCTTCTCAAGTTTTGGAAGGCCCACTCTTTAGCAGGTCAATATCTGTATGGAGTTTTATGTTCTCCTAATGCCTGTGGAGGTTTCCTCCTTTAGTCCAGGAACATACTGGAAGGTAATTGACTTTCATTCAAACTGATTCCGCAGTGCAGAGACTTTAGAGTGTAAGCTTGTGGGGGTGGGATTGGGGTCTATATAATCTAAAGGTAAATGTTTTGATCATACAGAACACCATGGAAGAATAAATAATTTAGCATGGAAAAAAAAAAATTATAAACCTACATGTACAAATTTACAATTAATTTGATCAGTGGTTTCTTGGAAGCTAAATAAAAGCTTGATGAATGAATACGAAGCTTTATTAAAAGGATTGAAAAAGAGCAGTGAGTTGTAAATTCTTTGAAAAAGAAATCATGATTAAACAGTGTTACATGGCATTTCAGATGCTTTATGGCCATTCTTTTAAATGTGTCCATAACTGCAGGTCGTTTGCAAAAATAAGTGTATCAATGAATAAACTTCAAGAAATACAAAACAATTAAGGGTATTGTATGTCCATAAAAGGTGTATAGAAGAACAATGAAACAAGCAGATATTTCAATAAAATCATTTCTTGGCATTTACTTAGGTTTGATCGAGTAGTAATTCTTTCCTGAATTGAAGCACAGACTGCTTTTAATTTTGTCTGTGGAGTTGCCTGCCATAAAAAACACAATAGATAAATAGTATATCTGTGCATAATATATACAGCATTCTAGAGTTGTTTATCTCAATAGACTATAGTAATCAAAAGTAATGAACCTATTATGTGTAGGACCTTGGAGAGCGTCGAATGGCAGTAAAAGTGTGGCACATAAAAGGTTTATTAAAGGAAATTAAAGTCCATCATTGCCACACCTGCTCCCCTATTATAAGTCTATGGCAGGTCAGTGCCTTCAATCACAACTCAGCAGCACAGAATAGATAATGTTTCACATTACAATTGCTTCCACAAAGAGGACACTCAGTTGTTCATCTTTAGTGTGCTCACAACTTACTAGCACAAAGCATTAAATGAAAACAAAAGACCATCTTAAAAAACATGCAATGTGTGCTTGTAGATCCTGTGTTTGCTGGCTTTTAAAGTAACACTTTTCTCATTTTATTACCACAAGATTACAAAATATAATAATAATTTGAATTATTTTATAGCTTTTATATGAAATGTGTTAAAAATGTTTCCATTGCGTGTAATTACACTTTTTCATAATATCTGAAACAAAGCATATTTTATTATATACCACAAAAATCACAATAATTGCAAAGTAGTACATAGAGTATGTTATATAAAAAAAGTAACATGCCTGGCCATTGATATACTTCTATATAGTTACATGCTTAATTTTTCCTAATTATTTATTTTTATAATTACTTCTCTCACTACATTTATGCTACTCCTGATTGCTAGAATCCTACACCTACCACCTACAGTTCTCCATTTTTGGTCAATTGGAGGCAGAAGACTAAAAATTAATTTGAGTAGTGCTGATCGGTAAATCAAAATTGTAGCCTATCTCATCTGTTATAATGAGAGTTTATAAGAGCCATTATTACTAGAGACATCATTCTGCCGAGTGATATAGGAAACAGGGTGTTTTCTACAAGCATAGATCCAATGAGTTTGAGGGTAGTTATTAGATAAGGATTATAATGCTAGGGGCAGGGGTGTATGGTAACTAGCAGCTATAATAGTGCATAGTGAAAATCTAGGATACTGGACTCAACTCAACTCCCCCAGCTCAACCAAAGCATACTGAATATATTATTATCTTATACAAAACAATTACAATATTTGACAAACTTTGATAATATTTAACATAAGTAGGCATGATAATGTTCTTTGCTACATTGGTATTATTTTTTAAAGGGTTTGCCACCCTAAAGTGATATTTTAGTTGGAACCGGTGAACTGAGTCAGACCAGGGTTTGCTTAGCTGTCTTGCTTAGCCCAAGAACAACATTTGGTGTCATAGTTCCTGAATCTGTTCTTGTCTTTCTAGAAGTTTTGGATGTTTCCAATCACCTTAAAACATTCCATCTTGCATGCTCCATTAAATAAAATTAAAAATAAACAAAAAGCACAATAAGGTGAGTTTGAAACCTTTGTATTGGCCATTCTGCAGGTCTACAGAGACCTTACCAACAGAACTAAGAGACCTAACCAGCCAACCTAACCAATAGATTCCCCAAAAATGTAATACATGCTTTTTTAGGCTAAGTATTTAATAAAAACAAAAAAAAATCACTTTTGGGTGGTCTGAACTTTGAATTTGGAATGATATACCATGTTAATTCAATAGATAATGTATTTATTCTTTTTAGATGGCTGTAGATAGAGAAGACACACATCTATGCATACTCTCAAAAGAAATTAAAGGTATGTTGCATTGGTCATATAAAGTAAAATATCTTTTTATTCTAAATATATAATAATGCCCTGTAAAAGTCAGAAAAATGAAATATTTGATAAAACTAGATTGTATGTGTATATTTTTATGCTTCCATAGAATTTATATATATATATATATATATATATATATATATATATATATTTAACCACTTGCCGACCGCCGCAAGTACATATACTGCGGCCGTCAGCCCCTCACAGGCAAAGTGACGTCACTAGCCTGTGAGGCTCTGGGGAGCGAGCGCGAGCTGCCGGAGCCGCGCTCCCGCGCGGTCACGGACCCCCCCGCGCGTATGAGCGGCGGACCCGATGTCCGCCGCTCACTCACGATCGTAAGTGACAGCGGGAGAAAGGCAGGCGGCTAGTGTAAACAAGCCGCCTGTCATTCTCCCCTGTGTAGAAACAGTGATCATACGGTTCTACTTTGTAGGACCGTTTATCATTGTTCCTACTCTTCAAGCCACAGCCAATCACAGTTAGAATCACGCCCCTAGGGACACACACAGCCCCTCCCTCTCAAATAAAGTTAACCCCTTCACTACCAGTGTATTTTTACAGTAACAGTGCATATGTATAGCACTGATTACTGCAGTAATGTCACTGGTAACCCCAAAAGTGTCAAAAATGTCAGTCAAGGGTCCGATCTGTCCGCCCCAATGTCGCAGTACCGCGTTAGTAAATGCGATAACTTTTGTGCAAACCAATCGAAATACGCTTTTTGCGATTTTTTTTACCAAACATATGTAGCATAAAACAAATTGGCCAAAAATGTTAAAAAATTTAGATTTTTACATTTTTTGGGGGGAATTTCATATAAAAAAAATGTGAAAAATATTGTTATTTTTGCAAAATTTACGCTCTTTTTTTGTTTATAGCGCATGATCAAAAAATCGCACAGGTGATCAAATACCACCAAAAGAAAGCTCTGTTTGTGGGAAAAAGGGAAGGGGGTAAAATCTTCCGGGGCTTAAGTTCTTAATCACACAGTAGAGTAATTAAGCAAATGCTTTTCAAATAAATGGAGAGAAACAAAATCTCAGGACAGGGATAGCCAGTCAATTACCTGTCAAAATCATGTGACCAGTCTCTTCTCCAATTATGAACTTTTTTCTGCAGTAGATATAACACCATGTGACAGCACAGGTTAAATACAGTTGCCTGCATTTTTGAGTGAAATGAAAATATCAGATCACAGTTTGAAGTAATACTGCAATGTTTAGCAAAGAGTAAATAGCAGTATCTGCTCACAGTTTTAAATTGGCCCTATTGTGTGACTCCAGACTCTCTTTTCAGACCTAATTAGGACCATCTCATATGGTGGTAATTTGCTGTGAAAGAGGGCGCAGACTGGATTTACTGAAGTATGAAGTGGTGTGGAAAGAGATGACATACAGTTGGGCCCATGTATTAAAGTGTAAAATGTGATGAAGTAAGCCTGTATTGAATTCAGGCATGTAATCCCAAAGAAACTTAGCTTTTTCCCTTCATCTTTTTGGTTGTTTGATGTTTTAGTAAATCAGACCCAAAATCACCATAGTTGCATACCTCAGTATGGTTAATTTGGTAGTTTAGTGATTGTCCACACAATAAAGTGAATACTTACTGAGCAAAGCTTATGTTTACTCTACCAAGTGGATATTCACTCAGCTCAGTGTATTAATGACCCCCAAAAAGCAGCTGCTGGAGATGTTTGATTCTCCCACCATTTCCCACCATTTCCAGGGATGACCCTGCTAGTAACTGGACCTAAAAATACACTGACCCACCAATATAGCTAAAATAAGTCTTTAAAAAAGCAGAAATAAGCCCTGCAGAAAAATATTGGTTAAACAAGTTTGACAGTACAAAAGGCAATTTTTTAGGAGCTGTGAGTATGGGGAATGACACTGCAGGTGACAATAAACAGCAGTCAATGCAATACAAATCTCCAATATGTAATGAGAAGGATACAGCTAAGTACTGAGATCGTGTTCATCTACTAGATCTAACTAATCACTGGCCAGTGGAAAAATCTGCACACAGTCTGCTGGCAGTGGGGGCCTCAAAACTCCACACTGAAGTGCTCAACCTTCAAGCAAAAGTATCTATAATACACAAATAACAGACTGTGAAAGGATGGTGTGGTCCCCTTAAAAATAAAAAAGCTCCACGATTGGCAGTAATGCCCCAAAGAGTGTATGTAAAAATGTAACGTTTGGACATTATTTTTGTTTTGCTAATGCTCTCCTGTCCTTCCTCTTTACCTCCCCCCCTGTACCTCCCCCCCCCACCCCCACTTCTTCCCCTACCCTCCCGTCCTGAAGCAACTAAATGGTCCTAGCACATCGTGTATATCTATCCTTTCTTACCTATGTCCACTTAACCTGATCTTTAGATCTGTTGATTTGATGTAACCCTAGAACATCTGTTTGTATGTGACGTGTTTATCAAACTTGCTACCTCAATAAAGACATATTGAAACTAACGTTGTAAAGTTTGATGCAAGGCCGCTCTCCATTCTGACATTTAATGAATGTCCTCAGATGGCTGATCCTACAGGCAGGATGGAAGCAGATGAGAAGTAGACCAATACTTCCTAGATAGGTGGGATGTGGATCACACTTCACCTGTGTCAGCAACAGGTGTGACCAGAAATGTGTGGACTGACACAGAGAACATTAGACATAATTAAGGTGTAAGAATATAATTTATTTAAAAATAAGTGAATAACACAAATGTAAACGCACCTCCAGCAAACTATAACTGTGTAAATCCAATCAGATACCCAAACAATAGTGACACACAGCAAACAACTGCTCAAACCAAATATATACAAAACAGGATAAATGAATAGTAATAGTAACAGAGCCGGGGTCATACACGGGAGATCAAGCAGAGGGAGCTGGGAGCAAGACAGAACAGAGAGAGGGTTGCAGGAGACGGAGTAAGCAAACAGGAAGGAAGGAATCAGGCTGCAGGGTCAGGATCAGAGTCCAGGATCAGGATACAGGGACACAGGAATGCAGGTCAGGCGCACATGGAGACAATACCAAGGCAGTGAGAAGAAGCATACACAGGGTTTAAATATACTTCCTGCAACCAGCATCAGGTGATGACTGATTGCATAAGATGTTCGCTTCTGACTACTGAGAGACACCCGCTGGTGGACACTGGAACTGCAGCCTATGGATCTGGGAGCTACAGTGCCACCAGCAGGTGAGCTCTTTCCTGACAGTACCCCCCCTCTAAGGAGTGGCCTCAGGACGCTCTAAAAAACCCTAGCTAAACCAGTCCATAAAAGACAGTCATTTGCTGCACAAATCCAGAGCAAAAGTTCCTTGTAGGCTGAAGAAGTGCCGGGTTCCAAGCGAGATGCCCCATTGCCAAGATCCAACAATAGGCAAAGTGTCCCACCTCCTGGGTCAGGTGACTGACTGGGTATCCCACCGCTGAGGTCAAGCAACTGGCTGGGTGTCCTGCTGGCCAGATCCTCTGACATGTACAGAATTTGATACTTCATGTCCCTCAGCACAGCAGGTACCCCATTGCTGGGGTCCCACGAGTTGTCTGCAGACTTAGCCTTGGGGTCATGTGACAATACCAGAACTCTGACACAGAAGTGTCTCGCCATAACCAAGTAGCTTGCCTGGTTTCCAGGACTTACTCTGCACTTCAAAAGCCACCTAGGTATCTCTGAGGCACTGGTTACCCGACCCGGGTCCCCTAGTGCACCCGAAGCTGGGGCAAGTGCATCCGGATCATGGAGAGGCACAGATAGTACCCCTCCATTCCCCAGGAGCTTACCATGACCAGGGCCATGAAGGCAAATGCAGCTACTAGTTACCATGGGCATCTCTGGACCACCAGGCTTTGGAGCCATAGGTACAACATTCTGCCAGAGGGACTCAACCGAGGCAACCGACAAACGAATCTCAGGCCAAACAGGTAACCCATATAAAGCATGCGAGGACTCAGAGCTTTCAAACCCATTAGCAGGTGAACACTTTGTTTTTGCATGACAGTCCAACCGAGCAGCTGGTATTGAGTCAGTAGAACCCGGCTGGGTGGTAAGTAGAAGAGAAGTAAGATCAGGCTGGTCAATGGTAAAAGGATCTTTAGACGCATGCTGGACATCAAGCATGGGATCATCAGGCTGGACATCTGGCACCAGATCAGAGGCAGAAGAAGGCAGGTTGTCAGACAGCAGATCACTAGGGGTAGACTTGTCATCGAGCAGCAGACCATCAGAGGCAGGCAGGTTGTTAGGGACAGGATGTCCAGAGACAGGCTGGGCATTGGGCACCTGCCCCTTTGGCTGGGCAACGGGGACCGGAACTTCAAGCTGGGCAACAGGGACCGGAACTTCAAGCTGAGCAACAGGGACTGGAACTTCAAGCTGGGCAACAGGGACCGGAACTTCAAGCTGGGCAACAGGGACCAGAACTTCAAGCTGGGCAACAGGGACCAGAACTTCAAGCTGGGCAGCAGGGACCGGAACTTTAAGCTGGGCAGCAGGGACCGAAACGTCAGGCTGGGCAAAAGGGACCGGAATGTCAGGCTGGGCAAAAGGGACCGGAACGTCAGGCTGGGCAAAAGGGACCGGAACGTCAGGCTGGGCAAAAGGGACCAGAACTTCAGGCTGGAGCAGATCGGCTGGCATGGAAGCAGGCTGGAGCAGATTGGCTGGCGTGGAAGCAAGCTGGAGCAGATCGGCTGGCGTGGTAGCAAGCTGGAGCAGATCGGCTGGCATGGAAGCAAGCTGGAGCAGATCGGCTGGCGTGGTAGCAAGCTGGAGCAGATCGGCTGGCGTGGAAGCAGGCAGATCGGCTGGCGTGGATGCAGGCAGATTGGCTGGTGTGGATGCAGGCAGATCGGCTGGCGTGGATGCAGGCTGGAGCAGATCGGCTGGCGTGGAAGCAGGCTGGAGCAGATCGGCTGGCGTGGAAGCAGGCAGATCCGCTGGCGTGGAAGCAGGCAGATCCACTGGCGTGGAAGCAGGCAGATCACTGGCGTGGAAGCAGGCTGGAGCAGATCCGCTGGCGTGGAAGCAGGCAGATCCGCTGGCGTGGAAGCAGGCAGATCCGCTGGCATGGAAGCAGGCAGATCCGCTGGCGTGGATGCAGGCTGGAGCAGATCCGCTGGCGTGGATGCAGGCAGATCGGCTAGTGTGGAAGCAAGCTGAAGCAGATCGGCTGGCGTGGAAGCAGGCTGGAGCAGATCGGCTGGCGTGGAAGTAGGCATGGATGCAGGCTGGAGCAGATCGGCTGGCGTGGATGCACAATTGGATAGTGGCAAGATTTTGCAAGTTGGGAAAAACTTTCGTTTCTTTTTGGGTTTTGCCACTGAGGTTCTGCATGTGAACACAGGGCTGTGAGTAGGGGGAGCAGCTGGTAGCAAAGAAAAGCTGGGGGATTTTGAAAAAGAGGGAGCAGTAACTAAGGAGGATTTCTGAAGGATTGGTGCAGGCAGTGGAGAAGAGGTAAGCTTCAAGGAGTTAAAGGCAGGGTAGGTGCAGCAAGTGGGAACAGGGTACTGACATACGGTTGGTAGAAGGGTATACTGGGCTGCAACTGTGGGTGATGGAGAGAGAGATGTTTGAGCAGGCAGGTGTCTAGCAGTAGGAAGGGGTTGTTGCAAACTGACTGAAGCTGAGTGCAATATATCTGACCATGCTAGTAGTAACGGTTGAACAAGATTCAGTTTACACTCTGCCTGTCTGACAAGAGACTGCACTGCATTAATACACTCTACTAGCACCTGTTGGGAACATGCTGCATAGTGCTCAAAGAAATAAGAAAAGTCATCCTCCAATAACCACACCAGTGATTCTACCTGAGCCATACTAAAGGGGGGAGAAAAGTCATCACTTTCTTTAGGAATACTGGACAAAGCCAACTCTGCACAAACTTGAATCAATGGCTGAACATCATCAAACAGCATCCTGCCCTGATCAACTAGGAAATGAGCAAGACGAATGCATTCTAACAGCTGGTCCCTGGCCCACTCCTTTAATATCTGGCAGCAGTAGTCTTTTTCCTCTGTCACCAGCAAAGAAAAGTAAATTACCTCCTCAAGATGCATCTTGCAACAAACAACAGAGCCAAGATGGCTTCTCTGTGCAGCCACTTCTGGTCAGGACTGGCCTTGGTATTCTGTCAGCAACAGGTGTGACCAGAAATGTGTGGACTGACACAGAGAACATTAGACATAATTAAGGTGTAAAGAATATAATTTATTTAAAAATAAGTGAATAACACAAATGTAAACGCACCCCCAGAAAACTATAACTGTGTAAATCCAATCAGATACCCAAACGATAGTGACACACAGCAAACAACTGCTCAAACCAAATATATACAAAACAGGATAAATGAATAGTAATAGTAACAGAGCCGGGGTCATACACGGGAGATCAAGCAGAGGGAGCTGGGAGCAAGACAGAACAGAGAGAGGGTTGCAGGAGACGGAGTAAGCAAACAGGAAGGAAGGAATCAGGCTGCAGGGTCAGGATCAGAGTCCAGGATCAGGATACGGGGACACAGGAATGCAGGTCAGGCGCACATGGAGACAATACCAAGGCAGTGAGAAGAAGCATACACAGGGTTTAAATATACTTCCTGCAACCGGCATCAGGTGATGACTGATTGCATAAGATGTTCGCTTCTGACTACTGAGAGACACCTGCTGGTGGACACTGGAACTGCAGCCTATGGATCTGGGAGCTACAGTGCCACCAGCAGGTGAGCTCTTTATGACAACCTGGCTGCAGCTATCTTTCTCCCTTAGATGAAGATGGCAGGGTCTCTGTGTTCTATCTTTGGTCATTTTGCAGGGAGCACAGTGGGATATAGACCACAATCTCAGGTCGCCTCAGATAAGGTCATGCACAGGTAAGCAACCAGAATGAGAGACATGGTCTGGAGACAATCCAAGTTTATACATAGGTAAGTGGCACAGTAGGATACAGAAGTGAGATCAGGAGCCAGGCCAAGCCTTACATCGAGTATCAAGTGGAAGTGAGGTCTAACAGCAAGCTGAGGTCAGGAGTCAAGACAATCAACATGTAGTCCAGGAACAAGCTGAGTCAGTAATAGGTAATCATCTAGCACAAAATCAAGGAGCACAAGAACAAGGATCCCAGATAGCTGAAGATCATCCAGTGATTATCAGTCACAACTTCTTTCCTTAAACAGGGCTTTTGGCATCAATTTGGGGAAAGGACATGTGTGACTACAATGCAAACACATGTGGCCATGTAGGTTACTGGCAGGAATTCATAGCCTGCCAATTGGTGCATGCGTACCAGTTAGCATCCTGAAAGTGCCCCCCTTCCAACAGGCAGTCTCTGGATTCCCATTCTGGCCATCTTTTCTTGAAATTTAAGCCAAAAAAGCATTTGTGGGTCAGATACTAATGTTCCAATGTTCCAAAAGTTCAAAGTATCCTAAAAATTTTAGGTGGGAGTTCAGTCAGGGTTCCTCTATACCAAACTGGTTGAACCATGCCTTTATGGAGAGTGTTTTGTGCTCAAGAGAACAGTTATATTGGAACAGAAAAGGGACTTCTCTGAGCTATTTTAAAGTCAAAATAGACTAAAATGTCTTTGTATGTAGCATTAAGAGTACCCTTCACTAAAAATACCTACAGTCAATAATATAGAGGGTTGTCCACAAAAAAAGCTAAATAGGAAATATTACTTTGCAATATTTCATATACAGTTAACTAAAAACAAAACAAATGGGTAAAGAGTGAAGTTTGCTTGGTGTTTAAGTAGTTTTCATTTTAGGAAACATTTTCAGTTAAAATTTAAAAATGCCACATTGTCCATGCATTTGACTTGAAATTAATTTTTTTAAGTGAAAGTTGCAGAAGTGTTGAAGCTTCTGTTAATTAGTTGAGTGCATCCTTCTATTTTAACATTGGCTGGAAGTGGAATTGACTTGTTAATTATCCACAACGCAAAGAAGCAAGAAGTTTTCTGAAATGAACTTCATGTTTGACTATATATTTAAAGCCTTGTGGAGAGTACATTTATTTTCACACAGTACTGTAAAATAATGGACTTCAGACACTGAAAAGACAGTACAATCACACTGCATATTTATTTCCTAAGTATGTGCTTACTGGAATTACTCTCTACTTTCTTATTTTACTAAAGAATGTCAGACTAGGGTCTTAGACTTTAATACAATAAATATATTCCAATAATGCAGTGCAGCACCAAACATAAAATACTCTCAAGTGATGCACGTCCACAAGCACTAAAACTGTTAATCACCACAGAGTTTAACATTTTTAAAGCCCAGTTCCAACCAAAACATTAAGTTTCATTTTGAATAGACAGTGATGGTTTAGACTCCATGTGAGGTTTCTATATTATATATATTTTCTAACCAATATGTTTCTATTGAAATTTTACATAATGCACAGAGCTTAGAGGTCATCATTAAATAATGTACAAATGCAGGGGGTCAGGATTAAGTAGTGCACAGAGTTAAGGGGGTCAGAATTAAGTAACAGTAGAATTCAGAGGTCAGGATAAAGCAGAGCTCCACACAAAAGAGGAAGCTCCACTTATCTGCCTCTTCCCCTCTCCGGTGCCACACTTGGCACCTTTCAGGGGTAAGGGTAGGGGGCGAAGTGCCTGGTTTTGACAGCTCGGCCCCTCTTCGTCTTCCTCCGCTGCCAGGCCATTCACAAAGCGCAGAGAGCTTAATGCATGCATAGTAGGGATCTAGCTGTTAAGCCGCAAAGGCTTCACTGTCGGTTTCTCTTACAAACAATGGCGACAGCAGCACCTGACTGAGAGCAGATGGAAAAATTGGCTGGGGGGAAGACACTGTGGGATACCTGGACAGGTAAGTGTCCTAATATTAAAAGTCAGCAGCTACAGGATTTGTAGCTGCTGAATTTTATTTTTTTTCTGAAGGAGCCTAGAGTACCTCTTTAAGTAATGTACAGAGCTCAGGGGTCACAATTAAGGCTTAATCCCGACCTCTGAACTTTGTGCAATACTTTACAAAGGTATTAGAGTCTATTCTTTAATTATTATGAGCCTTTGGCATCTGGCTCTTTATCCCTCCTCAGTGCTGTGCACTGGTGTATCTCAGTTGATGATTGAATTTGGACACAAGTGATCCATTCCAGGTTAACAGAGTGCTGGGAGTGGGAGGCTCAGGCTTACAATGTATTATGACTTGTAAGCATGTGTAACCCCTGATGATGTCCTATAGGATGAAATGTATGTAGGGTGGAGTTTAAGCCTGCTGGCATCACACGCTGCTATCCAGGAAGGCAGCAATGGCTCTGTGTGTTTTGGGCTGAAAATCTTGTGTTTTATGTTGATTGATTTTACAAAAAAAGCCTTTTAATACTGTACTATCAGAGCCCTCTGCTTATCTTGTTCTGCATGTTGATGGTTATAGTGAGTGACATTTAACCAGCAAGGCAAGGAGATAAGCAAAGCTGTGTTTGAATTGCAGTGGATCAGGCTGCAGTGTACTAGATGCACAGAGAGATCCATTCACCTCACTGTTTATAATACGTGCACTGTCTGCTCCTGCTTGGGAGGTTAAAGTTATGGTCAGCTTAAATCTGAATTCTGGGAAATTGGACATTTTGTAAAAAGTGTAGGCACACTAGGATTTGAGTCCAAGGAGGTGCATGGCATCTCCTGAATGTATCTCTTTTAAATATATGTAACAGGTTTATGATCCTGCTGGAGCATAAACTGACACTTGGAGCTAAAAGAGAGGTGAGAGAAGCACACAGAACAACTATGCCCGCCCCATCTACTCTGCTGCCCATTCAGAGGAGCCTTTTTTTATTTTGTGAATGAGTTCACATAATACAAAGGCTTCTGTGACTGGTCAGAAGGAGGGAAGGGACAGGCATAGCAGCTGCACCATCTTTATTTGTTAAAAATGTTTAGACTTGAAGCATTAGAGTCAGGGTCCAAAAATACAGCTTTTTGTGTCTACCCAGAGTGCAATAAAACTGGAAGATGTAAATAAAAGATAAGAGATAACAATAAGAGATAAGCTCATATCATGCACCTCCTTGGACTTAACTCAAAGTGTGCCTTCCCTTTTTACCAAGGAACTGAATTTCTGGAATTCCGTTTTAATACCCACTTCTGGGTGATGAGTGCTTCATTTCCACTGTTTTGTGGATCCAGGAAATTGGATGTCACATTGTTTTTCATTTTTCTTCATACTGGTGGATGATATGTTGCACTTATATTCATTGATTTCATAATGAAACCTTCTAATGCTGTACTATGAGAGCTCCCCTTTTTATCTTGTCCTGCATGATTGGGATGATACTGAGTGGCATTTAAACTGCAAGGAAAGGAAACGAAAGAAGGGCTGCTGTGTGGGTAATGTTTGTGGATCAGGCTGGTTATTCGAGGCACAGATCAATCCATCCATCAGATCCATCCATTGTAATAAATGCATTGTTTGCCTCTATTCAGAAGGTTGAAGCTCTGGTAAGCCTAATACTTACCTCTGAGTGATGGGTGCTCATTTCCTCTGTTTGCGGATCCAGGATTTGGATGTCAAATACATATATTATATCTATTTATGACACTTTGATAAGCCTAATACTTACCGCTGAGTGACAGGTGCCCATTTCCCCTGTTTGCGGATCCAGGATTTGGATGTCGCATACATATATTATATCTATTTATGACACTTTATTGTACACTTTTACATTAGTTTATGTATTACATGAAACATGTATTACATAATTCATTTATTTGGTAGGTGCTGCAAATATTTTGTGATTACTTAATCCTGACTTCTAAACCCTGTATATTACTTAATCATTAAGTAGCATATGGAGTACAGGGGTCTAGATTAACTACTTCAGCTCTGGAAGGTTTTAAACCCTTCATGACCAGGCCAATTTTTTCTATTTCGCACTGCACTACTTTAACTGGTAATTGCTCGGTCATGCAGCACTGTACCAACTAAATTTATATAGTTTTTTTAACACAAATAGAGCTGTATTTTGGTACATAGCTAATAGAAATAATAAAAAAATCGAATTTCTTCATAAATTTAGGCCAAAATTCATTCTGCTACATGTCTTCTGTAAAGAAAAAAAAAATCCCAAGAATTATATATTGATTGGTTTGTGTGAAAGTTATAGTATCTAGAAAAAATAGTATATATACTGGTATTTCTATTTAGTAATGGCGGTGATCAGTGACCTAAAGTGGGACTGTGATAGTGCGGTGGACAATCTGACACTAGCTGACACTGGGTGGGAACTGACTTACTGCCATTGACATTTCCAATGATACTAATACAGTGATCAGTGATAATACTATACACTGTCACTGTACTAATGACACTGGCTAGGGAGGGGTTAAATGTGTGCCTTACAGGTGTTAATGTGTATAATGTGAGCTGCTTTTAAAAAATGTCTTTTTGTTTTTTTCTCTCTGCTTTGTGGGGAGAAGAAACAGAGAGATCAATTCCTCTGTACAGAGCCCTGTGTTGATTATAAACACAGGGCTCTGGGCTGTGATTGGACACAGCCAATCAGCAGGTCCCAGCCATGAATCATTGGCTGGGACCTGCTGACAAACTCCTGCTGAGTACAATCACAGTGGAAGTAGGCTGGTGCGGAAACAGGCAGTGATGTACAGGTACGTTGCTACACCTGTAAGGGCCACTCGCTCACAGTACATTGCAGGCAAGAGGTCCACAAGTGGTTAAATAACAGTCAGGCCAGTCAGCTGCAGTTACTTACAGTGTAGAGCACTGTCCCCGGGAGCAACCAGGCAGTGAAAGGTTTGCAAAAGGCTCCAACCAATCACACTGCAAGCACCAATATAGATGGGTGCTTGCAATGTGAGGTAGAAGCAGTATGGCTGAAGTGGTCTGCATATATGTGGCAGCATTACTATCTATGCACACACAGGGCGCCCTAGTGGCACCTATTTTGAGTTGCCAGAGCCTATACACTACAAGCTTTATACACCTGGGGGCTCCTGTTTCCAGGGGACTGACCCTTCACCATGTGGACTGTCTCCAGGAAATGGGGACAAATGGCAACCTTTACATGATTGGATGATTGAAGTCAACACAGTTTGCCCATATTTACTGAACAGGATAAAAATTTACCTGCAAATTAAACACTCCAATCCTTTATTAAATCAGGGTCTTGGAGTCTAGACGTGTAGGAAAGAAAGAGGGGGGGGGGGATTTAACTCTTCCCTACTTTATCCAAAACAAACAAAATACCTTAAAAAGATAATATACAAATGGCAGCTCACTCTCCTCCTTTTCACTAAGCCTATCTTTACCCATTGACCCCCCCTGGATGGGAGGGGAGTCAATGGAGCTTCTGTTACCTATCAGCTTTGGCCGTGACACTGTCCTCCTTCCCTCTTCTATTCTCCCCTTTTAACTTACCCCAACATTCCCTCCCCCCCCCTTCCCCTCCCCGCCACATTCTTCCTGTCCCCTCCACCATCCTTGTCCTCCAAGAGTTTCTCTTGAGGGGTCTAATCCCTCCTGTGTCATGACTTCACGGTTTTATGGTATATATTGTCCATGTATCTAGCAATCACATGAGGTTTTTAGGTACCCCCACTCCCTTCCCTCGCTATGTTCAAGTTGTGGTGTCTTTTTCCCCTTGGATTGTTTTGTATATGTTTAAAATTCAAATAAGATATTGTTGAAAAAAAAAAAAAAGATAATATACCGTATGTTACAATGTTAATTTTATCCATATATGAATTATTCTAAACTGTTCTTCTTGTGGGGGAGGGGAAACCTAACATAGGATTAAATGCAGGACCTCAGCAAACATAATTATGTAATCCCATGTGGTAAATTTATGCAAGACAATGCCATAGGGTTAGTGGTAGCAGAATTGTCCCTAGTTGGGAGTAATGATAGATCTAAGGCTTGGTTCACACCTATGCAGTTTGCTTTCCATCTGTTTCTGCAGTGCTTTTTACAGTGCATTTTTGCACACATGCTTTTGACGCAGTTTTTTGTGCATTTTTTTAAAGCCTTTTGCATTTTTTATGTTTTTTTTTCCTGGCTAATTTGTTGTTGGGTGGATTACCCACTTCCCACCCAGCCACTATACATAAACGGCTGGGTGGGAGCTTCCCTGTACTAAGTGGACGTACCCGGCGCGATCCTGTGATGGCTGTAAACCTCAGATACAGTCCATCACAGATCGGGATATGGGCACTGTGATTGGCCCTCCCAATCACACGATGACTGTGTCAAATTACAGCCTTCACAGTTTAAACAGAGACATGTGTCTGTGTCAGTTCTGAGTTCAGTGAGAGCTTGGTGGGGGGGGGGGTTGGGTCACCCTTGGCTGACAGCTCTCTGTGTAAGTGATGATTATACACAGGGCGCTGTCACAGATCACACACACTGCAGCCATCCCACACAGTACACTAAGCACCACTGTCACCACTGTTCCTGTCCCTGTCCCATTAGTATCAGACCAAGTGTCCCCATGAACATCTGTACAGTGCAAAAAAACATCTGTCACAGTGTCCCCTCAACATTTGTACCAGAGCATAAAACATCTGCCATAGTGTCCCATCACATCTGTACCAGTGCACAAAAATATATGCAATAGTGTTCCATTGCAATGCCTTTGGACGATCAACATCTGTCAAAGTGCACAAAAATCTCTTTCAGTGTACAAGTGCACAAAAAACATCTGCCAGTGTCCCACCAATAAAGTCATAAAAAATGTAAAGCACCCCTGTTCCCCTGTACTCGCGTGCAAAGGGTAACTCGCACATTGGTCCCATACGCATACATAAATGGTGATCGCACCACGCATGTGAGGTATCGCCATGAAAGTCAGACCGAGAGCAATAATTCTAGCACCAGACCTCTTGTATAATGCTAAACTGCTAACCAAGAAGGGCTTATAAAACATCACCTATGGAGATTTTTAAATACCAAAGTTTGGCATCATTTCACAAGCGTGTGAAATTGTAAAGCGTGACATGTTTGATATCTATTTACCTGGCACAATGCCATATTTTTTATTTTACCAAAAAATGGGGTTATTATATTGTCTTTGTGTGCATTGAAATTTATTTAAATGTATTTATGCGTTAGTGTGTAAAAGTGTATAAAATTGTGTATAAAAATTTGCAAAACCCACCATTTTATTATTTAGGGCCTCTGCTTCAAAAATATATAATGTTTGGGAGTTCTAAGTAATTTTCTAGCAAAAATACAGATTTTTACATGTCAACAAGAAGTGTCAGAAGAAGGCCTGGTCTTAAAGTGGATAACGTCTGAAGGTATTCCTTGGATGCTGTGTTTCTCTTTGTGGTCAGGCTGTGAAAAAGTCTCACACATGTAGCATCGCCATACTTATGAGGAGTATCATAATGTGTTTTGGGATGTATTTGCAGGTATGTCAATGCCGTGTGTGAGAAATAACTTGTTAATATGAAATTTTTGTGAAAAAAAATTATTTAAAGGGTAAGGCCCTGTATTTACCTACTCTGCAGCCGATCCAGTCCGGTCCCATGCTGAGCTGTCAACTGCAGCTTCAGCATGGAGGCAGGTGCAGGAGAGGCACTTGACAATAGAAGCCCCATAGTAAGTCTATAGGTGACGTCACTTCCCATTTATTTCACAGCCATTGTCGGTCCTCTCCTGCACACAGCTTCTGTCACTGGAGACCGGACCAGATCGGGTGTAGAATAGGTAAGTACAGCGATTTTTGCTTTACAGGGTTAGATAGATTAGGGTTAGAATGTGGCACAGAGCAGGGTTAGCGTTAGTTAGATTTTGCCTGGACTTATCCTCTAATTTCTTTATTTTACAAAGAATTGTGGGAAAAATTACAACTTCAAAAAACTTGCCATGCCTCTTACTACTTACTTGGATGGTCTACTTTCCAAAAATGGGTAATTTGGGGGATATTTGTACTGTCTTGGCAGTTTAGGGCCTCAATAAATGAGATAGGCAGTCAGTACATCAGGTGTGATCAATTTTCAACGATTGGCACAATAGCTTGTAGCCTCTATAACTTTCACACAGACCAAATAATATACACTGATTTTGTTTTTTGTTTTTACCAAAGAAATGTAGCTTTATAAATGTGGATGAAAATTTATGAAGAAAAATGTATTTTTAACAGAAACTAAGAAAAACTAATTTTTTTCAAAATTTTTGGTCTTTTTTTAATTGTAGCGCAAAAAAAAAGAAAATAAACCCAGCGATGAATAAATACCACCAAAAAAAAGCTCTATTTGTGTGAAAAAAATTATAAAACGTTTTATAAGGGGAAAGTGTTGCATGACTGAGTAACTATGATTCAAAATTCACTGAAAGCTGAAAATTGGCCTGGGCGGGAAGGGGGTGAAAGTGCCGAAGAACTGAGGTGGTTACGCAAAACGCAAATCGTGGCAAAAATGCCCTTACTGCTTTTCTGTTGCTTTTCCATTGATGTCTATTGAACCAAAAATGCACAGTTTTGCTTTTAAAAAAGTCCCTGACCCTTTCCAAAAAAAAAAATGAAAAAAACATAGATGTGGCCGTGTCCCATAGGAAACCATGTTAAATGGACTGTAGTGCGTTTCTGCAAAAAGCATTAATAAACGCATAGTTGTGAACTGAGCCTTATGGCTTCTCAATAACGAATTAAGCAACCACTGAAATAGCTGTTCCTTCACAACTGTTTGTTGAGATTAAAAAAAAGGCAGAGAGAATACAAAAGTGTTGAATTAGCAACCATTGCAATTGCACATATCAGTCTAACTCTGGGTAAAAAAAAAAAGGTTAATGTGTGATTGGCTGTTGTAGTTAATCTATAATATTCATGTTTTTATGAATCATTCCCAAAGTAAGTCCTAGTTGTGTGTTTGCATAAGAAATGCCTTGAAGTCATTGTTTAACCAAGACATACAATTTTGCTTTTGCTTGTTTTTGGTTATTTTGCTTCATTTGTATGTAAAAAAAAAAAATAGTAAACTCAAGCAATACAGCTTTACGGGCCGCTAATGATACTTATGTGCCTAAAGCTTTTCATGCTAGTGTTATAATGGATTATCTTTACACTGCATTGCAGTCGGGGGTTAAACTAAACTGGCTTGCTCATTTATTATCTACACAGAGTGTGTTTCCGCAAGTGTCGCTGTTATAACAACATGAATAATTTTTAAACCACCTGTTGGCTCTGTCAATATGTTGTGTACCCTTGTGTGGGCAGGTATTGATAAACACCAGCTTTCATCTTTCTCAGATCATTTTACTGATAACAAGAGCAAAGCTTTCTCACCACATGTCCTAGAAAGAAAAAGAAATGCAAGCATTCAAATATGAGATTTTTAGCAATGCTAATAAGTAAGCACTTTCATAGCCATCCCTTGTTCTTTTCTTCAAATGTTCAAGCAGTCATTTACTGTATGTCTTAAAAGTATCAAAGAAGTCTCTGTGTTTGACAAGTACGTTGACTTACTCTTACTTCTCTTTATTCAACAGTGGAAGAAGACTCCTTAGCACAAGAACTCAGGTAAAGGAAAATAAATATAAATTAAAGTAGATCCCATTTGCACTATATTTGTTGATCATAACCCCATTGTAATGTTAGGAAAATGGGATCCTTATCTTTGTAAAAAATATGTTTTATTATTTCCCAATGAATTTAATAGGCAGAATTATCTGGAGAATTTGTGATGACTCTTCATCGCTAGAATGGCAAAGCTAATTGGCCCCTAGATATAGGAGTGCCAATACACTGCTTTCCCATTGCACAGATAGTATTTAAAATGTATTACCTGATTATATTAAAGAATCGGCATGTTATATACACTGCTCTAAAAAAATTAAAGGAACACTTTGAAAACACATCAGATCTCAATGGGGAAAAATATCATACTGGATAGTTATACTGCTATGGACTGGATAATGTGTTAGGAACGATAGGATGAAAATTATCAACCTACAGAGGACTGAACTTAAAGACACCCCCAAAAATAAAAACAAAAAAATTATGTAGCAGGCTAGATCATTTTGCTTCAATTTTGCAGCTATTTAAAATGGTGCTCAGTAGTTGGTATGGGCCCCCATGTGCTTGTATTCATGTCTGACAACATTGGGGCATGCTCCTAATGAGACGATGGATGGTGTCCTTGGGTATTTCCTCCCAGATCTGGACCAGGGCATAACTGAGCTCCTAAACAGCATGAGGAGCAACCTGGTGGCATCAGATGGACCGAAACATAATGTCCCAGAGGTGTTCTATTGGATTTAGGTCAAGCAAGCGTGTGGGCCATTTATAGTATCAACTTCTTCATTCTCAAGGAAGTGGCTGCTTACTCTCGCCACATAAGGCCTGGCATTGTCGTGTACCAGGAGGAACCCAGGACCCACTGCACCAGCGTAGGAATTGGCAAAGGGTCCAAGGATTTAACCCCAATACCTAATGGAAGTGAGGGTGCCATTGTCTAGCTTGTAGAGGTCTGTATGTCCCTCCATGGATATGCCTCCCCCAGACCATCACTGACCCACCACCAAACTGGTCATGCTGAACGATGTTGCAGGCAGCATAATGTTCTCCACGGCTTCTCCAGACCCATTTGTGCCTGTCACATGTGCTCAGGGTGAACCTGCTGTCCTCTGTGAAAAGCACAGGGTGCCAGTGGTGGACCTGGCAATTCTGGTGTTCAATGGTAAATGTCAATTGACCTTTACAGTACCAAGCAATGATCACAGGGCCCACTAGAGCACGAAGTTAAGTCTGTTTTTGATTGTTTGGTCAGCGACATTAACAGTGGCCAGCTGGAGGTCATTTTGTAGGGCTCTGGCAGTCCTCATCCTGTTCCTTCATGCACAAAGGAACAGATACCAGTCCTGCTGATAGGCTAAGGACCTTCTACGGCCCTGCCCAGCTCTACTAGAATAACTGCCTGTCTCCTGGAATCTCCTCCATGCTCTTGAGGCTGTGCTGGGAGACACAGCAAACTTTCTGGCAATGGCATGTATTGATGTGCCCTCCTGGAGAAGTTGGACTGCCTGTGCAACCTCTATAGCATCCAGGTATGACCTTATGCTACCAGTAGTGACACTGACCCTAGCCAAATGCAAAACTAGTGAAAAACAGTCAGAAAAAATGAGTAGGGAAAAAATAATTAAGTGGCCTCCACCTGTAAAACCATTCCTGTTTTGTGGGTTGTCTCATAGTTCCCCATCTAGCGCACCTGTTCTTAATTTCATCACCAAATTTTCAACACCAAAGCAGCTGAAACTGATTAGCAACCCCCTCCGCTACTTAACTGACCAGATCAATAACCCAGGAGTTTTATTGACTTGATGCTATACTCTGATTTAAAAAGGTGTTCCTTTAATTTTTTTGAGCAGTGTACAATTACATTGGTCTAGATTGGATCAGTAGATTTATGTATATTCCATACCTTGTCGATGCACTTGAAATCTGAAAAACACTGAAACAAGCACTTGCTTCTGAGCAACCGGCCTGATGCCTTGTAAACACAGGAGAATGGCTACTCAGCATGGGCACCATTTAGAGAATATTTTTCTGAATGAATGCAAAATGTTCTCTGATTGGACACCCTACCTTTCCACCTGGTCCAATCACAGAATATTTTGCATTCATTGAGAAAATGCAAAGCACTCCCTGAATGGCACCAGTCCCAAGCAGCCGACCTCCTGTGTTCACAATCCTGGAGAGCAGCAGCTCAGTGTGAAAGCAAGTGGTATCTACTTCAGTGATTTTCAGCTTCCAGCAGCATCAGTCAGGTATGTTATGTATATACAGTAGTTACACTGGTCCAAGCTGCACCAATGTAACTATGTATAACAGCCCAAAGCTTGGAATTATTCTCTAAAGCTGGACTCCAGTCAAACATCAACACAAATAAAATACATATAGGGGGCGTTTTAACTTGTCAAAAGATTTGTATTTCCAATTGTACATCCAATCCTGATAATTACATAATTCAATCACATAGCACAGCCCGGTCTGGTATAGGAGAGCTGCCTTTTCTCTGCTGCAGTTAAGGAATACTTACAGGTCTTGTTTCCACCCAGCTTGTCACAGGACAGTAAAAGGAAGAGCACCAGACTGATAATCTGTCATCTCTCTGTCACTCTGCTCATATCCTATTGGTATACAGGGATGGGTCGAATACCCCCCCTATTAGGTTTGCACCAGAACATCTCGAACAGGGAAAAAGTTCGAGCAAACATGCAAATTGTATTAAAGTCTATGGGACCAGAACATGAAAAATCAAAAGTCCTCATTTTAAAGGCTTATATGCAAGTTATTGCCATAATATACCAGTCCATACCAGGCCCTTCGGGTTTGGTATAGATTTTAAGAGGAACCCCACGCCAAAATTAAAAAAAAAAAAACAGCGTAGGGTTCCCCCCCAAAATCCATACCAGACCCTTATCCGAGCACGCATCGAGGGACACTATTTTTTTTAAAATAAAGGATTTTGGTTTCCTAAACCAAAAACATTGTTGGAAGCTAGCATAATCAACATTCAGGAATAGGATAGGCAGCATAGGCAGTATTCAGGGGATCCCAGATCCCTAGCAAATTCAATCAGTTACATCAGCATCAGGGGCTGGATAGCTGCTGTTGATCCAGGACTGATTCATTTTTATAAATATAATAATATATCAGTATGTGTAGCGCTAACAAAACATTGTGAAATATAAGCTGACAAAAATAATTACATTGGTGTCAGAAAATACAATCATAAGAAAAAAATCAGTGAAAAAATGAATCAAAATATAGTGCCAAAAACATATGTGTGAGCCAAGTACATGCACTATAAAGAAAATGAGAAAAAAATATATGTAAAATATATGTAAAATATATGATATTGAAGAAATTTCCAGGAACCACAAGTCCCAGCAGGTGAGTCCAATTTCCACAGCACCAGGAATATGGGAGAGGAAGAAAACACCCGTGCAAAGATCAGCAAGGAAGCACTTTTTTTATTTATTTTCGCTTGGCGCAGCAATATTTATGTATTTTTAACATAGCAGCATAGTTTCTTAGTGATTTTCAAGCACCCTGCTTGCTATAGGGTTATTGTATATCCGTGATCTAATCCTAGATATTCTGTAAAATTGTGTGTTTCTTGTTGTTGAAATCATATACACTTTTGTGTGTAAGTAATTAAAAACTTGAATAAACAGTTATTTAACAATATAACAGCATAGAAATAAAGCAGCACAAGGAAAACCTGCACGAGTATGTTTTTTTTTAATTATCATACAGGGACAATTGTTAGTGTATGAACATGTTTTTCCTGGGTAGAGTGAAGTTTCTCTTTAAGGGAAACCCTACACCATTTTCTTTCTCTTTTTTCCTTTTTAACTATTTTTGCATCAAAGGGGATAATAATCTGCCTGTTTAGATAAACCCTTACTTCATGCCAGCATTACAACTAGAACACTTTTAGTGATGAGCAAACTTACTTAGGTCAAGTTAAAAGCTGGCTCACCAAACTTTACTGAAGTTTAGGTAATGAATCCAAACCCCATTGAAGTCAGTGGGCGTTAAATGTTATAAAAACAGCAATAGCTATTTTCTAGGCTAATAGGCAAAGTATTATCAAGTATGAGAGATGGGGAACTGCCCTGGGGAAAATGTGCCAATGCAAAAAGAATATGTTTTTTTTCATCAATACTGGACCCTTATCCTAGATAGGGGTCTGGTATATATGTTAAAAAAAAAAATGATGAGGATCTGCATCCCTGGATGACATGATTGACAGTATATTGACACCATGGGGCATTTTTTTTTTTTTTTTTTTTTAATAAAGGACTTGTCAAAAAGTGTGGTGTACTATGTACTCCTTACTCATTCATATAGGAGAGTATCAGTATCTGGGGACCCCTATAATTTTAAAGGGGGTTTCACAATTTTTGTCCCAATAGCATTTTTTAAAGCAGGAAAACATGATCTGGCAGTAAGGGTCTATAACTTTACATGTCCGATCACTTAAATCTAGTACAGCAAAACTGTTCTAAATAAAGAGAACAAGAGTTTTACTTCAATAAATCTATCTTGATAAATGTACATTCCTTGTTGGAAATGTTTTCATTGGTTGTGTGTTGGGTTATAATGTGCTTTCCGTTTTCACATTTCTTCAAATGTGTTTATTTGAATTAAAGCATATCTTACCAGTTTTCAGCTGACACAAAATGCTAAAAATATTTTCTGCACTAAATGGTACAATTTTTTTCAAACAAGTATATTTTTGTTTTATGGGAGGGCTATAGAGAATGTCTGACCTAGTCCTTAAGGATTTGCAGACATGATGTTCTCAGTGGATTTGGATTCCATAGCTACCAAACGGGGGGATTAACAGATAAACATGGGTATTTATCATGCAAAAACAACATTTATAGTATTAAGCCATAAAGATAGCAGTTTTGTAATGTTGCTTAAATAAAAAATGCATCTGCTTGCAAATTGCAAGGAGATCTAGAGTTGAGTTTCCATCATTAGGAATAATAATCTTTTGCTTAAAATACAATAAAAAATGTTTGTACTGTATAACATTATTTCTGACTTTTACATTTAAATATAAAATGACTTTTAAACAAAATCAATATAGAAATATTAGCTATAATCACATTTTGTTTCAATATTAGTGGTAAAATAATATATACAATATCATTTACATATTAAAAAGTTGCTTGATCACAATTGCAGAACTCCACATATTTTTAAATCATTCATACTTACTGGGACTCCACATACTTTAGAATGATTCATACCTTTGGCAAGGCACAGTAAAGCAGGGCATCTGCTCTGAACTATTCTATTACCTCTTTAAAGAAAATTGAAAAAAAAAAAAAAAAAATTGCAAACCCTTCAGACATAGCAGTGAACTCTGTTAAAGTCTATGGAAGTCAAAACTGTAATTTTTGTCTGGCCTTTTTCAATACCAATATACAAAATATAATTTAAAAAAAAATGATTCAGTGGGAAGCTGCTCTTTTAAAAAAGTGTATGGGTGGCATTAAAAATACACAATTCAATTAAATAACATGCTTGGTGTATGCCCTAGTCCTACATATAAAGTGGCACACCTGTGCAATGCACTAAAGCAAAAGCAAGCATACAAAATCAAATAAAATTACCTCTAAATGACATTTCCCAGCCGCTATGCTCTGTTTGCAAACAAAGTAGCTGAGGATTCCCCTCGACATTTATACCAGACCCTTTTCCTAAATGGAGGGACCAGATCCCTTTCCTAGATAAGGAGGACCCCACAAAAAAACAAAGTGTGGAGTTTTCCCTAAAAATGTGTATCAGACCCTTATATTTGATGAGGTAATATGAGCTGTTTCTTGATGATGTAATTTTTAAATGGAGCGCAGTTTTAATTTTGTCATTCACTTATTCCAGATTTGTTATGCCTTACAGCCAGCTGCTTCACATTTGTTATTTGTTCAATTGGTCACAATTTTATTAACAGTATTGTTGGGTTTTATCCAGAGTAATGAAGGTAGAAGGTATTTACTCTATTTTTTAGTTTTTCACGTCCATCACTAGTGGAGGTTATCATCTGCTGCAATGGATATTTTTGATTTTATGAATAATAGAACCACAGATATTGCTAATATTTTTTCCTATGCTCAAGATTCCACACATAAAGATTTAGATCAGGACTTTAAACTACTCAAAAACACACAGGAGAAAAAAAAATGTACCGGGTGGGATATAGCTACTTATGGGGAACAAAAATGACTTCAAGGCGCTTATGATGGGACCTGGGTCCCAAAGATGGTTTGGTAGATCAAGACTTAGAAAATACATGGCATAGTTTTTTCATCCTTAATGAACAGAAAATGTTGGATTTGATTATTTCAAGGAGAAAAGTAAAATTACTCAGGTTGGAGACGAAGATAATGGAATTGAAAGGATGTTTAAGCTTTTAAGGATTCATTAGAATGTAAAGAAAAATCTGCCCAAATCCACAAGTTTTTAGTAAAAACTGAAAAAAGACATAAAAAAAATAAGAAAATAAAAAAGTATCAGTGAGATTTGAAAGATTATAAGGATAACACAGTCTATAAATGTCAGGAGGAGGGGAGGGAAGTGGTGATCAGTTCAACTGAATTATCACCATTGAGAAGTGTAAGGGACGACAATGTTAGTGTAAGTCCTAGAGTGTTTCCCACTCCCTGGAGGGGCCCTGCCACTAACTCAGTGAATCTATCCAGGGGTAATGGTAGGAGTGGAAACTATGGGCGAGGTGGCCCCTCGAGACCCTCTGGTGGAAACCATCCTACCAACCCCAGGAACACTCAGAGTGGTTGTGAGCAAGGACCACAAAATTATCAGGTACTTACCTATAATCGATTCCAACCTTTGTACTATGCTGATGAGCAACCTAGAAGTAACCATCACCATAGGGTTTTTCCACGGAGGGGACATGGGTCAACCCAGGAGGGGCGGATGGAATCAGTCCAGAGGACAATCTGGTTACAGGGGGGAAGGAGAGGGGATTTAAATGCAATCAACCCTGGACACCCCAAGGGCCACCGTCACCATGGCACCAACAAGAGAGTACAGAATCAACAAATTAATTTCCTGCAACTCCACTCATGTGACATATCTAATCATGTGTCCATGTGGGTTGCAATATGTACAACAAGAACATTGGCCACTCGAATTAATGAGCATTTGAATAACATAAAAAAGGGGCTTCCAAAACATAGTCTCTCCAACCACTTTAGGATTTATCATAACAGGGACCCTAGTCTAGCAACTTTTTGCAGGATTGACAGGATTTAACCTCATTGGAGAAGAGGTAATATGAAACAGAGAATATCAAAAAATGAAACAGAGTGGATAATTGAATTGTGTACATTGAGTCCGGTAGGAATGGATGTGGATATTGACTTAAACTGCTATATTTCAAATTTATAAATGTAAAGGTGTTTCAAACTGTCTTAATCCCGTAGATATCCTTATATTTTATTTCAATTTTAGGTATATTATATATATTTTTTATTAATATTTTTATCATATTTGTTATTTTTATTTCATATCACTTCTGATAAATAACTGGGTTGTGTTCCCACTAGATGGGGCTAAATATTAAATAGGTGCGTTACCATCTGCCACCCCTAGAGGAAGTGTTATGTATACATTTCTGATCTATTGTTTATGAGTCATTCAATAAAGTAATTTTAGTTGAAGATTTTTTTATCAATATGGGCAGTATAATTTAGTTTTTATGTATATCTTACCATTGGCAGATGTAAAGAATTGGTTTTAATTATGATATGAAAAAGTGATTAATCCATAATAAACCCTCCATTACAAAGGTGCCACATCCCGGGTTTCAATGGTACAAAATGGAGAATATCCCCTAAGGGGTTGGGACTTTGAAGACATGCAAAATGAAACAAAATGGTAAAAATAATGTCATGTGTTACATAAAGATTAAATACATACTATACAAAGCAATAACACATTAGAAAAGAGAGCAAACAGTTCCATAAAAACCACAGCACAGATATAGACGATACAAAAGAGCAACAGCAGAGTACCCAACGCGTTTTGAAGCTGGGATTCACTTCTTCTTCAGGGGTAAGTAGCTGAATGCTGCAGATATTGTTCTATAACAGGATGACA
Source organism: Pelophylax lessonae (assembly GCF_965119305.1). Classification (NCBI taxonomy): domain Eukaryota; kingdom Metazoa; phylum Chordata; class Amphibia; order Anura; family Ranidae; genus Pelophylax; species Pelophylax lessonae. The sequence goes on along the minus strand of NC_138772.1, from coordinate 421,331,267 downwards.
TAAAATCATATTAGAACAAACATTTTTATAGTAATACAAGGTATAAGGCTCATGTCAGGCTAAGTAGAAACTCACATTATCTGTGATTGTGTTGAAAAATCAGTTTGCTGGGAGATAAAACCAAAACAGCTAGTTCCAGACCTTGCCTGTGGGTTTCAAAGGAAAGGAGGGAAAAACCCTCAAAGGGGAGGGACTGGTCCCCTGTATGGTGGATCAGAGATGGTTTGTTTGGTCCACAATCTGCATGCGGTTGGAGTCCTGGTGTAAAGGAACTCAGGTGGAAAGTAATGCAAGGGCAAAGGATCCTAATAAAGGATTAAAATAGGATTATAATATTGGTTATGCAGTATCACACAAGTACTTGTACAAAAATTCATTGTCACAATTTGTGTTTTGGAGTTTAGCACAAAATGTGTTATATTACTTATACACTCAGTTAATTTTTATCTTTCATGTAGGTGGGAATGGATTACAGCGGAGATCCTCAAACTACAGCCCTCCAGCTGTTGCGGAACTACACATCCCATGAGGCATTGTAAAACTCTGAGATTCACAGAAATGACTAGGCATAATGGGAATTGTAGTTCCTGAACAACTGGAGAGCCATAATTTATAGACCCCTGGATTACAGTACAACAGTATAAGGAGGGCAGTGATAGCACATAAGTACTTTTTAATATTTTTATTTAGGCATTACAGGTACCCTTTTCAGACATATGCTGTAAATGTATCTTCTACTTCTCCAGCTTTAAAACTATGCCTAGCTCCCTAACATTTCACTAATAAATAAAAAGCATCATTATTGACTTCTGAAGAACTCTCCAACTGAAAAGCAGATTGTTAGTGGAAGGAAGGCATAGGTATTACCCCTTAAAAAATTTGATACAAAAATCCAAGAAACGAACTTTAAAATTTTGACAAGGTGGTACCTTACTCCTAATACTATCCTTTTATGACTGACCATTGTTGGAGATGCCAGGGGAGCAGTGTAATGCTGCTCCACACATTTTGGTTCTGCCCTAAGCTGACACGCTTTTGGGCAGAAGTCCGAAACAATTACTCAAAAATTCACGGAATATAAGATTCCTGATGATCCAACCTTTTTCTTGCTGCGCATTTCAACCACTCCTGTAAAACTGTATAAAAAAAACGATTGTACAACACCTATTAAATGCTGCTAAGTCCTATATCCCTCCTCATCGGAAAAATGAACTACCATTGACTATTGCAAGTTGGCTTCACAAGGTAGGGGATATAAATAAGATGGAGGACTTGAAATGGAGGCTTTGGAACCTGTTTATACTCTCTGAAGAGGGAGCAGCCCTTTTCAGATCATAAATTCTCTGACAAGTCATATTGTCCAACTACCTTTGTTATACTGAACCATCGCCATCTCAAACTTCTTTCCCCCCCCCCCCCCACCTTTTATTTTCCTTTCTTCTCTTCTTTTCTTGAACTATCTACTTTCCCTCTACTCCTGTTCTCGTAAAAAGGGAATGGGCAGTCCCATACCTTATTTGATAGTTACGCTTATACATTTTTTGACACACAAATAAAAGAAGAAAGCTATCTGACATACTCTTCACTGGTAAATACCTGAGACTTACGTATCTCAAGAAATTGTTTTATAGCTGGGTAAGTTATATGTTATATAACTGGAATTGTCAATGTTTGCACATTATTGATGTAATGTTATGGTTTGACCTTTTCTGGGATTCAATAAAATCATTTTTGAAAAGGCTTGTGCAGTAAGAGAACACTTTTATTTCTGTTTATACTGCCTCATCCCAAGCTGTAGCTAAGCTCAGTTCTAAAGCATTCCTATGGTGGGGGGGAGCTACAGCACAGCATTTATTTCATCCCCTCCCCTTTTCTTAGAACTCATACAAGAAGTACAGTACAGTACAGTACACAAGAACACATACAAGAAATACAGTACACAAGAACTAAAGTGCAGGTTGGTTTCGGCTCACTCTGCTTGTATACAATTGTGGTGATAGTTCCCCATTAAGATCAGGAACTCCTAGGCCATATAAAAAACAGGTAATTAAAAAAAAATAAAATAAAAAAAAAAAGGTTCCTGCTACTGCCTCATGTTGCCCTCTCTTTATTTGCATTATTTGCATTAGTAATAAAAGTAACAAAGTAACAGCCTTGGAGGGTCGGGAGGGACAGGATACATTCTTTTTAAATGTATTTTTTTTAATGTTCGGTTTGTAGATGTCAAAAATAGCTTTTAAGGGTTGTCACTGCTCTACATTGCACAATGAGGTTGATCTTCTAGGAGAGTACATACGTATTGAATTTGGCTGTGTTCACTTCAATTATCCAATCATGTGATTGGGAATCTTTTATTGGTAATTGGTGCCCTTAATATGACTGGATATTTAATGTAAACACTGGCTCAAAGGGCTCCTTTAGTAAAGCAATCCCACTGAATGTGCCTATCACGTATGAGCAACAAAAATATACGGCTAAACAAAAATTCCTATGAATAAAGAAATAAATATGGCTGTCTACCAAAACAAGGTCAAGTTTAGAGGGATATGAGCTTTGGCACCCAGCATACCCTAGAGCTTAGTGCACACAGGCCGAATGTCGGGTGACATCAGCCGGGTTTAATAAAAACCAGCCGACATTTTGCCTGTGTGTATGGCAGCTGGTCCTTCTGTTGGACAAACATGCTGGAAAACCAGCAGCCAACCAGCTCCCGATCAGCGCTCTCAGTCAATGGCTGAGATCGCTGACTGTAGTGTTCTGGTGGAGGGGCCGTCCCCCTGTCAGAACACAATTGAACAGCAGGGGAAATCTCTGTACTAACAACTAACATCTAGTGGTGTGTACTAGGCCTAAATGATTTTAAAGTCTTCTTTTTTTCCTATAAAAATAATAAACATGTTATACTTACCTCCTCTCTGCAGTTGGTTTTGCACAAAGCGGCCCCGATCCTACTCTTCTCAGGTCCCTCCCTCCTGTTCAGTGCCCCCACAGCAAGCAGCTTGCTATGGGGGCACCCGAGCTGAGTCACAGCTCCCTGTGTCCATTTAGACATGGAGCCCCGATTCGGCCCACCCCCTCTCTTCCCTGATTGGCCATCTGACTTTGATTGACAGTAGCGGCAGCCAATGGCGCCGCTGCTTTGTCTCAGCCAATCAAGAAGTAGAATCTCAGATGGCTGAGACACTCGTGGACATCACTGAACAGTGAGGGGCCTCAGGTAAGTGTTAGGGGGGCTGAGAGGGACTGCTGCACACAGAAGGTTTTTTTATCTTAATGCATAGAAATTATTAAGAAAAAAAAACTCCTGCCTTTACAACTCCTTTAAGAAAGGCAATAATCAAACTTGGTGATAATAATCATTATTGGCAAGGACCCATTTTTTCCATCTCCTTCTGTAAAATCCCCACTGCACAAAAACATTTTAATCTATTCCAAAAATTATACTGTTTGGCCCTAAACGTGTATAAATTTATTACTGTACTTTGTACAAAAAGAAACTTTACTAAACTGAAACACTGAGTCAAATTTTTTACTTTATGTGTTGTATAAAGCGGTTTAAGGGGCCTAACTGGAAATCTTTGTAATGGGTTCAGTAAATGTCAATGTTGATATGTGTATAACTGCCTTTATGAATAAAATACAAAGCAATAGCATTTTACTATCAAGCAATCTATGGACGCCTATGCAGAACATACCAAAAGCTTAAATGAAGTTATATGAAGTTCTATGCTAAGACATATGAAGTTCTATGCTAAGACATAATATAACCCTGCTTCTGACATTATAGTAGAACAGAAATGCAAACAGTGTTACTGGCTTTTATTTTCAACTTTTTGATTGGGAAAAAAGTATTTCAAAATACAACTGTGAAACTAAAACTAAGCACACTAACATGTCCTGAGTAATTCAAAAATTTCTCAACATAACAGATTTCTTTTTTTTACACTAAAACATTCCAAGATGTAAACCAGTATCTCAGTTTTTTTTTTTTTTTTTGTATCTGCTATGCATCAAGATTAGCAAAAGAAAACATTTCCTTATCCTGTGTTTTCTTGGCTCAACACCGAGCAACATGGATTAACATGTTCTTATTTAGAACTGAATATTTGATTTTCAAATATGCTTTATTTTAAATGCTATTTGCTGCAGGCAAAAATAGACTTCTGCACCAACCAAATCCAAATGTTGAATTCAGACATGAAAAAACAATAATTATAATGAACTTTGTAATCTTCAAAACTCAGATCACTCAGATTTATCAATATTCCAATAATTTTTTTCTAGTGCTTACAATTGCATTATGTCAAAGAAGAGGAAATTTCAAGAACAGAGTTCCACAACTCCAATCAACAAAAGAAAGTCACTTCTAATGAAACCCCAGCACTATGACCCTAGTGAAGAACTTGATGAAGACAGCGAGGATAAGTCTGAGTTTGTTAGCTTTAAATTCACTAAGAAGAAATGCTGTACTACTACAGGTAGGTAGGCAAAGATGTCGGGATATATACACACCAAATAAAATGATTGGTAAATGTTAAAAAGTGGTATAAATAATAGCAAAATAAAAAGGTATGGGGTGATTTACAAAAACATATCAAAATTACTGCTTGGGATAAAAGTGACCGGGCTAATAATATTCCTGGCTATGCTCTCTTTCGTAGAGACAGGGTAAAAAAAAAAAAAGGCGGCGGTGTCTGTCTCTATGTGGGAAGTGATCGCAAAGCGAGTGTGAAAAAGGACCTAGTTGATGGAGAGTATAATGAGGCTGAAGCATTATGGGTAGAACTTCATATAGACGTGCGTAGTTCAAAGTTAATCATTGGAGTTTGTTATAGTCCAACAAAGGAACAGCAAGGTGCGCCAAACTAAGTGTAGCAGATTAGTCAAAGGGTGGACTTATTCAACTACAGCTGAATGGCTACTCACATGGGACTGAAGATCAACAAGCAGGAAAGAAGAAGTCTTTGGTCATGTGGGTACCCCATGAGGTATCGCAGCGGGTTTGCCATGGTATCGGCATGGTAGATGCATCAGCTGGCCAGGTCCCTGCCTCGCGGCATATGGAAACCAGTGTGAAATACACTCGGAGACTAACCAGAAGTGAATTTCCCCTTTGACTAATCTGCTACACTTAGTTTGGCGCACCTTGCTGTTCTTTTGTTTGTTTTCAGAGAATTGCTTCACTCTCAAGGGAGCTGCCACAAGTCTTGTTTTTAGTACCTAAGGACATCATAAACTTTTAAGCGGACTTATGTTAAACAAATAAACAACAACAACACTGCTCTGGAGTAAATTATAAAGCTGCTAGCACTAAGAGCAATGATACACATTCCAGATGTCAAAATTAAAAAGAAAGTGCAGCGCTAGGAACAATTCATGTATTCAGTGCTAATAAAGAGGAAATATTTGAGTCCATATATGTTTATATACAAAGGATCAGTCCCAGGCAGATCATCCATGTGATTGGAGAGAATACACCAACCAAAAAGATGTGCCAAGTACGATAGGGTGACTAAAAGAACCAATCCACTTCACAACCAAGGTGAGTATTGAATATGCTTACTGAAACCTGTGGACCACAAAATTATAAGTGGTCAAATGAAAAGTGGTCATAAGCATAAGGAAATAGGGTCTCGCTCCAAACAGCAAGCCTGGAATTACTCAGGATAATTTATGAAACTTCCACAATATCACACATGCTGTCTCTGCTCTCGGTTCCGGGGCTCATGAAGATGTCACTGTGTGTCTCTGACTTAGTCTGCTAGAGTCAGAGACATACAGTGACATCTTCCTGAGCCCCGAACCGAGAGCAGAGACAGCATGTGTGATATTGTGGAAGTTTCAGAAATTATCTTGAGTGATTCCAGGATTGCGGTTTGATGGGAGACCAGATTTCCTTATGCTTAATGTGACCACTTTGTAATTTTGTGGTCCACAGGTTCCGATAAGCATATTCAATACTCACCTTGGGTGTGAAGTGGATCGGTTGTTTTAGTCACCCTATCTTTCTTGGCACATCTTTCTGGTTGGTGTATCCCCTCCATTCATGTGGATGATCTGCCTGGGACTGATCCTTTGTATATATATGGACTTATATTAAAGACTTGCGTGCATGAATGCATTATTTTTGACATTATTCTTAACTGATCCCAGCTTGTCATTGGCATCATTTCTTGCACCATTCTTTTTAGTTTTGTTTGTTATAGGTCACCCAGTGCTAATGAGGAGGTGGAGACTCAGCTCCTTGCACAGATGAAAAAGGCTGCAAGGGCTGGGACAGTGATAATAATGGGGGATTTTAACTACCCTGATATTGACTGGAGTAATGGTACTGCTGGGACAGTTAAAGGGCAAAAATTTATAAACGAATTACAAGACAATTTTATGGTACAGTTCATAAAGCCCCCGACTAGGAATGATGTTATGCTGCTCCTGGTAATCTCAAACCAAGCAGAGCTTGTTACTAATGTTCATATAAAAAAACATCTGGGTAGCAGTGACCATAACATGATTTCATATAATGTAAGCCGTAAACAACAAACACATACTGGAAATATAAAGACCTTTAACTTTAAGAGAGCAAATTTTCCATGGATGAGGTCTGCTCTCCAAGACTTAGACTGGGAGGGAATGTTGGCATCAATGAACACAGAACAGAAATGGGAACTCTTCAAAAAGACTGTACATGAACTCACTGCAAAGTACATTCCTATGGGTAATAAGCCTAAAAGGCTAAAAATAAAACCTATGTAGCTCATATCCAAAGTTAAAAAAAAAAAGCTATAAACAATAAGAAAAGCTATAAATAATAAAAAAAAGAGTTTTTAAAAAATATAAAACTTAAGAAACATTATTATCATTTAACTGTTACAAAAAATATAACAGAATATGTAAAAAAGAAATAAAGGAGGAAAAAATTCAACACAAACATCAGATAGGAAAAGACAGTAGGACAAACCCCCCAAAATTCTTCAAATATATTAACCACTTCCATACAGGGCAGTTACAACCCTTCCTGCCCAGGCCAATTTTCAGCATTTAGAGCTGTTGCATTTTAAATGATAACACTGTACCTAAAACCAAATTTATGTCATTTTTCCCCACAAATAGAGCTTTCTTTTGGTGGTATTTGATCACAAACAAATAAAAAAAAGACCAAAAAGTTTGAAAAAAAAAGTTTTTTTTGCTTATGTTATAAAATTTTGTAAATAAATATGTTTTTTCCTGCACTGATGAGCACTGATGAGGCCACACTAGCAGGCACTGATGAGGAGGCACTGATAGGGTGGCACTGTTGGGGTGGCACTGATGATGAGACACTTATATGCAGCACTGATGTGTACTGATAGTCGGCACTGATATGTGGCACTGATTGGCACTGATATGTGGCACTGATTGGTAGCACTGATATGCAGCATTGATGGGCACTGATAGGCGGCACTAATGGGCACTGATAGGTGGCACTGATGGGCACTAAAAGGCGGCACTGATGGGGACTGATAGGTGGCACTGATAGGCGGCACTGATGGGCACTGATAGGCGGCACTGATGGGCAATGATGGGCACTGGTGGGTGGCACTGATAGATGGCAATGATGGGAAGTGGTGAGTGGCATTGATAGATGGCAATCAGGGGCAGCACTGATGAGGAGGGCACTAACAGGGTCCCTGAACACTGATTGGCATCACTAGTGGCATGGGTGGGCATCCCTGGTAGCCATGGGTGGGAAATCCCTGCTGGCTCTAGTGGCATCCCCCAAGAGTCTGCACTGGTAATCAATGCTCTGATTACCAGCACAGTCCCCCCCCCCTGTCAGGAGAGCCGCCGGTTGGGTCTCCTCTACTCACGCCTGTCAGGCACGAACAGAGGAAAGCCGATCAACGGCACTTCATATTTACTATGTGACCAGCTTTGATTGGACACAGCTGATCACATGGTAAAAAGCCTACATCATAGGCTCTTTACCGGGATTGTAGATGTGGTGCGTCAGAGTGACTCACTGCACCACCGATCACCGCTCTGTGTGCCCCCCCAGGGGCGCACAGAGCAGCCTATCCTGCTGGACGTCATATGACACCCAGCTGGGATGGGACAACCACTTTGTGGCCGTCATTTTACTATATGACGGTAGGGAAGTGGTTAATAGTAAAGAGGTCAGGTCTGAGCATGTAGGCCCTTTACAAAATAATCTAGAGTGGGTGACTGGGGACAAAGAGAAGGCAAATTTATTAAATACCTTCTTCAACTCTGTGTATACAAAGGAGCATGGGGGAGCTCATTTCCATTATGGGGATGGTACTGACCCAACCCCAAATGATCCACAATGGCTCAAAAGTGATATGGTCAGAAATATTTAGACAGAATAAAGATGGCATCCACCCACGGATCCTAAAAGAATTGAGTACTGTCACTTCAAAGCCATTGTTTCTAATTTTATTAATTTTTTAGAGACTCGTTAAGGACTGGAATAGTAGCACTGGATTGGCATAGTGCCAATGTGGTGCCAATATTTAAAAAGGGATCAACATCTTTACCAAGTAACTATTGACCTCTTAGTTTAAATTCTTTAGTCGGGAAAATACTGGAGAGTTTATTAAAAGACCACATAAATGAGTTCTTGCTCGAAAAAAATATTTTAGGTATCCGACAGCATGGATTCATGAAAGAGAGAAGTCATTGCATGTCAAACAAATCTGATTTCATTTTATGAGGAGGTAGGTAAAACCTTGGACAGAGGGCTGGCTGTGCACGTAGTATACTTGGATTTTGCCAAAGCATTTGACACAGTTCCCCACACACGGGTAATGTGTAAGGTAAAGTCAACAGGCTTGGAAAGATCAGTTTGTAAATAGATAGAAAACAAGCTAAAAAACAGAATCCAGAGAGAAGTGGTTAAAGTAGAAGTCCAGCCTAATACATGAAATTCTCACCTTTCAATCATCAATGCGAGCGGAGTTCAGTCTTATGTGTCAAAATGAAAAAATCCCAGTTTTTTCTACCGTTATTTTGCAGTATTCAGTGCTCTTCCTGCTTAATCTAAGAGCAGCAAGTGGGTGTGGTTACTGAAAGCTAGCGACATCACTTCCAGTCAGGGACACTGTTCCTGTGTAGCCCGTGGGCTTATACAGAATGGGAGGCGCTGATCATAAGTTCCCGCCCAGTGTTCTCTCATCAGTAAGAATGCATTATACATCCTAATTCATGAGAAAATGAAGAAATAATTCAAACAGGACACAGAGGGGAGAGGGGCACATCATACAGGGGGAGGGGCAGTGCACCTATACAGTATAGGTGTGCTGGACTTCGAATGAAGTCTATCATAGAAGGAGGAAACTCGACACAGGGTGGGGGGGGGGGGCGGACAGTGTAGCTGGAAGTGCTCTGGGGTCTCAGCTCATAGTCTACAATGATCATAGTACAGGCAACCTCACTAAGTCTACGTTTCAACTAATGCGACTTGTCATGCAACTTTGGACACACAAAGTCACAGCCCATTGATTTCAATGGCACCCGTTCCCAGCTATGCGACTTTGAAAATCAGTGACTTTGAAAAGGTGCCTGCACTACTTTGATGCAACTTTTGATGCGACTTTGATCCAGAGAGTGCAAAGTTAGATCAAAGTCCCACTCTAAATTGCGCAACTTTAGGGTCACAATAGTGGAAATGTAGACTAAAACTCTGTTTCCACTAGTGCGACGTGTCATGTGACTTTGGACACAAAAAGTCGTATGACAAGTTACAGCTCATTGACTTCAATGGCACCCGTTCCCATCTATGCCACTTTAAAAATCAGCGACTTTGAAAAGGTGCCTGCACTACTTTGATGCAACTTTTGATGTAACCTTGATCCAGAGAGTATAAAGTTGAATCAAAGTCACATCAAAGTCACACTCTAAATGGCGATAGTGGAAACATAGTCTAAAGCTCTGTTTCCACTATTGTGACTTGTCATGCGACTTTGGACACACAAAGTCACATGACACGTTATAGCCCATTGATTTCATTGGCACCTGTTCCCATCTATGCGGCTTTGAAAATCGGCGACCTTGAAAAGGTACCTGCACTACTTTGATGCTACTTTTGATGCGACTTTGATCCAGAGAGTGTAAAGTTGGATCAAGTCGCACTAGTGAAAACGGAGCCTAAAACTCATTACTCACATGTAATGAGCAACAGAAATCAATCCGTATCCTTCTAATCTTTCAAAAATGTTCCTTTGTACCTTTTTTCTTTCATATATTGCACTAGTCTCGTGACCCCCCTGAAAGCCCCCCCCCTCCCTTCTCTCAGGAGAAGCTGCTAGCCTAAACGAGGCTATGAAGACAGGAGATCATGCTCTGTTAGGGATAGGAGGGATGGGATCGGGGCGAGACAGGGCAGGGTGGGGCAGGGCGGGGAGGGGTGGGGATGGGCAGGATAGGGCAGGTCTAGTTATGCCTGTCTAAGAAAAACCGACAACCTTTTCAGGAAGTGAAAGACAGCTTAGCAAATTCAGATAAAGGAAGATAGCGTTGTCGGTGAAAATCAGGAAGTAGCTGATTGTCTAGCTTAGATAAAATTTTCTAGGCTAGACAAGCAGCTAGCCAGAAAATGAATAATATCAAAGATGAAGATATTTAACATACTATTAATAGGAAAAGTTTATTTTTTGACTGGAGTTTACCTTTAATGATTCTTACTCTGAATGGCCTAAGGTTATCTGTGGTGTGTCAAAGGTTCAGTGTTGGGCCCCTACTTTTGACTATCCTTATAAATTATATAGGATCTGGGATTAATGTACTATTTTGGTGTTTGCAGATAACACCAAGCTATGCAGTGGAATATCATTCTTACAGGATGTCTCCAACTTACAAGCTGACCTCAATGCACTTTTTCATTGAGCAGCTGTGTGGAAAATTAGGTTTAATGTTAATAAGTGTAAAGTTATGTACTTGGGAGCTAGAAACATGCATGCATCATACATACCAGGAGGAGAACAGCTGGGGGAGTCAATGGTGGAGAAGGATCTGGTTGTTCTGGTGGATCGTAAGCTTAATAATAGCATGCAATGCCAAACCGCAGTTTCCAAAGTGAGCAAAGTCCTTTCTTGTATTAGGAGAAGTATAGACTGCAGAGAGAGATATCATTTTTCCCCTGTACAAATCATTAGTAAGGCCTCATGTGGAATCAGTTCAGTTGTGGGCACCAGTTCATAAAAAGTATATTAGGGAACTGGAGAAAGTGAAGAGAAGAGCAATCAAACTGATAAGAGGCATGGAGGAGCTCAGCTATGAGGAACGATTAGCTCAACTGAATTCATTCTCTCTTGAGAAGACGAGATTAGGGGGGTATGATCAACATGTATAAATACATAAGGGGTCCATATAGTGAATTTGGTGTAGCGTTATTCACTTTAGGGTCATCGCAGAGGATAAGGGGGCGCTCTTTACATCTGGAGGAAATGAGATTTCATCTCTAACTATGGAAAGGCTTCTTCACAGGAAGAGCTGTGAAAATGTGGAATAGAGTCCCTCAAGGACTGGATTCTCTCCTAGATACACATAATATAACTGGATACTAATATTTATAGGTAAAGTTGATCCATGGAATATCCAATTGCCTCTTGGGGGATCAGGAAGGATTTTTTTCCCCTGCTGGAGCAAATTGGATCATGCTTTATTGGGTTTTTTTTTTGCCTTCCTCTGCATCTGGATATATATATATATATATATATTTTTTCCTTCTATTGGTTAAAATACTGTAGATGGACGCGTGACTTTTTTTTAGCTAGACTAACTACGTAACTATGTAAAAAAATATATGATAATAAAGGTATGTAATATAAATTAATAAGAATACTTAAAAACCACACACACCCCTTTGAAAAAAAAAACAAGCACACCAGTGGGTTCCTCCTACAGGTCTCTTTATGCCTACAGGACATAGTAATGACATAGGGGACACTGAATTAAAACACTGAGCCCACCGGGGGATTTCTTGTGTCTGTATTATAATTCTGGCTTTCGACGCTCAAATTTACTTGGTTGATCCCTCCTTCTATGTATCCTGCATTCTATGCATTAAGATGAGAAGCCTTCAGTGTGTAGCAGGTAGCAGCCCCCCTCAGCCCCCCTCAACCCCCCATAATATTTACCTGAGCACCATCTCTATTTAGCAATGTCCACGAGTCCCTCGGCCATCCAGGACTCTCCCTCCTGCTTGGCAGAGACACAGTAGCAGTGCCATTGGCTCCCGCTGCTGTCAATCAAAGTCAGTTAGCCAATCAGAAGAGAGAGGGGATGAGGTGGAATGGCAGCTCTGTGTCTGTATGGACACACGGAGCCGCAGCTTGGGAGCAAGACGCTTGCTGTGGGGGCACTCAACAGGAGGGAGGGGCCAGGAGTGCTGAAGAAGGACCTGAGAAGAGGCTTCTCTGTGTAAAACCACTGCACAGAGAAGGTAAGAGTAACATGTTTGTTATTTAGAAAAAAAAAAAAAAACACAAGACTTTACAATCACCTAAGTCTGGTCCTTAACATAACATTAATCAATATCCTTATACTCCAATAAAAATACATACAAATTCTCTGCTTAAAAAAGGAGCTATACTCACCCAAGCTCCAGCGATGCTCTGTCCTCGAGCTTCCCGCCTGGCTGCTGACATCTTTGAGTGGCCAGCTTCCATGTCTCGATCACTGCTGTCATTGGCAGGGCGGGGATGTGCGGGAGCTTAGTCAGATTCCATGCCAAATTTATACAGTGAGCTGCAAATGCGTGGTTCACTTTTACAAGGGTAGACGGGCAGATAAGTAACTTTAATGCTGAAGAGACAGAGCATTTGTCCACTGCATTAAAATCCCTGCCTGTTCGCCCATTTTACATTTTTCACTTACGTTCCACTTAAATGGCCTTATAATCCTTTTTTCTGCCTCCTTTTAATGTCTGAACCTCTCCTTTTCTACTTCACTTAGGTTTCGCTACTACTCTATGAATCCCATATTCAATAGTCCCTAGTCTACCTTGGGAGTGAACAAGAGAAGGTGGCTATTTTTTTACATATAATGGGACCATAGAGAACGAATGTAGTGACCCTCTAACAGGAAGTTGGATCACAGAAAAAAAAAATAATAATAATTTAGGAATTAGGAGATTTGGAGATGTTAAGCGCAATAGAAAGTACCTTTGAGAGTTAGGAAAACATACTTGAGTAGATTTACCTATGGTAGTGAATTAGACTACTTATCATACAGGGAGGGAGGTTTTTTTCTTATTTTGTTTGCGACTTTTTAAGGTAGTTGTGGTAAGTGAACTCACTTATCATGTTTCTGCTGAGTCTATCATTGGTCCACCACTAGATGAGAGTGATGTGAGCAGTCATTTATTTACCCTGCTTAGTTCAACTCTCTAAATAGGCTCTACATTAGCCTTCCAAAAAAATGTAATTCATTGATGCCATAATATGTCAGCAAAGTATTGAAATTATAAATTATGTATATATGTCAAACTGTTCCTTCCATTAATTATTTTATTATGAAGAATAAATGTATTTCTGATGTGGGAAGCTAAATGCATAATTGTAAAAATAGAGTCAAGTCTAATGGTAAGCCACAATTTTCTAACGAAAGAGAAACGAGGAAGTAAAAAAAAAAAAGAAAAAAAAGGCCCTATTTGTTATCCCTTATTTTATCTGCATGCCAAATTCTGTATTCAGCTTACAAGGGTTGGAACACAGCAGGAATCTTTTAAAAGTGAGAACTGCAAGGTTTGGGTAAAACTGCTCTTTGCAGAATTTAAATCATCACTCACTGTATGAATCCTATTCTTTTAAATATAATTAACAAATATTTTTTCTTTTAACACATAACAAACAGTTGAACCGAACATTAGGTAAGTTGGAAACGTCCCAAAATGCTAACAGTTTGGCAACAGAAAAGTGAAATGCATTGGGCCGCACATGTGCATATCTACCCCCTGTAATCTGCACTTAATAGGAATATTTTAAACTATGTAACTAAGCAACAGAGGTAATTGTTGCTTTCCAGAGCTTTTGTTAGGCACTTTAACACAGCCCAAATATGCATAATTAGGCATAATGTCTATAAATCATTATTGTACACATGTGGGTAGTTAAGTGGATTGAGAGAATAGTTCAATGAATTGAGCATATTCACAGAAAATGCTTTTTATTTGTTTTCTCCAGTTCATAATACTTTAAAATTATCATAACCCTTTACACCATCTCTCAATAGCTTGCAGTGTTATTGAGAAAAACTTCATTTGCATTTTAGACTATGTTTAATTTATTATTTAAAACTGGAGTTTGTTGGATGTGAAATCTAGAGATGATAGGCCATTGTGCTGAATGATATGTGGCTCTTTATGCAGTCTATTTTCTAGGATGCAAAATGTTAAATTTTTTTTTTTTTGGTTTAGAGTGAATAGATCCAAACAAAAGAACGCCATCTATAATCAAAGTTATTAAAAGGGCTAGTGTTGTGACTTCTTCCAAAAATGCTTTTAGTTACTATGACAATATTTACTTGATCCTGGCAGTTCACTGTTGATTTTAGGGGGATAATTACAAGAAAGATACATAATGTAGACTTTTTTTCGTGAGTGCCCTTGTCTGCAGAGCTGTTTATAAGGATTGCAGTGGAGCATAAAAGCGGTATTGTCTGCTATCATTATACCCTCTCATCCGGGTTGCTACAACCTGCTGCTTTTCTCCATTTTTTTCCAGTTCATATTGTCATTTTGACAGAAACATGATAATTAACACAGATAGAGATATTTATTAAAGTTTCCTGGCTGCAGAACTTTAGCAGAAATCTAATGAAAACAAAGGTCTATGAAATAGCATGGCTCTTTGAAAGACACTGCAGTAAGTGATGGGATTTTATGCTATGAATTTAATGCTGTTTTTCTCCCCAGCCACTTTACAAACAAAGCTGTTTCATAGAGCTTGGTCCTTGTTGGGATATTAAATTGCATTAAGAAACAGTGAAGATATTCTACCATGGGAGTATATAATTTGATATTGTTCTTTAGTAGCAAATCAGGATAAGAGGTCCTTGGCTAGTAATTGAACACACAGGGGTTACTTTTGCCTGACAATGGCCACAGGTGAGTGGACTTAAAGTCCAATTAAACCTTCCATTTAAATTGGATAAATACATTTCAGGTGCATTAAAAAGTTGTGCAAAGTTTCATAGTTTTTTATTATTTTTGTTCTTTGAAAAGCAACCAGAGCTTGAGTGGAAAAGACTATCCCCTGGCAGAGTGCTGTAGAGCGGGACCCTTACTCTTTGCGGGTAAGCAGAGAGTAAGAGGCTTAAAGACTTAAAAGTCCAATTGAACCTTTAGGTTAAATCATATAAATACATTTCAGGTGCATAAAAAAGTTGTGCAAAGTTTCATAGTTTTTTATTATTTTTGTTCTTTGAAAAGCAACCAGAGCTTGAGTGGAAAAGCCTATCCCCTGGCAGAGTGCTGTAGAGCAGGACCCTTACTCTTTGCGGGTAAGAAGAGAGTAAGAGGCTTAAAGACTTAAAGTCCAATTGAACCTTTAGGTTAAATCAGATATATTGTACCCTTCTCTAATGTGTACTTTGTTCAATAAAGCTTTTTGGAAAAAAAAAATCAGATAAATACATTTCAGGTGCATAAAAAAGTTGTCCAATTTCATAGTTTTTTATTAATTTTTGTTCTTTGAAAAACAGCCAGAGCTTGAGTGGAAAAGCCTATCCCCTGGCAGAGTGCTGTAGAGCAGGACCCTTACTCTTTGCGGGTAAGCAGAGAGTAAGAGGCTTAAAGACTTAAAGTCCAATTGAACCTTTAGGTTAAATCAGATAAATACATTTCAGGTGCATAAAAAAGCTGTGCAAAGTTTCATAGTTTTTTTTATTAATTTTTGTTCTTTGAAAAGCAACCAGAGCTTGAGTGGAAAAGCCTATCCCCTGGTGGAGTGCTGTAGAGCGGGCCCTTTACTCTTTGTGGGTAAGCAGAGAGTAAGGACCCTTTCTCACAGGGGAGTCCGTCGGCGGACTCCATTTTTCTCAGCGGGGGATCGATACGCCGATCCCCAGCTGAGCAAGCGGATGGCTGCTCTGTCTCCGTGCTGTGTGTGGAGACAGAGCTGTCAGGTCCCCGCTGTTCTCTATGGGGGAATTGGATGGGAATGGACGGTCTGTCCGTTCTCATCTGTTTCGATCCACTGGACGGATAGAAAATAGGGTTTCCATCCATCCAGATTTGACAGATCGGATGTCAGCGGATATGTCTCCTGCTGACATCCAATGCCCCATAGAGATGCATGGGGCATCTGTTCAGATCCGCCTGAAAAACGGACAGGCGGATCTAAGCGGTCCGCCTGTGTGAAAGGGGCCTAAGGGGCATAAAGACTTTAAGTCTAATTGAACCTTCAGTTTAAATCAGATAAATACATTCCAGGTGCATAAAATGTTGTACAAAGTTTCATAGTTTTGTAAATTTAATGTAATTTATGTTCTTTGAAAAGCAGCCAGAGCTTGAGTGGAAAAGCCTATCCCCTGCCAGAGTGCTGTGTAGTAGAACCCTTACTCTTTGCAGGATAGAAGTGGTCACTCTGCAGAGGTCCAGCAAGACTCTACCTATAGCATTAAAATAATTGGGTTGTTAAAGCTGCCTTGTTCACAGTACCATAGTACAATACTATTGGAGTAAACAAAAGAAAAAATCTGCACTAAGTGCCCTTGGGTTGGAGGACATAGCGGTGACGTCAGTACGCCAATTGGGGGGCAGGACGATTATTTCTGAAAGCCTGATGTATTCATTTTGCTTGTGAGTAGAATACTGTTCTTTTAATACATTTCTTATGCTGGGAAATTGCGCAGTGAGCGACTGTGTTCCTTTTTTATACGCATGCCTGGTTAATGAATGCTGACAACTAACCGTTAGAGATGTCGCGAACATAAAATTTTATGTTCGCGAACAGCGAACGTGAACTTCTGCAAATGTTCGCGAATGGGCGAACCGGGCGAACCTCCATAGACTTCAATAGGCAGGTGAATTTTAAAACCCACAGGGACTCTTTCTGGCCACAATAGTGATGGAAAAGTTGTTTCAAGGGGACTAACATCTGGACTGTGGCATGCCGGAGGGGGATCCATGGCAAAACTCCCATGGAAAATTACGTAGTTGACGCAGAGTCGGGTTTTAATCCATAAAGGGCATAAATCACCTAACATTCCTAAATTGTTTGGAATAACATGCTTTAAAACATCCAGTGTGTGAATACGATCAGGTATGATGTTGTATTGATCAGGTAGTGTAAGGGTTATGCCCGCTTCACAGTGACAGACCAAACTCTGACAGACCAAACTCCCCGTTTAACGCACCGCAAACAACCGCAAACAGTCCATTTGCAACTGGGCACAGTACAGTCTGTGGGCCTGACACTCACTGGCAGGCAACTGCAATTATATTACAGAGGAAAAATTAAATGGCTTTTTTATCTGCAAGGTGCTGTGCCACCCTATATGAGTGGTGAGCAGTGGGCACAGTACAGTCTGTGGGCCTGACATTCACTGGCAGGCAACTGCAGTTATATTACAGAGGAAAAATTAAATGGCTTTTTTATCTGCAAGGTGCTGTGCCACCCTATATGAGTGGTGAGCAGTGGGCACAGTACAGTCTGTGGGCCTGACATTCACTGGCAGGCAACTGCAGTTATATTACAGAGGAAAAATTAAATATATAAATATCACTACTTGTACTAAATTAATAGACGATGTTGTAATCCACTGCGCTTTAGGAAATACAGGTAACACAAACCTGACAGAATAACACAAATAACACAAATTGTTGCTACTTAAATGAGTAAATATAATAAAAAATAAAATTCATCCAGAAAAAACAGGAACTGGTTTTTTCATTCGAATTTCAGTAGTGCAGGGATGGTGATAACCTCTTACCAAATAAATAGGATGATAACATATACCAAAATATTTGAATCAGATGTGATAAATATAAGCATAAATTCATAAATACATAAAAGCATGAAATCACATCAATAGGAGTCCATAAAGTCCATAGGTATAAAGTGCATAGAGCAATGAAAGTGCAAACATGACGGATCACAGGTGCGACTTATGGGGACCACCCCTGCTTGCCACCACCACACAGTGCCGGGAGAAGTATCTGAAATTCAGACTCACCAGACGCCTATGCTTAACCACTCTCATGGACTAGCCAACAACAGCATATAGTAAAATCAGGTTTCCTCCAGATCTCTGATTTGTGCTGCAAAGTCTCCTCTGGAAGATTTCCTGGTAAATTTATAGTGAGACTGAATTTCAGATACTTCTCCCGACACTGTGTGGTGGTGGCAAGCAAGGGTGGTCCCCATAAGTCGCACCTGTGATCCTTCATGTTTGCACTTTCATTGCTCTATGCACTTTATACCTATGGACTTTATGGACTCCTATTGATGTGATTTAATGCTTTTATGTATTTATGATTTTATGCTTATATTTATCACATCTGATTCAAATATTTTGGTATATGTTATCATCCTATTTATTTGGTAAGAGGTTATCTCTATCCCTGTGCTACTGAAATTCGAATGAAAAAGCCAGTTCCTTTTTTTTCTGGATGAATTTTATTTTTTATTATAGGAAAAATTAAATGAATTTTTTTATCTGCAAGGTGCTGTGCCACCCTATATGAGTGGTGGGCACTGGCAGTGGGCACAGTTCAGTCAGTGGGCCTGACACACACTGGCAGGCAACTGCAATTATATTAAAGGGTAAAAATTAAATAACTTTTTTATCTGCAAGGTACTGTGCCACCCGATATGAGTAGTTTGCACACAGTACAGTCTGTATATATATAGAAAAAAAAAAATAAAAGCAGACTGATATACCAGCCCTAAAAAGGGCTTTTTGGGGTGCTGTCAGGATGCTGTCCTTACAGCAGAAGTGGACACAGAACACTGGCCTAGCTAATGATTTCCCTATTAAGTCAGCAGCAGCAGCAGCAGCACTCTCCCTGCTCTAACTAACTCTGCAGCTTCAGAATGAATCTAAGATGGATGCTGTCCTTGCTTTTTTATAGGATGTGGGAGGGTCTGGGAGGGAGGGTATGCTGATTGGCTGGAATGTGTCTGCTAACTGTGAGGTACAGGGTCAAAGTTTGCTCAATGATGATGTATAGGGGGCGGACCGAACATCGCATATGTTCGCCCGCCGAGGCGAATGCGAACAAGCGATGTTCGCCGGGAACTGTTCGCCGGCGAATAGTTCGGGACATCTCTACTAACCGGACGCATTTTTGCATGATCTTTTGGATGACACATCTAACATACGGGTCCTGTGAAGGGAGTGTTACCTACATACCCACAGTGAGGGGTGTTGCCCACTAACGCCCACTAACTAGACCTTGTTTGAGGTCTCCTCATCTGGTAAGCAACCATTCATTAATACATATGGTGGAGCACGGATAAGGGATCACGTGGAGCACTTTTGCACTGTAATTAAGCACGTGTGGAGCACCTGTGTCACCACCAGTAGTTGGAATTGGGATTCCCCTGTTTAAATCATTCACCAATTTTATGCCACATTTGAAGATTTGGCATTTTGAATAACCATTTATTGAGATTTTTTTATTATTTGCACAGAATAATTGGCAATTTAGTTGAAAATTCTCATTCTATATACCTTACCTGACATTTTATTGAATAATATCATTTATGAATGTGCATGTTTACAGCTTTACATGTATATATGGATGAATTGTCTTTTTTTTGCACTTATAGCACTTTATTCTTATCAGTGTATGAGCACTACATGATTTTGATTATTTAACTATATGTTTGTTTGAGTATATTCGCAGCACAACAGATTTTTTTTTTATTCTATTGGAGTATCATAAAAAAGTCATTTTATAGCAATTCTTTGGGTTATTGGCCCCTATACAGGGCATGGACCTTTCTACTCAGGCTGTGGCTGTTTTGTAGAGAAACCAAACTGTAAAACTGTGCACAAATTTAGTTTTGATACACCTCTAATGTATTTAGCTAATTTAAATTTTGGTTGTGCTTAAATGGAACCTTGACCCATTAGGCGGACAATAGATGCAGATTGAGCAGAATTTGAGAAATGGATGACTGTTGTGATATAATTAATCTAGAGTAGTTGCCATACTAATGGGTGCATTCTGGCTTTTGAACAAGGCAAAACCAGCACACACAGATAAAGAACCGTTAGTGGAAGTAATGATTATATGTGGATCGAACTCGCCAATAAATTCCAGCCAGCTTCTGTTGAAAGATGCGATAAGAGCTAGCAAATTGAGGTAAATAACTTGAATCCTTAAAGCTCAACTCCGGGCAAATAAACAATGATTGCTTTCAGTGGGGCTGTACCCTAACTGCAAGGGTGAGTTGCCCATTGTTTAGGATAAAAATGAAAAAAAAAAAGACTTTCTCGATCCTCTGCTCCTCTCCACAGCTAGAACAGTCCTCGCAGCATCTGCACCCCAATCCTCCACCAGTCCAGAGACCTGATGCATCAACAACAGGGCAGGGTCCAAAGCCCTGCACTGGACACAAGGATGCTGAGGAACAGTCCACCGACTGATCGTAGGGGAGCTAAGCCTGCCAAAGGAGCATTGGATAAAGTCCCCCCCCCCTAAACAAACCTAGCTATTAACCCTTGCAGTGTGGGCCTCATTGCATTGATCATTTTTTTATTTTTCTGGGCTTGAACTTTAAAAGCGTAACTCCACTTTTGTTGAGAAAAAAACATTCCTCTCTGGGTGATCTATGTACATTGCAAGAATTTTAGCAAACTTTGTTGCACCTACCTTCTGGCATTGTGAAGAAAAAGCTGTTTGTATGTCTGTGTCCATGTGCATCTGTATGGGGGTGGTAAAATTATCAATCAGCTGCTGCACTTGCAGAGTTCTGGGTAAAGTTGCAGGGTCTGCATCCCTTTTGATGTGGTTTCCTTTTGGGAGTATCTCACCAAAAATGACATTTTTGTTGCAGGGGATTCCAAGAATCTGATGTGTATGTAAGTGTAGGCTTATGGTAAAATCAGTAAGCCAGTCACCAAGCAGGAAATTACATTTTCAGGGGGAGTTCTGTACACCATCTGTGTACATAAGGCCTCCATGTAGTCATGTTGCATTGCATTTCACAGAAAATTAAAGTGCTGCAGATTGAAAAGGAAAAGTAAATTTTAATAACATTAAATTACAATATGGCTTGAGCCACAATTGTATAAGCTACATTGAAGGCGAAGTTACCCTTTAAAGAAAAAAAGTGGTTAAATAAATACAAGGGATGGCATTTCCGGACCCTTCCAGAAATGCTGGTTGCTTGGCAGTCACAATAATTTCCTGCCTTCAGTCCTTTCTGAGTCACTGATCAAGAACAAAAGTTAGTGGTGTAGAAAAATGTAGTTATAGAATCATAATGAGAGCCAGGGAACTGCTTTTACAGAAGTGGAGTTAAGAAAAGTCAGATTTGTATTTCCCTCAGCATAGGTTTGTTTTTTTTGTTTTTTTTTAGATCCAAAGCCTTTTTATTAGCTTCGGGTAGTGTAAGGAATGGGTAAAATTATGTTTAGGTTTTTTTTTTTTTTTTGCCTGTCTCCCATTGGGGAGATTTCTCTTTATTTCCTAGAAAGTAAAAAAGAAAAAATTAGTTCAACATTAATTAATCCCCATAGACTGCACAGTAAATATGGTTAAAAGTGTAAAATATATTAGAGAAAGTTTTGTTCAAAACTATTACATCAAAATAAGAACAGAAAGGGGGTGTCCAAGTTTCCACAACGTTTCATGGAGAAAGCTGCTTTATCAAGAGAGTGAAAAGTTAAAGATGTGATCATCTAGAGATATGATCACCTCTTCAACTCCTCCAGTCTCATGATGAAGCAGCTTGCTCTGGGAAACATGTTGAAGAAACTTGGACTTGAGCTTCATGATAGGATGTAACTAGTTAATATAGTTATACATGACTGAATAAAGGGGGACCTATACATGGAGGAGATAGTCTATTGTGTTTGGTTTTAGTTTTTGGTTTTATATCACATACTTTACCTTCAAACAAAACTTTCTCAAATAAAATGTACTATTATAACAGTATTTGCTGTGTACCTTTAAAGCTCAACCAGTTTTTCTTTTGTACTTCCTATTTAATCTTGGATGTGGTGCACTTCTTTTCTAAACCACCCACCAGGCTCATTAATTTCATATATCTTTTCATTTCCTGTCCAGTAGACAAAACAGAAAACAAAATGAAATCTTTTAAAAGTAGGATACATTTCTCATAGACAGCTGTCACACTGAAAAACACCCCTATTAAAATAGTTCCCTCTGTTCTGGTTATAACTCTAAAGTAAACCATAGATAATGCAATTTAATTTCTTGTAGCCAAAGGTATCTACCCACAGCACTATTGTGTTCCACTAGTGAACCTTTTCTTGCCGGAAGAACACAATGATCACTGCTAGTGGTTACAGCCGCGGGCAGTAATCACGTGAAAAAAAATTGCACAGGTTGATTGTAATAAAGTCGATCAGTGTATTGACTTTATTACAACCAGACTGCCCAAAGATGGATTGAATCTTGGCCGGTCCCTGCTAAGCCAACCAAGATTTAATCCACCTATAATTAAGTTTTGAGTGTCACCATAAGATGGCGTTATGGACACTAAGGTACAACCGTGCCTCGTCCTATTGTATGAGGAAGCAAGAGTGGTATTCTCAAAAATGGACTTTACCAGCACGACACCATGTCATAAAAAATTATACATTTTTATTCAAAACATATTAAAATACTCTTTTTTAGAAACACATATACAAAAAAGCATCGTTGTATACAAAATGCTATAATTTTTTATGACATGGTGTCATGGTGTTGTGCCGGTAAAGTCCATTTTTGAGAATTCCACTCTAGCTTCCTTAATCCACCTATAGCCAGCTTAATTTAAAATGTTTACCTAATTTTCAGTTCTAGTTAAAATAATCAACAGAAATAGAGAGCATGAATCTTCCCAATGTGAACTCAGGAGGCAAAAAAAAAACCTTTTGGATTTTGAGGCATTAAAACGTAGGCTATCTTTGTTCATTATCATGATACATGGGGCTCTTTGATGTTCTGGCAACTCACGCATATTGAGGGGCCTTGAAGAGGAATTCAAACATTTAGAAAAACTATGAAAACTATGTAAGTGGCACACCAATTGTTGAAGAATCCAGAAATATAAATATGTGTCCACAACTGAAATTAAATAAGTTACTACACCCAACACATCTTAGGGGTTGGGAAAATCCCCTCACGAGAACTTTAAAAGCTATGTCCAACTGAATGGTTGAACTCTTTAAGAAATTAAGATGGTTCAGGAATAAGGTGTCCAGCCTAATTGTAAGGTGCTACAGCAGTCATGCAAATAGACTATAAAAATAATTTTAAAAAAATGGACAAAGGTTTCAATGGTCATCCACTCTGTCCAGAACCAAAAAACATTTTAGCTTTAAATACACTTTAATGGAGGACTGCCTGAAGACTCTGAGTGTTATATATATATATATATATATATATATATACTGTATATATCAAATATTGGATATGTTTTAATGCATGTCTTGTGTTTTGTATAGGTACAATTATTGTGCAGTCAACTGGTGTGACTACCCATACAACCGAGGCAAAGACCTGTTATCAGAATCTTATCACTGATCCATCATTGCTGGGCAGGACAGTAAAGGATACAGTGACAGACAACCATACAGGAAGTGTTATTCAATCAGCTAAAAGTAATATAGAAAATCATGAAGAAAGTTATGGCATGCAGTTATCCAAGCAAAATGACTCACCACCATTTTCACCTGAAGACAATAATGGCAGCACTGACATATCTGAAAATGGGTGGGACAGTTCTTCCAGTTACTCAGAGCTCAATGCACAGGACCATGCAAGGGACACATTCAGCCATGTCAATAAGCACAACGGTGAAATGAACATTAAACATGAGAAAGTATCAGAAACTGAAAGCAACTCATCAATAGATATATCAGAGCCTGACAACACCAGTCACCAGCAGATCACCAAGAATGACGACGATGATAAATGCCTCTCAATTATCACAGAAGAGTCAGTGGATTTGGATAAAACAAAAGGAAACTTGAGTCTGCTTGAGCAAGCAATAACTATAGAAGCAGAACAAGGACACATGTTTCACAGCACTTACAAAGAACTGGACATGTTTCTCCTGGAGCATCTAGCAAGAGAAAGAAGACAGACAAAAGTTATTGATGTAGCAGGGCGACAAATATATTGCAACAAAAGTAAGAGAACCTAACAGGGGGAAGTGTTTAAACATTGGATATAACAAATGGTGTTGCTGATAAAAAATCAAAAGATTAAACTTAGTTGGTTATCATGTACATACTGGGGATGATTTACTAAAGGCAAATTGACTGTGCACTCTGCAAAGTGCAGTTGGACTCTACAAGAGCAGCTGGCCCAGAGCTTAGTAAATGAGCAGAAGCTCTGCTGACTTCCATAATCCAATCATGTGTCAGCAAAAATGATTTTTTTTCCCCTTCATGTGTGGGTATTCTTTGGAAAGTGAAGCTTTACCTCATTTACTAAGCTCTGGAGCAATTGCACTTGCAAAGTGGATCATCAGTTTGCTTTTATTAAATCAACCCCACCGTATCTGGCTAGTTGCTATGAACAACTTATTTAATTCCTAATTTTTTTTACAGTATGGGTTTTAAATGTGAAAATGAATGCCAGTGGATCTACTACCTGGTTCATCCTAGCAGAGTAATGAATGTGCTAGGATTTTAGCAGTGCAAATCCACCTTTGATGTTAAAGGGTGCCTCTTTAATTCAGCTCTTTCACAAGCCATTTTGCTCTTCCAGCCAGGACACAATCAATATACAGTCCCTGGTTTAAAACAAGTGTATTTGAGCTGCCCTTAGAAACTATTCCTATTTATAATACTCAAGATTGATGTTTCAAGCATTGTCATACCTGTGCCAAAACTATGCCTAATAAAGTATTTACATATTCTGAACAAGTAGTAACCAGCACTTTAAAACAAGCCCAAATCTACCTATTTAGCTATAGGCACTGTGAACAATCTTGTCTTTAGAGTTCACAACAGAGACACTGAATTCTAAGCTGTTTTATGGAGAGCAGATGTTAGCAGTCCTCTGATTTACCCACTCAAACTATCACCAGTGGCTGTCAGAATGGGATTTTAAACACGGAGCTGAAAGTGTGTTTAAATTTGTTCAGCTGGTGAT
Organism: Pelophylax lessonae; assembly: GCF_965119305.1. Classification (NCBI taxonomy): domain Eukaryota; kingdom Metazoa; phylum Chordata; class Amphibia; order Anura; family Ranidae; genus Pelophylax; species Pelophylax lessonae. The sequence continues at coordinate 421,305,985 of NC_138772.1, read as the reverse complement.
GGACTTTCTGGTGGAAATAATTCAGCAGCCTGATCACTTCCACAGCCTGCCAAAAGTACTTGCCCCACATCTAACTGCCCCTGCCATGGTTCTTGGGCTCTGCTGTCCCACTTGCAGACCCAAAACCAGCATGGTAGGTGTTGATGGGTGGAACTGAGGGAGATCAGAGAATAACCATTCACGGATCTCCACTCTGGTGAACGAACACAGAAGTGACATGTATTACGTCACTTTTTGGGATCAACTGTCAATTCCCTGGCTGCTGTGGCTAGGGAAGAAACTAATGGAGCACAAACAGTCGCAATTAATGATTTAAAAACAACAAGGATTTCCTTGCATCTGCGCTCAGATATGTCATTTTTAGGATTCTGTGGCCAGGGAAGCAGCTAACTAAGCACAGTCTGTGCTTTACTAGTTATGGTATCGGACATGGGAGACATTGGGGGTCTAATACAGCCCTTGTGATAGCAAAAAAGTTAAATTAGTTAAAGATAAAAAAAAGTGCAAACATTTAAAAATAATTTATTAAATAATATTAAAGAATATTAAAAAAGACATTTAAAAGCACTTGTGTCACCCCACGCATACACCCAAAAGCAAAGGCATGCATAGGGCATGCATGTGTATGTAAATGCCATTGTGCCACACATGTGAGATATTGCTGCAAACGTCAGAGTGAGAGCAATGATTCTATGGCCATAATTCATAGTCAACCTGTAAAGACCTTTAAACATTGTCTATGAACAATTTTGGGTACCATTGTTTTTTGCCATTTCATGGGTATGCACAATGTTAGGGCTTCACACTTTGGGTATCTATTTACTGATTGCAATGCAATATTTTAGATTAAAAAAATGATATTATATTGTGTTTGTGTACAATAAAGTTCATTTTAGTGCATGTATGTGTTTAAAATACATAGCTGTGTAAAAATCATGCAACATAAAAAAATTGCAACTGCCAATATATTATTCTCCAGTGCCTCAGCTTTCAAAAAACATATAATTTCTCAGGGGTTTCAAAAAAATGTTAAAAAATGTTGTGCTTTGAATCCCCTCTTACTTTTTTGTTAGCAAACTCTCCTGCCCTGTCAATCCCCCATTGTCCTGCTGTCATCATCTGATCACCTAACACAAGATGGGTCCACACCACAACCTTCCTTTCTGATGTCATTGGGAGCCAGCTGTCTCTTCAGAGTTCTTGCAGCCACCCTTAATTGTGCACCTCTGGGTTTGCCGTCCTCCAGCCATTCTCTATAAGCTGATGCCTCCTCGGATATCTGACATGGATATCCCAGAAGACTACTGGCATGGGGTACACATCATTCTTGCAAAGTAAAATAGGAGTGAGGGGAGTCGCAAAATAGGAGACACCCCCCCCCCCATTTTGGCTTTTATGATTATAGGGGGAACAGAGGGTTCAGAAGATCCGAAGTGATTTAGGGGAGTGAAGGTCCAATTTAACTGACTTTACAGAGGAGGGGCTCAGGTAAGTAACACAAGGGTCTGAGGGGGCTCCTGCACACAGAAGGTTTTTCACCTTCATGCACAGAATGCATAAGGGTAAAAAACCTTGTGCCTTTACAACCACTTTAATTCCCATGGCCTAGTGCCATGGAAATTAACCCTAATGCCCATGGTACAGGTAAATTTTAACTTACGTTAGTAGAAATTTGTTTAAACACGAACTCCAAAATAATAAACAGCATTTTCTGTAACCCTCTACATACACAATAACACAAACAGGAATGTGCACATTCACACACATAAATCTTCACACACACATAATATCCCATATGTTCACCTATGTATGTACAGTATATGCAGTAAATACAATTCTTATATACATACTCATACATTCTTTAACAAATGTAGGCACACTAACTTTATCTTCCTGCCCATATAAACACACAAACTGATGCACATAATGTATACACAGGAGGATATACACAGACATTTATATATATATATATATATATATATATATATATATATACCCAAGCTTACATGCGTATACATTCACGTTATATATACAAAAAGGGAAACACATGCATACATTAACATGTACACACAGTAATATTCACAATCACAGCATTACTGACTTGCCACTGAGGTCCTAGAAATGGGCAGACCCAGAAGCAGGATAGGCACTAGAAACCTAAATTTCCACCTGCAGACATCTTGAGTTGTGGAAGCAGCAAATTGATAGGGCATATCTGGCAGCTCCATTAAAGAAGTCAGAGGTGACAATATCATTAGATTACATTTTTTTTTGCAAAAGAGCACAGTAGATGCGTAATGCTGTCAGCCATAAACATCTAGTGTTTTTGCATCCATGAAAGCTCCTGAATAAGTTACACATCCTGTTTTTTCTAGAACAGTAGAGAATAAATTGGCCTATACAACAGATTTTGCTTAATTCTTTTGCAATACATTTTAGCATTAATTTCACTGATTTGATAAAGCTGCAACATATAATGTATTTTACCAAGATAGATTCCTTGATTGTATGCTTATGGTAGGATATCCATATTTACTCAATTAAATTGTCCACTTTTACACATTTTCAGTTATGACTGACCCATGTCCTAATCACAGTAAAACCAAGGTCTCAGGTTGTTAGAACTGCACTACATTAAGCATTTGTTTTAAAACAAATAACTGAGATGTTGCGATTGGTCAGACCTATGAGTTAGATGTAATCCAAAAAATCGTAATACTCAATGTAGACTTTGGCTACCTTTGAATATAAAAGTTTTGGTTCAGTAATGCTAGATTCAAGGCTTAAAATGACATTCTTTTTTTCCTTTAGGTTCTCCACGCTCTGATAAACGTGAAACCAAATGCCCTATCCCAGGCTGTGATGGCACAGGTCATGTGACTGGACTCTACCCACATCATCGTAGTTTATCTGGGTGTCCTCATAAAGTTCGAGTGCCTTTAGAAAGTCAGTAATGAAACTTAGTGATTAATTATTATCACCAAACACACACATTGGGGTTAACCTACTTATGGAAAATAGACTGTTCACTTTGCAAAATAAATTTTCTTTAGCATAGTGAATGGGGCAAAATTCTGTTGACTTCCGTCCTTAAATCATGTGCAAGCAAAAATTCAGTTTTTGTTTTGTTTTCATTTTCCATGCACAAGATCTTTGCAAAGTGAATGTTTATCATACTCACTAAGTGCAAGGAAAATTCCCTTGCAAAGTGAAGGAAAATTCCCTTGCAAAGTGAAAATACCCTTGCAAAGCAAAAAGTATATACAGTATGTCTTCAGTATAATGTCTTATAACTGTTGAAGGGTCAGTCCACCCAAAATAGATATTTATTGATGGGTGGAAAACAGTGGTTTGAATCGCCCCCTGACTTGTTATATCTTTTGGATACTCCAGTACTATGATTTCCCCACTGGATGACTGAGCTTTTTAGCCCTGAAAAAGTCTTTCTTCTCCTTTTTTAAAACTAGCAGACAGAATGAAAACCTTTGACAAAGGTCAAAGGAAAAGCATGTGGGAAACCTTATGGCGCAGGCCTTTTGCTATGGGAATAAATATATGAGAGGTATAAAATTTAGGTGAAAATTTCAGGGGGCGGCCTGTGAAGTCGCGTGCACCGCGACTTCGGCGCGACTTGCACGGACTTCATAAAATTAATGTCTATGCAAGTCGCTCCAGGTCGCGCCGAAGTAGTACAGGACCCTTTTTCTAAGTCGGAGCGACTTGTGTCGCTCCTATTAGAACCGTTCCTGTATTACACAATGGACCGCGATGGTGCACGAGTTGTCAGGCTGACTAAGTCACCTGACAAGTCGTACTAGTGTGAATGGAGTCGAAAATGTACCAATATGCAAATGTTTACATAAAGCTATGTAACCAGTCTTGCTGGAATAGATACAGTATATATTATTAGTCTGAGGGATTGAGATACCTTTCCTGAAGAAAATTCAGCTCAAATAACCAAATTCTGCAACACTAAGTAATATAATATCTGTTGATGGGTAGGATCAGAGTTTAGATTGGCATATCGTTCCCTTCATCACAGATCGTGTGACCTAAAGCCTAACCTGGATAGAGTCTGAGACAGTATTCTCTCCAGGAAAGATAAGTATTACAAATCTTTATTTATCCATCTGCTATGCCAGGGAGTGATTTAATTCTTCAACAGAATTTAGAGCTTATTTATCAGTATTTATGATAGTAGAAAAGGTGTCATGATAGGAAATTATTGAATGTATTACCCAATTAACATGTAACCATAAAGCTGCCTCATCATATGAAATTAAATTACATTTATAACAAAATTCATTACAAAGTAGTTATAAAAAAAAAAAAATCCATACCACATAACAAAAAAATTAGCATTTTATTTTTCTACATGCAAGGTACATTTTATACATTGCTCATTTGTGAAACTGAATTAATGTTATTTTTAGATCAAATATTTTTAAATGTAAAGAATTTATGAAGTAAAATGAGATGCATATTATTAAAGTTCAAGAATTATACTCTTTTTCATAGAGATGCTGTCAGTTGTGTCTTTTAGCTTAGTTTTGGCCAGAACATCAGTGGATGTTCTGGCATTTGATAGTTGAAAAAAATGTAGGGAACTTAGCACCATGAGGGAACAGGGCTTAATATAAGTTTGGGCAGAAGTCAAAGCCCCTTGTACAGGCTGGCCATGGGACCGAAGAAAGCTAAGGAACACAAAAACTGATTTGAAGACTAACATTGGTACTTTTAGGTGTTTTCTATTTAGCACTGTTGAACGTGCATCAAAGTGGACCTTTTCATACTAAAGTTAAAAATCTTAGGTGCATGCAGTCCTGCATGTTAATCATTAAACATCCTTAAAGCATTTGTTACCCCAACACTTCATATTCCTGATATGTGTTTGCAGTACAATTTACTTGTATGAGAAAGTATCCTTTTCTGTTTGCATTGCTTCCTTTGTGCAAAATCACTGGTGTCCTGCCAGCCCCCCTACTTTCCTATTAAAAAATGATCACCCTAGGCATGAGAGCACAGCATGGTCAGTTCTCTAGCTATGCTGGGAACTCAGGCTGCTCTCCTCCAATGATCAGACTTGTCCTGACACGCCCCTGCTGCACCACCATTCACTGGGAAGCTCAGTGTGCTGCTGCTTCTCCCCCCCCCCCAGCTTTTATGCAGCTGGGAACAGAGGGAATGTGATCAATCTTAAAAATGTGAAAAAAGGTATTTATAATGTTTTTTTTTTATATCTATACAAATATGTTTTGCCTTTCATTTCTATTTTAAACTGAATGGGTTGTTTTACAAGGTGACCAATTACAATCACTGTAAGTCACATGGTTAAGTGATGCCCTGACTTCACAGAAGCCCTCTTGGAGGGCCATGTCATCAGTGCCTTCCAGGAAGATCTCTTTTTTGTCCCCTGAAAAATCACGAGATCTTGGTAAAAAAAAATTCTCAACAGAATAGTGTAATGTAATACGGTGCATGCACCAGATGAAGCAAATTATGTCATCTTATAAATATGCCATACTATGATCTGTTGGAAAAAAAATGCATTTCTTCCAGTGGTCTTGCTGGGGAAGTCCTTTTTTTCAAGCAGTCTCAGCACTCTGTCCCTACTGTCAGTCAAAATCATTGATGGCCAGCTTCTTCTTCCTCAGTTTCTATTGCCCCACTGATGCCAATTTTTAAATGACATCACAGGATTTTCACAGAAAGTAGGATCAGAGTGCCGAGACTGGGGAAACAGTGCAAGAAGGAGGCAGGTAAGTACTACTAATGTTAAAAGGTTTTAGTTGATAGACTACATTATTATAGTCAGGATAGTTAAGTAAGGGGGGGGGGGGAAGGTCTACTTTGAGCAGTAATTTAGCATTATAATCAACTATTGTCAACAGTTGTTATCTAATGCCCTAATACATTAGATCAGTGATGGCGAACCTTGGCACCAGAAATGTTTTGGAACTACATTTCCCATGATGCTCGACTACACTGCAAAGTGCATGAGCATCATGGGAACTGTAGTTCCAAAACTTCTGGGGTGCCAAGGTTCGCCACCATTGCATTAGATGACCATTGGCTGTGCATGCATATGGCTACTGAAGAAAATGTGCGTGTTTGTGCCTATAGAGCAAGAGAAACATTCTACAAACCCAATACCAGTCCATCTCTTAGGTAAAAAATAACAACTGACTGAGAAAAGCCATTGCGGCCAATTCACTCTGCCCCTGAGAAGCCTCAGGGATGTCTGTCACAGTCATGTAGGAGCTACAGATATTTGAATGTTCAAAAAAGCATCGTCTTAAGGCCGTACACATTTGACGGAAATAGGATGAAATATCCTCTGATTTTTCTCTCTCTTGCTCAGCGTTCATAACCGTTTTTAGTTGACAATGCATAAATGTTCATAAAATTTCTCGTCCAATTTTTTTTTTTTTTGGGACATTTGTTCCTAAACTTCCGGGTTGTCAGCAACTTCACATCATGCGCGGTCTTTTGCATCTGATTTTTCACAGACGTACTGCATACACATTAAACGAAAATTGGTCTTCTGGGGACGGACGATAAAAATGTTGGTGTTTGTCCCTCCATTTTTTTTCGTTGAAAATGTCGGCATCGGATGCTGAAAGTTGTGTACACACTAGCCGAAAATCGTACGATTTTACCTCGGACGGGAATTTTCAGCAGATTTTCTACTAGTGTGTACCCCACTTTATGTCTGTAGACCCCATGAGACAAGGCTGAAAGAAACAAGGGATAATTAATAAAACAAAAATAACTAGATAAGAAAAGCAGACTCTCTAATTTACTCCAACAAAAGATATGAAACCTAACTGGGTAACAACTCAATGTAAAAAATCTTAAGCAATGGAAAGTAGAGATTTTACCAATAGCAAGAAAATTGATATCTCTAGTTTAGGACTTAAAATAAAAACTACAACCCTACTGGTTGCTGATGGCAACAACCATTTTTATTGCTATAGTCTTACAGATAAATGAAACCATGTAACCTAATTAAAATGACATTGAGAAGGAAGTGACAATTACCCCTCTGGTGTTGATTTTTTCTTTAGTAGTACCCTTGATTGACATTTTCCTTTATTCCTTAATTCGGTAAGAATTACTTAGTTTGTTTTATATCTATTTTTTTTTTCTTTAATTAGTTTTGGCCATGCATGAAAACGTATTAAAGTGTCCAACACCAGGATGTACAGGAAGAGGACATGTGAACAGTAATCGTAACACTCACAGAAGGTACCGTCAATGGATACTGGATTTAAAAACTGTTGCATGATTGAACTATGATTGACAGGACAAATGACTGTTTGGATAAAGCAATAGGCTGCCATCTACAAAGGAACCATCTTGTAACAAATCAGGATTGAGCAGATGGTGTGCTTACTGGGAAGCTTTTTAGAGTCTACTGAAGCCACAGATTTATTTAAATGAAAATAGTGATTTAAAACTTTGAAAGGGTTGTGCATTTCAAAAGCAGATGCCACAAAAGGCTACAGGTTTTCATTTATGGCTTCATTGGCCTACATTACTGGTAATGATTTGCAGTATATCCCTACATTGTCTCTAGAGCCAATTTCTCTGATCATTCAACCATCGTGAATATTTAAGTTAGAAATAAGACAAGTTTGAAAGGACATAAAGTAAATATTTAGGGGAAGTGCCTCAATAGGATCACCATGTATATGTTTTTATTGTATAGGTATCTATACAATAGTTAGAGACTCATAAGTGTTAGACTCACATTTATCTACCATTTCACTTATTCTAAAAAAAATAGTTTTAGAGAAAATGAGTTTTAGAAAAAAAGAAATAGTAAAAACGTACTGCCTGAAAAGTAAATCTAATTGTATTGTGCTGTCCTACTCTTCCACTTAGCTTCATCCATTCACAGTTTTTATCCGATAATGTTTCCATGTTTTTTAAAATCTAATGTGAGTTCCTATTAGCTATGAGCTTACCCTGAGCTATGAATGATCCATAGATCCTCAATATCATTATAGATAAAGCACCCTTAACTAACTTAGTTTTCCATTCTTGTTTTCTAAACATCTGTAAAAGTATTAGGGCTCTTTCACACGGGCGATCAGTTATTTGCCTCCGCTCCGGTTCTTTTATTTTTTCACGAAGCGGATGACACTTGTGTCATCCACTCCGTATGTCCGCACATCCCATCCGTTTGCGGATGATATACGGACATAATGTAAGTCTATAGGCATTGCGGATGTCAGCGGATGACACCGCTGTCATCCGATTTTGCTTCCTTTACATTTTTTGAAAGGAGGAAAAATAGGGTTCTGTTCCGTTCCAAAAAACGTAACAGAACTGAAAGGAAGAAAATTGGACGTCAGCGGATGGTATTCCGCTGACATCCACAATGCCATTGACTTACATTATGTCCGTAAATCATCCGCAAAAAAATAGGATGATTTGCAGACATACGATTCGCCCGTGTGAAAGGGCCCTTACAGTGGTAATCATACTGGTTACTAGACAAATATAAAGGAAATCCTGTGCACTGGAATAATATGCTGAGAGTGCATGTAGCAAGGAGAGTATAGCATGCTCTTTGGGCATGAACACCTGTGGGACTAGCAATTTCGACTGTATTCCACGTAATTAGCACATGCACATCTCCAGCTCTGAATGTTTTAAATCTATTTAATTATTTGTATTTTATTATATACACTACACTATGTTGTCAAACGTGCCATGTTTAACCACTTTACCACCGGAGGATTTTCCTGCTAAAAGACCAGGGGTTTTTTTGCGATTTTTTACTGCGTGACTTTAACGGACAATTGCGCGGTCGTGCGACGCTGTACCTAAACGAATTTCACGTCCTTTTTTTCCCACAAACAGAGCTTTCTTTTGGTGGTATTTGATCACCTGTGCGATTTTTTGATCACGCGCTATAAACAAAAAAAGAGCGTAATTTTTGCAAAAACAACAATATTTTTCACTTTTTTTTATATAAAATTCCCCCCCAAAAAAAATGTAAAAATCAAAATTTTTTAACATTTTCGGCCAATTTGTTTTACGCTACCTATGTTTGGTAAAAAAATCGCAAAAAGCGTATTTTGATTGGTTTGCGCAAAAGTTATCGCGTTTACTAACAAAGGGAAAGATTTTTGTCATTTTTGGTGTTTTTTTTTTTAACGAGAAATGGCGGCGATCTGCGATTTTTTTTGCGGTACTGCGACATTGCGGCGGACAGATCGGACCCTTGACTGACATTTTTGACACTTTTGGGGGTACCAGTGACATTACTGCAGTAATCAGTGCTATATATATGCACTGTTACTGCAAAAATGACACTGGCAGGGAAGGGGTTAACAGTATTGGACAGGGAGGGGTTAAGTGTGTCCTAGGGGCGTGATTCTAACTGTGCAGGGACAGGTCTACTAGTGTAAAAACAAAGATCAACAGTTCTACATAGTAGAACTGTCAGATCTTCACTTTTACACAGGGAGAACTGACAGGCGGCTTGTTTACATAAGCCGCTCTGTCTTTCTCCCGCTGTACCGGCAATCGTACTATGACCGGCGGACATCGGGTCCGCCAGTCACACTCCCGCACTCCTCCGTGAACGAGCCAAGGCGGGCGCGCGCCTCAGCGGGCGCGCGCCCGCTATTGGCTCTAGAAGGAGTGACAGGCGAGCGACGTAGACCTACCTCACTCTGCCTGGCCGGGGCCGACTGCCGCAGTAAATATACTGTGCGCAGTCGGCAACCGGTTAAAATCGTTTAGTAACATAAATCACTGCATTGAATGAGAAGCAGCAAGGTGAATGTGAAGGAGATTTGGGGTTTGTGCTGGAGAACTACATATTTTGCTCTTAAAAGAAATGTATGGGTTTTGTTTTTGTTTTTTTTTCTAGATTTATACTTACCTAGGTGTCCCCCAGTGCCCCAGTACTGAGAACCGAGCGATCGAACACCACCGATCGCTCAGTTCTGACAGTTCCCAGAGCTGTCAGTCAGCAGCTCTCCACTCTGCCCTCTCCTCGCTTACTGGAGCGCTGAGCTTTGTAGGGGAAGGGAGCGGCAGGCTCAGGCTCTCAGTGGCTCACTGAGAGGCTGAGGCGGGTGTCAGTCCAGGCACCTGATGGATCCTGACTTCGATTGTCATGATGACACAGTGCCTGGACTGACTTCTGTGATGTGTCACCGGAGTGCAAAACAAATTGCACTCCTGGGATACATAGGAGATGTACAGCCAAACAAGCTTTGGCTGTACATACCCTTTAAAGACCAACTGTAATTTCTGCATTGAGACTAGTACTGGCGTGCCAAATAGTTAAGGACCAAGGTGTACCATCAGGGGTCACCAGAATCACAATTAAGACCCAACCTCTTCTCCAGGGGGCCATGCAGCCCCCTGTTGTTGTTGTTGCTGTGTTGTTGTTGTCACATTAGGTTTTATGAGGGGGGCAATTATAGGATCCAATCCCCTGCACAGTACAGCCTTCTTCCACTCCTCTCGCTGTTTTCAACTGCTGCATACAGGGAATCAGTTCCAGTAATTACCCCCACTGCACCAATTGTCCTCTCTGTACTGATTGTGTGTCTGTGCCTGCTTCCTGCTTGCCCCCTCCCCCTGCCCCTCTGCCAGATTCCCCCCTCCCCTCCCCCATCGGCTACTGCAAGGGATCTTTTCAGGATGGAGAGCAAGGAAGTGGCAGATAAATATGTAATTTACTGACCCCTTCCTTCTCTTAATGGGCACACAGTGAGCAATTGGTATTGATCACTCACTGTGTTCATAACTGAAGCAAGGTAAACACTGTTTACTATGCTTCCATTTATAAATTAACATAAAGGCTTGTTCACTCATTCTGTGCAGCTGAGGATGTAAAAAGGAACTGGGGAACATGTGTCCGTTACCCCTTCCCCCACCCAAAAGCATTGTGGGGAAAATATGTAAAAAAAATTAAATTGAAACAAATATAAAAAATTGAAAAACATTAAAAAATGCAAAAAATAATAAATAAATTAAGGGCTCATTTACACTGGTTCTCTGACCCATGAATGAGCAATTTGTGCAGGTGGAGCCAGCTGTTTATGGGGATGCAGTGGCTGTATGAACTTGTGGCTGTATGAACATGAATTTCACAGTTGTGCAAGTGTGGGTGGGTGGGTGGCCCTGAATGCACACTGTCTGTATTTGAGGCCACAAACATGCACCCACATGCTTGTCAAATTAGGACTGGTAGCAGTGGCATAACTACCAGGGTCATAAAAGTTGCACTTGCAAACAGACCCTGATGGCATTCTGCCACTGTGGGGGCCCCAAGACAGCAAGTAGGGGACCAGCTGCAGAACGATCCTGCTGTGGGATCATAATAAAGGACCCTCGCAATGGGAGTAAAGGGCCCCTGGGATCAGTTGGAAGGGCCCCGGCCAGGGGTCATGGTTTCTTGCACGGACCATGAAGGTTCTAGTTACGCCTCTGGTGAAGAGTATGCATTTCCTGCTGCATAATAAATACTTGCTACATAATGAATATACTTTTAAAACCCCCTCAACTGAAAATACAATATATAAAATGAATAAAATAAATATGATTGCTAACTACAGTGTGGAAATAAAAGGGGTTGACTTAACCGCTTGCCGACCGCCGCAAGTAGATTTACTGCGGCGGTCAGCCCCTGCCAGGCAGAGTGACGTTAATTAACGTCACTGGCCTGGGAGGGTCTGGGGAGCGAGCGCGCGCCCGCGGAGGCGCGCTCCCGCGGAGGCGCGCTCCCGCTCCCGCGCGGTCACGGAGCCCCCCGCGCGTGTGACTGGCGGACCCAATGTCCGCCGGTCACTCGGCGATCGGCGGGGGAGAGGGAGAAAGTCAGGCGGCTTGTGTAAACAAGCCACCTGTCATTCTCCTCGGTGTAAAGACACTGATCACACGGATCTACTATGTAGATCCGTTGATCAGTGTCCTTACAGCTCAAGCCACAGCCAATCACAGTAGAAAGCACGCCCCTAGGGACACATACAGCCCCTCCCTCCCAAATAAAGTTAACCCCTTCACTACCAGTGTATTTTTACAGTAACAGTGCATATATATAGCACTGATTACTGTAGAAATGTCACTGGTAACCCCAAAAGTGTCAAAAATGTCAGTCAAGGGTCCGATCTGTCCGCCGCAATGTCGCAGTACAGCAAAAAAAATTGCAGATCGCCGCCATTACGCGTTAAAAAAAAAAACAACAAAAATGACAAAAATCTTTCCCTTTGTCAGTAAACGCGATAACTTTTGCGCAAACCAATAAAAATACGCTTTTTGCAATTTTTTTTACCTTACCAAACATAGGTAGGATAAAACAAATTGGCCGAAAATGTTAAAAAATTTTGATTTTTACATTTTTTTGGGGGGGAATTTCATATAAAAAAATGTGAAAAATATTGCTATTTTTGCAAAATTTACGCTCTTTTTTTGTTTATAGCGCAAAAAGTAAAAATCGCACAGGTGATCAAATACCACCAAAAGAAAGCTCTGTTTGTGGGAAAAAAAGGACGTCAAATTCGTTTAGGTACAGTGTCACACGACCGCGCAATTGTCCGTTAAATTCACGCAGTGCCGAATCGCAAAATACCCCCTGGTCTTTTAGCAGGAAAATCCTCCGGGGCTTAAGTGGTTAAATGGACTTAAAGTCTATTTCCATTTTCACAAGGAATTAGGATAATGCTTACTTAATATTTGTTACATGTCCCCAGTCACATAGCAAAACTTAAAAAAAAAATGCGGCTTAAAGCAGACCTAAAAGGGGAAGTTCCACTTTAAAACCTCCTCCCCCGTTCCTGTTTTTTAAATGGAACTTTTCGGGAGGAGGGTTAGCAGGTCCCAGATTTTGGCCGGTACCCACTCCTACTTCTGCCCCGGCCACCCAGGCAATCAGAAGCGGACGTTCTCCTTTCCCCTCCCTCCTGAAGTCTTCAGGGACACATGACAGGTCTCAGAAGACGACCGGACCATTTACCATGCTCAGTGCCTGCTCGCGTATTTGCACTGGGCACCCAGCTGTGAAGCCACAAGCTGTCACAGCCGGGTGCCAATAGTAAAGATGTCGGCGAGAGAGGAAAAAATGGCCGGGGTAAGCACACCACTGAATCCTGGGACAGGTGAGTGGCTGTTTATTAAACATCAGCAGCTACAGTTTTTGTTGTTGCTGACTTTTCATTTTCACTTAAGAGACTGGAGGTCCTCTTTAACATGTTAGATGCTACTTACTGGAACTTCTAGCTATGTTTATCATAATTAACCTTTTTTGGAGACATATATCTCTTCAGTTACAGTAGATTTGAACACAGTGGGTTTGATTTACTAAAACCGGAGAGTGAAAAATCTGGTGCAGCTTTGCATGGTTAAGTGGTGGGATTTTCTGCGCTAATCAAAAAATGACTAGTGGACAAATTATAGAGGTGAGCTGCTGCACAAAGGAATCATAGAAAAACCAACGTGATTTAAAGTCAAAAAATGTTCTGCGCTGCAATAAATCACCAAAATGAGTAGGGATGTATTAGTACAATAATAACATTTAAATGGTAAATAAAAAATTAATCTCATAAAACAAGAACAATCTGTGCACGAAAGAAAATGTGAAAAAGGGTGTTTTAAATCCCAATGAAGTCCATAGCAATAAAGCACAAGGGTGGTATTCAGAAAAATCAACAAAAAGGTCCCAGAGGTTAAATCTGTATGACACTTTATGAGGATAGTGGAGACACCGACGTGCAGATCACCAGATAAGAAACAAATGGCTGCTTACCAGAGCAAGTTGGTCTCTCAACCTAATGAGTTGACCAATTGAGCTTATATGTAATACCAAGATTAGCCACCGGGTGTCTCCTTATAGACCCAAATACGACATCCACCTCGCACATCCAGAAAATAGGACTTATGTGTAATACCACAACAGGCCACAGGATGTCTCCTTATGGACTCACACACGATATCCACATCACGATGTTGAAAGAAAAGGTGTAAACAGGGACATAGCGTAACTCCATAAAAGATAGTTTATTTAAATAAAAGCAGGTAGTGCACTCACGTTTTTGTAGAACAACAAGGCATATAGTACATATAAAAACCAGGCTAAGAGCGAGCGAGCATCTCTTGCGGTCTCAGTGTCTTTAGTAGCCGGTTGTTGGGGGCGTGGTCACGTCACGACTGACTCACCCGACCGGTTTCGTCACACGTTTGACGTCATCAGGGGACGTCATCAGGGGTGCTTTGCATGGTTACCAATGAGCTTCTAACTTCAATTAAAGTGATTATAAAGTCTCATTTTTTTTATACAAATAACAAACATGTTATATTTACGTTCTCTGTGCAGTGGATTTGCACAGAGCAGCCCGGATCCTCCTCTACTTGGGTTCCTCTTCTGTGCTCCTGGCCCCTCCCTCCTGTCGAGTGCCCCCACAGCAAGCAGTTTGCTATCGGGGCACCTGAGCCAAGTCACAGCTCCCTGTGTCCATTCAGACACAGAGCTGTGGCCCAGGCCCTGCTCCCTCTTTCCTGATTGGCTGACTGACTTTGATTGACAGCAGCGGGAGCCAATAGCGCTGCTGCTGTGTCTCAGCCAATCAGAAGGGAGAGTCTCGGATGGCTGAGACACTCGTGGAAATTTCTGGATAGAGAGGGGGCTCAGGTAAGTATTAGGGGGTGCTGAGGAGGTTGCTACATACAGAAGGTTTTTTATCCTAATGCATAGAATGCATTAAAAAACCTGGGAGCAGATTTTGCCATCTCCAGTTTTAGTAAATCAAACCCATAGTGTATTACCAAAAGGGTTAAAGGCTTAAAAGCTGGAATTTTCCATTATATGTTGATGAGAACTGGACTTAGCCTTCCCTATCCTATCTATTGGAAAAGATCACGCTAAGCTAGCTAAGAAATGCTTCCACTCAGGCATTACACTCTCTCCTCAGATACATCTAAAATATAGGAAATATATATTTTTTATTTGTTTAGGTATGCTGTAGGAATAGGAACACATAACAAACATAGGAAGTGGGGGGTTTCAAATGTAACTTCAAAAGTGGAAAGCCTCTTATAGTATTGTTGAAATTACAGGTACTTCTGCAATCTATTTATTGGAACATGAATTGCTTTTGAAGCTAATGATGCGATGTCTTGATTACGTTTTTTTTTTTTTTTTATGATAACAGGGTTATCCTATTGGTTACCAGAAACACAGTATACCCCCCATAGGGTGGATGTCAAATATATTAAAATGATCATTCAAATCAAATCCCCCAAACATTGTGTTTATTTATTTTAGTCATATTAAGCATTTAAAGAAGTTTATTGATATCTCACAATGTTCTAACAGGCTTCAGCCTTAGGGAAAGAAAATAAGTATTAGCAACGGAAGTGGCAGTAACTAAAAAGACTGTCGCAAATGTAATTTATTTTCACATCAAAATCAATTTTTGTGTGGGAGGTATAATAAATATGTAAAATAGTATGTATGTTTATCCTCTTGGCCTGCATGGTTGTTGTGAGTCAAATTTTGTTATTCTCATTATTTAGACACATACTGAGATATATAAGAATGCCTGATCTAGAATGCATCACAACATTGTTTTTACACAGCAGCCATGGCTGATTCACTGACATCACATATTTGCGCATTATGTTCTTACAGATTACTAAATACTATTACGTATCGAGCAGAGCCACTGAATAATCATATCACCCTCCCCATCATCTTCCCAGATATATGTGGCTCTCCACACATTTATTGTATAATACATATTAATAAATAAGAAATATGAGGCCCACTTGATGAAGTCCAAGTGCAACCCTTCTCACCTGCTCTGTTCAGTGTCATTAGAAACTGGTCAGTGTTCTTCTCTCTATTTACCATTTTCAGAGAAATAAAAAAATGAAACAGAAGGCTGCTATTCTATGCAATGCATTATTAAAGTGATACAAATGTCTTATTTTTTTTTTAGTTAATAATGTTACCTGCTCTGTGTAATGGATTTGCACAGCGCAGCCCAGATCCTCCTCTTCTCAGGTCCCTCTCTGGTGTTCCTGGCCCCTCCCTCCTGCCCCTCCTGCCTCCAGCAGCTTGCTATGGGGACACCAGAGCCAAGGTACAGCTGCCTGTGTCCATTCAGACACGGAGCCGTGGCCACGGCCCTGTCCCCTTTCTCTTCTCATTGGCTTACTGACTTTGATTGACAGCAACAGGTGCCAATCAAAGTGTCGTGCTTCAGTCTCAGCCAATGAAAAGGGGAGTTCCGGGCAGCCAAGACACTCCTGCAACATCGCTGGATCTAGATTGACCTCAGGTAAGTATTATGGGGGCTGGGGGGAGTGGGGCTGCTGCACACTGGAGGCTTTTTATCTTAAAGTGTTTGTAAACTTGGGTTGCGATATGCTGCCAGCCCCTCTCTTGTATTCAGCTATAGCACAATGTAAGTGTTTGTGGAAAACAAAGATTCTAAATACCATTTATGCAGATATCTTCAGGCCGGTCACTTGACTCCTGGCTGCTCTTCTAGTCCGATCCAGGGCTACAGCAGGAGGAGCCGAGATCTCCTGCTGATGTCAGCCGGGAGGTCACGTGACTACTGTGCTGGCCGCTCAGGTCCTCCCGCTGTAGCCCTTAGATGGGGGTGGACATCACGTGACCAGCCTGAAGCTATGGGCAGAAATGGTATTTAGAAGCTTTGTTTTCTACATACACTTACATAGTATGTTATAGCTGAATACAAGAGAGGGGCTGGCAGTCATTTTTTAAATGTGTAAATGAATACTAATAGCGGCAGGAGGGGAGGGGAGGGGCAGATCAAACACACAGCTGACAGGCAGGAAGGGGAGGAGGGAAGAGGACAGAGGACAGAGCGGATGACAGAGACACGTATCCTGACCACGATCCCATAGCTCAGCAGCCATGATAAACGTGGTCTGCTCTCAGGGGGAAGTGAGGACCAGGCAAGATCAAACAGGTTACATAGTTAGTCAGGTTGAAAAAAGACCATCCAGGCATCCATGGACAAAAGTCCATCTGGCTCAACCAATAAAAGGTATTGTAGGAGATACAAAGGGCAAATTGAGAAAAACTGAAAAGCACTATGCAACAGCTTGCACATTAAAGGGACAGGAGCATCATATTTTGGGGGGTATAAACCACTTTAATGCATAGAATGTATTAAGATAAAAAAAATATATATATTTAGCCTTTACAACCCCTTTAAGTGTATTTTCAGCCAATTTGTTTTTTTTTTTTTCTTTTTTGGATAGAGAGTGGAAGAATTAGAACCCCAGTTAAATTTTTACAGATATCTAAGGCTTTATTAGAGAAATTTCTCCTCAAGGTCCTAGAGACAATGGTTTCACTGGACAGCAAATGAGGGAATATCTCCAACAGCAACACAGATAAAACAATGCATAAGAAAACACTAAAACTCCTTTTAGATTTTTTATTGTTGTATGTGTTCCTATCGTAGATTTCCGCATACATCCGGTGTGGTTAAACATGTGTCACCATAAGTGAAAAGAAAATCTCCCTAACAAAGCCTCAGATAACAGTTAAAACCCAACATGGGCTTTAGATCTTTCTCACTCTAAAATTTAAAATAAATGTTTTGGACTAGTGTAAACTAACAGTAGTACGCTTGTTACACCAATAACACACAACTAGCATTTATAATATTATAGCTTAATTATTTCCTAATTTTTTTCCTGAAAATTAAAACGTTAATGTTCAGTCCCTAGAAAAGGTTGGGGCCTTGGCAGATGCCAGAAAAAACATAGCTAGCTGTCAATCAGTGCCCTAGGCCTCTGGTTTCTGTGCTTAGTTTCTATTGTTTTGAGTTGAGTGGGGAAAGGTTCAAATTGCCTAGTATTTATTTATTTCTGTGACCTTATTTGCTTCCCCAGTGAGATATGTCACCGAAACAATAATTAAAGGAAAATCTACCCAGTAATGGCATAGACAGTGATAAAACCCAGCCAGAGAACCTAACTCTCACTTTATGTTGTGTTACACGAACAGTAGATAAAAGGGATAAATCCTTTCCTGGGAGATTTACCCTTCATTTTCTGTCCCAGTAAAGGCTGTACACATAGATATAACCAGCATTAAAAATATTATGGGGACATTACAACTCCATCCAGCCAAAGCATTTCAAGCTTTTTTTTTTTTCTACCTTTCCAGGTTTTGGTAGCTTTGGCTGCAGGGAGTTGTACTGCCCCAAATATTATGTGGGGTAACATTTAGCAATTAAAAAAATATCACTAGCCATGTTGCTAGTTAGTGGTTTCGATTTTTTTTTGTTTCATATAATGCCATGCTTGCGTTATCATATTTTATTTTTAACACTCATACACCAAGGCTAGGTTTCTTCTTTATTAGTGTTATACACTAATGTTATAATTTGTCTGTGTAATCATAAATTATACATATTAATATATACATATACCTATATTTTTCTGTTTAAAGTCTTTCAGGTTGTCCGATTGCTGCAGCAGAAAAGCTTTCAAAAACACAAGAAAAACATTATTCCCCTGGTGCAAACCTTGAATCCATTCACAGGTGTGTATGTGGTTTACCTTGCAGTTGCAAGTCATCATTGCCCTTTGTACTGGCTTATTAAATAAGTCTCTAGATGTTATCTGCTTCTACCTTTTATAATAGTAACCAAATGTACATTTACATTTTAAAGTGTTTGTAAACAATCACCTTGTAAAACAACCCACTCAGTTTAAAATAGAAATAAAATGCAAAACATTTTTGTATAGATATAAAAAAACATGAATACCTTTTTGTATAAGTGATCACATTCCCTCTGTTCTCAGCTGCATAAGAGCTGGGGGTGGAGAAGCAGCAGCACACTGAGCTTCCCGGTAAATGGCTGTGCAGGGGGTGGGGGGTGTCACGACAAGACTGATCTTCAGGAGAGAGCAGGCTTAGTTCCCAGCATAAAGACAGACAGAGGCGCCTCTAAGTGTAGACTTTATGCAACAGGTTTAATGAATAAAATTATGCACTCACGTTAGTAAGCATATATTCATGCCCATAAAACAAGGTTCCAATGTGGAGAAGTGTAGATCATCAGGTCATGGACATCCGTCCTGCTGGGGCCGAAAATCCTTTCGCCGTGGCCGGCTTGTACGGCAAGGTTAGAACCAGGAAGTAGGCTCGGTGTATTTGCTTGACAGCGAGGCTTGGTGGATAGTCGAACCTGGATGATGTCATCTGCATGCGACGCGTTTCCGAGTGTGCTTGCTGCCTGCCTCCCCCCAAAAATTAAAGCATATTTATATATAAACTATTTTAGATCCTTCTTTTCAAACAAATAATCTGATTTAGGGCTCATGCACACTGCAGCGTTTACAGCCATTTGAGCTTTTATTTCTCTGCCTAAAAGCTTGAAGAAGCTTGTGCTTTTTGTGCTCTTTTGCGTGTTTTTATTGAGCTTATTTAAAGCTTTTTTTGAGCATAAGCGTTTTCACACTTTTTTGTGCTTTTTTTGCTCGTTTTACATAGTTACATAGTTACATAGTAGTTGAGGTTGAATAAAGACAATAGTCCATCCAGTTCAACCTGTGTAGGTGTGTGTGGCTGTAATCATCTCACATAGACCTGAATGTCCTGATCCTCAAGATGTAAGTCTAAGAGTCTTTTGAAAGCCACCATACTTCCCGCAGTGACCACCTCTTGTGGTAGAGAATTCCACACTCTTGTAGCCCTAACAGTAAAGAACCCCCCACGTTGCCTGAGGTTAAAACGCTTCTCCTCTAATCGCATTGTATGCCCTCTTGTCCTCATGGAATCCCTTCGACTGAACAGCTTTTTTTCTAAGCTGGGATCCCCATTGAGATATTTATAAATTGCTCTCATGTCCCCCCTCAGGCGTGTCTTCTCCAGGGAGAATAAATCAAGCGATTGCAGATGCTCTTCGTAATTAAGGTCCTCCAATCCCCTAATCAGTTTAGTTGCCCTTCTCTGGACTCTCTCCAGCTTGGGCCACTTAGGTGTCTTTTCTGCTTCAAAGCTCCTCTCTTCTCAAAAACGTATTAGGTGGAGTTTTATTCTGCCTGTAAGAGCATATGCCTGTAAACTCCTGAAAAAGCCATAGTTTGCATGGACACATTGGCTAACATGGAGGGGAGTTTCGAGGCAAAAGAAAAAATAGAAATCAAAAAAGCTCAAAAGCCTGTAAGAGCAGCTTCTTTGAGCTTCTTTGAAATGCAGTGTGCATGCATGAGCATAATTATTATTTTTACATGAAATGTATTTATCACTTTTCTGTAATTCAATGTTTTTCAGAGCAACGTGTGTGAAGCATCTTGAAGTAACACAATTTAGTTATCGGACTGCACCAGTTACTACAACACGAGCAACAATAATTAAAGAGCATGACAGATTTGGGAAAGTTCCATTTGATTATGCCAGTTTTGATGCTCAAGTTTTTGGGAAACATACTATTGCAACAGTTGTTCATAGCCAAGAGACAACTAATGGTGATGGTAAGAATTGTAACCAGCTTATATTTATGGGCATAAAAGTATTTTGTCAGAATTATAATCATGCTGCTAAATCCTCTAAATCTGTCCATACTTGACTTGTCTTTACTATTCATTGAAAGTCAAAAACATGGTCTTTGTCAGTGACTAAATGGTGGCACCAAGCTTGCCAGGTGTAATAAAAAAAATAAAATACGATCCAAGAAATAAATTCTGGTTATATAGCAGCCATTTAAAAACCTCAACCAAATTACCCCTATACCATCAGAAACAATAGGCAAAACTATCAATCCCACAAGATCTATGTAGTAACGTAATGAGGGAGTCCTTGTTTTCCAGGTCAGAGTTCCACAGGGAATTCCTGGCACCATTTTAAAGAACTTAAAACTAAACTCAAGAACAAAAATGTATAATATTGTAAATGTTGTATGTGCTACTGCTGCATTAGTTTTCTTTTCCCCACTTTTTTGCTTTAATTTAGCCTGGTAATCATGGCATGAACATATTTTCGATGGTGACAACTATACTGAGCAGCATTGTCACCTTGAACATCTGCTGAAATAGCAGGGAACAATGCGAACTCCTATTTGTTTTTTTTTTGCACTTGTCAAACAGATATAATAAAACCATTTCAGTGATATATTGACCAAAAATAAGCAAATAAGAGATATTTATGGTTAGAGTTATTTATATACACTTTAACCCTAAGGCTTCGTTTCCACTATTGCGACTTGTTGCGCGACTTGACACATGTCAAGTCGCACAGCAAGTCAAAAGCCATTCATTTCAATGTGGCCCGTTCTAACTGCTGCGACTTAAAAAGTAGTTTGTGCACTACTTTTGGGCCGACTTCAGTGCGACTTCCTTCTATAATGAGGGACAAGTCACACTGAAAGCCGCAAACAACTTACACTACAAAGTCATGCTAGAAGTAGCACGACTTCGTAGCCGCGATAGTGGAAACGGAGACTAAAAGGAATCTCTTTAGAACTTGTATTCTTGTAGAGCCACCTCTTATTGATAGTGTGGCATTTCATAAGTGCACCATATCATTATGACAAAGCTGCTATTAATGGACTTAGTAAGGTTATGGTATATACTGTACATCATGATAACATGGCAAACTGAATCCTGTATCATGAATATAATACCCACTTGCCCATGAAGCCATTTACTGAATGGCAGGAGGATGGGTGGGGGTAAGAAAAAGAAAGGGAAGAAAAGCTGCTAAACAGAAAATGAACTGGTAAGGGGCACATCAAACTGTGATTCAAGGTTTGGATAAACCAGTTCACTCATTTCTAGTAGCAGTTGAAGTAGAAGAAGTAGTAATAGTGCTTGTCTTTAGAGGTGACCATTTGTTTTCTACCCTCGAAAATTAATCGGCAATGGTAAAACAATTTTTCATGCCTTGAAAATGTACCTAAGTGTTCCATCAAATTACCAGCATAAACATTTTAGCTGGCCTGTAAACCTGCAATTTAGCTTACTAAACATAAAAAGGAGTGCAAAGAAGCCCTTGTTGACCAGCGCTTTTAACACCTCAATTGCAAATGCTGAACCAAAGCTGGTTTAGGCTCCCCTGCCAGGCCACAGAAGAAAAAAAACTTCACACTGAAAAATCTAGTGCGGTATGAAACTTTTTTTTCCAGTTCCGGACAAAACCCACAGGGTAGCTCTGTCTGAGAGGGAGGTCACAGGCTGAACTACCCAGTGATTTTATTTAGAACAATGCCATTTTATACCATGCCAAATATCTCATAGTGCAACTGGATTTTTTAACTGTAAGTTTATTTTAAACGTAAGGAAGGGCTTAAACCTTTGTCAGTTTTTTTTGCCTGCCTTTGTCCCTTTGGAGAGATTTCCTTTCAATTTCTGCTTTGGAGATGCAACAAGAAGTGAGCGAAATTCTGTACAAATTGAAATTCTCTTAAACAGCTGTCCCCAAAAAAGGTGTCCCCTTCAAAAGATTTCCCCTCGCCTCTTGTTCTGGTAACAACTTCAGAATTTTGGATTTTCCATTACTGTCTGTTTCTATACCAGTGGTCACAAGGACAAATAGAGAGGGTGAACCTACCTAGATGGGACGTAGACAAAAATATTAGCTTGACCTACCATATCCAAAACTAAAAAAAATGGCTATACTGTACATACATTTTAAAATAGAGGAAACCATATGGTTAACTAATTTGTAATTATAGGGGAATAAACGTGTTCAGTGATTTAATGATAAGAACATGATACAGAGAAAATGATTAAATATATTCCCACTTAACAAATTAGTGTTAATTGTAAGATAGAATGGATGAACATTTTTATTTAAGATTCTTAGTGCTCTTCCTACATCAGAAACCATTTGTATTGTCTGAAATGTATTATCAGTTATTCAGCCATGAACAAAATATGTTGTATGCATGTAATCTCATCTCTCTTTAACAGCAAAACAATTTACAAGTCCAGTAAAATCTTCCAATCGACTGCCTAGCGCCCACACACAGAGTCCCTGCCATGCCAGCTCTTACAGCTATGGTCAGTGTAGTGAAGACACCCACATAGCAGCAGCTGCTGCCATCCTCAACCTTTCCACCCGCTGCAGGGAAGCAGCAGCAGAGATCCTGTCCAACAAACCATTGGGTCTGTCTGCCAAGGTAGGAGAATCCAAGATCCTGGAGCCTGTAGTGGCTACTGAGCTGTGAATAAACTGCTTTTCACATTAGTGTTAAAGGCCACAAAAACATGTGATGTACTGTTACTGTATCCAGGGGCAACTCTATACTTTATACAAAAACATGGTGAAATACAATTATTCTGTGAAGCTGGAAGCAAGCTATGTTTTTCTATGAGCATTAGGAAATTATTTGGATGTAAGACATAACCAATTGTCATCTGCAGAAGGCCTGGGGAGAGAAAAATTGGTTCCATTTTTATTTTCCAGGGTAATGGAGCTGAATTTTCAAAGTGCAGATATTTAGATAGCTATGATTTTCTCGAGAGATGTGCACTAGGTAATTCCATCCTGCTTGTATTGTTCTAGGAAGATTCACACAGAGTTTGGATGAACATCTTACATGGTGAATTAAGCAAGTACTAATCTATTTACCTTGAACACAATAATAGTTGAACCTTGTCATATTTAACACCTCATAATTAGGGCTCTAAAATAGTTTGATTTTTTTTTTAAGATCAAACTTATAAAGAGAAAAAATCTTACTCTGAAATTTGTGATATTTCTACATTTCAAAAAGTATCACACTTTTAGTTTTTGATAATAGTGAGTATGGATAAAAAAATATTCCAAGTATCACATTTTCACATTACAAAGTAAGGCTCCATGTACACGGGACGCTGTTAAAAGTCCCTTTGAATGCTGGAATTTTTAGGACGTTTGAAATGTCTGTTAGGTCGCGTTTGCACCCGCGGTTAGCGGGCGTTTGCGTTTAGAACCGTTCCTAGAGGTCAAAAAAATGATTCCCCTTTAAAATGGAAAAACGCAAACGCTAAACGCGTTTGGTCGCGTTCGGCCATGTTCAGTCGCGTTTTTGCGTTTGAAACGCCGGGAAACACACGTTCAAACGCAAATAATTGCATTCCAAAAAACGTCCCTGAACTCAAGTGCCTGCAAATGACTGTAAACGACGCTGTGTACATGGACAGATAAGATAACATGTAGGTGGGTTCAGGGGCTTCTGAAAAAAACGCCCAACTGCTCCTAAACGCCCGTTTACAACGTCCCGTGTACATGGAGCCTAAATGTTCAAAGTGTATCTAAAATCTAAACCCAAGAAAAAAAATAAAAATATTGCACCTAACCAGTCTTTAGAAGTGATGGCTGCATTTGTTTTCCTTTACAGTTTTTTTTTACCACTTATTTTTACTTAGTCCCTAAGTGAGCTAAAAAAAGTTTAGGTAAGCTGTGCCTGTAAAAGAAGAGAGGGGACACTTAACTTTCCTGTTGCCCCCAAAAGCCACTCTATTTCTGAAACATTGTCCCCTGAATTCCTCTGGGAAACCAACAGTTCCAGAAGAGTCAAACTCATGGGTTCTCTGCAGCTCTAAGAAACCAGTAAGAGCTGAGGAGGACCCTTGAGATCGACATTGCCAGTAATGATTGTTTTCCAGCAGACTTTGGGGGATGATTTCTTAGGAAAAGAGTGGCATTTGGGACACATGGGTGTCAGGTGTGTCACAGGTTTAGCTTGCCTTACAAATTTTAGCAATGTGACAGGGTTTCTTTAACCTAGTAATGTGTTTCTGGGTAAAAAAACAAAGCACTTGGAGGAAACTTGGAAAGGATATAAAAAAAAAAAAATTCCATGCAAATGGTGTTTCTGTTAGAGCTGAACCAAAGATGTGTTAAAAAGCTAGTGTGCTAACCACTTAGACGCCATGCTGCTTTGCTGCTGTATTCTGTTTTGCCAATATCAAATTTTAGAGTGTTCTTTTATCCTTCAAGTCTCTAAAAATAGAATGAGGGAGATATCTTCAAGCTATGCAATGTGCTGTGGTGTAGGTTTTCTTGTTCCAGCCAATATGTATTCAAATTATTAGCTAGAAGTCTTTACCAAGGATGTGAGAAGATTATATGCAATAGTCCTTGAAAGACTGCTGGGTAAATAACAGAACAGGGAGATCATTATGCTCATCCCTCCTGAGAAAATGAATCATTAAGTGGATTATTTGTTGCCATAGTGTATTGTGAGTCCAGCATCTCGATTTAGAAAAATAACAATCAAAATTAGTCTGTGGTGAGTTTCTGCAAATGCCAAAATAAAGACATTTGTGTGGTCATTGTATGTTGCATTCTCAAATAGATTAGAGGAATAAAAAAAGTAAAGAAGAAGCTATAAGCATTTAGTGGGTAAATGATTGGAGAAAGTAGCAAGGTGTATACTGGCAGGATATAATGAACATATTGAACGTGTGGCCCTCTTAACATATAAAATTGTAATTATAGAATAATACATTATAAGTGATCAATTTATGTAAGAGAAACTTCACACAAACCTAGACTACATTTTTCCTTGCTAATAGAGAACTAGAAATTAAGCAATATTGGGTAAAAGGTCCTATTCAGGAGAAAGTGAGATGATTTCACATGATTATGAAATACAAAATAGGCAAATAGAGATCTAAGCAGTAAAACAATCGTAATGCAATGCCCCAGGTCAGTCCATCTATGATCTAGCTCTAAATCTGTACAAAAGGTGCCAGTCCGGCTTGCAACCAAATAAGTTGAAGAAAAGATGGATGACTGTACACTGGTGCATTGAAAATCCATCTTTTCTTGCGCCAATAGAACCTTAGAAATGAAAATGACATCAACCCCACTTTAGTGAAGATGGCTATATCTGTCTTCTCACTTCTAAGAAGGCCTTCCACAAGATTTTGAAGTCTGTCTGTGAGAATTTTGTGCCCATTTAGCTAAAGAGATATTGTCAGGGTAGGTACCGGTGGTTTACAGGAAGACTTGTCATGACAATTCATCCCAAAGGTGTTCAGCACTCAGGACTTTGTGTAGACCACAAGAGTTCCTCCACACAAAACATGTCAATATCCACCTTCTAGGCACTCTACTTTGTTGCCCGGTTCACATCATTACTTTAAGGGGTTATTTCTAGGAAATTATTACATAAATAAATAATCATATACGTACCTGCCCAAACCTCCTCCTCTGGGGTCCCCCACTAGCGCACCTAATCTTCTCAGTGGGCCACCATAGGAGGCCACTTCATTTGTGGAACATCTGCAGGTTTGATCTTAAGCCTTGCTGCCTCTGTTTATAGACACAGCCCTGCGCCCTCATCACAGGATTTGACCTCAGCAAAGCCTGTGAGACTAGAAAGTGAGAGGTGAGAGCTGCTGTGGATAAGTATAGCACTGGATTGAGTGAGGGCTCAGGTAGATATAAGGGGGGGGGGGGGGGTGAACATCCAATAAGTATTCAGGATCCACTTTCTAAAAGCGAAATCAGTAGTACTAAATAAACATAAGTCTATAATCCTTCCACTTTATAAAACTCTGGTCCGACCGCATCTGGAGTAATCTGTCCAGTTCTGGTCGCCAGTCCTCAGGAGGGATGTGTTGGAGCTGGAGAGAGTCCAGAGAAGGGCAACTAAACTAATTAGGGGATTGGAGGACCTTAATTATGAAGAGCGTCTGCAATCGCTTGATTTATTCTCCCTGGAGAAGAGACGCCTGAGGGGGGACATGATAGCAATTTTTAAATATCTCAATGGGGATCTCAGCTTAGAAAAAAAGCTGTTCAGTCGAAGGGATTGCATGAGGACTCGAGGGCATACAATGCGATTAGAGGAGAAGCGTTCTAACCTCAGGCAAAGTGGGGGGTTCTTTACTATTAGGGCTACATGATTGTGGAATTCTCTACCACAAGAGGGGGTTTCTGCGGGTAGTATGGTGGCTTTCAAAAGACTCTTAGACGTACATCTCAAGGATCAGAACATTCAGGGCTATGTGAGATGATTACAGCCACACATACCTACACAGGTTGAACTGGATGGACTATTGTCTTTATTCAACCTCACCTACTATGTAACACTAAATTGTGGTGTTCCACCAAATTTTTTAAACTACATCCATTTATTGGTAATGATGATCATTCCATGGACCACTTGCTACACTTTAAAGACCACCACTCTAGGAACATAAATAGAGTTGACTTAGCACAATAAGTGAATAAAGTGAATATGTGTTTACTTTGAACACCCAATCATGTGTGAAGAATTTCAGGAATCAGGATTGTACCCTGCTAAAGACTGGATGATTGAAAAAAAATTAAACTTTTATTCATTAATCTTTGCTGGGTGAAAATTCTCCTTAGAATAAAAGTCCATTGTATTTTTTTGAAAACAAATTACATTTTCAAAAAGATTAAAATGTAGGCAAAAACTTTATTGTCTCTTTTTAAATGTTTAACCAAGATGTATAAAAGAGAAAACAATTATAAACTATTTAAGTCTATAAAAATTAGACAGGCCAAAATCCAGGTACAAAATGCTGCCGATTGCAAAACAAATCTATAATATCAACAATAGTAAATCTGCTCGGTATGGACTGAACACAGCAGGAAGACATTTAGTACTTGCTTTCAGTTGTTAAGTACTCAGTATGCTCTCCAATTTAGGCAAATCTGTTATTTGGAGTAAAGGAATATTGCTCATTTGCTGCCTTAAGAGTATTTTTTTCAGTGGGAGAGTTTTTACAGTTTTTGTACCATAAAAGGATTTTAGGCCAGTTGAATTGCTCTTTATCCAAGCCATCTGTTGCCGAGGTCTGGAGTTTTAGGTGAATTTTATTGTTAGCATTAAGTCTTTTTCTGTTTTGAACTATGCGATTATTTGCTTAAAGTCCTAGTTTATGATCATTCAACCTGTTTTGAACAATGTGATTATTTGATAAAATCATATTTTATAATCATTAAACTCAATAATCATTATACTCAATATATAGTGCCCTGTCATGATTATCTGTTAAAGTTCCACTGTTATATATAAAAAAACAGTACTACAGTGTTATTTTGGTATTGCAAGAGATGACTGAACAATGTATAAAACTGAAAACTTGTACCGGTAACCTGGTGTTTCTGCTCTTCAGGGTTGAATCTCTGTCTGACATCATGGGGTTGTTTTCATTAAAATGGAGAGTGCAAAATCTTGTGCTGCTCTGCATAGAAACCAATTAGCTTCCAGTGTTTTTTTTGTAAAAGCTCAACACCTTGCTGCCCCCCCTATAGCAAATTGATGGCCGAGAGGGCCTTTCTTATGACGTCCTCTCAGAAGGCGCCTTGCATCTCTTCCTTTACAACAAATGGGTAACACCAATCAAAACCATCTAGTTTTCTCATTTATCATTTGATAAAATCTAGGTCAAATGTCAGTCCATCTGGACCGAATTATTTATCTCCACAAAAATGTTGGAATAAATAATAGTCCTTTCTTACCTTTTATCACAGCAAGGCTATATCAAACACAAGTAAACCTTGGCAAAGGCCTACAGTGCAGCTAATGTTCAGGGTCCCAGTCACAACTTCTTTTGTACACATTGAATAATATGGTTTCCCCCCTCTTTCCTGATCTCAACATAGACCATATAACACATCAGCATCCACCTTCTCTCTAAGCTATTCTTCAGTGCTCTCATCTCTGCCTGTCTGAATTTGCTATTGTTGTTAAAGCAGCTAGAAGGAAACATTGTAGAGTCACTGATATAACTTTTCAACCATGTACTACATGTAGTACACTGTAGTTCACTGTTAAAAATAGGAAGCTCTTGAATCTAAAGGGTATCAACCTAAGTGCTAGTTGCTGGTGTGCAGTGTGGCCTGGCCGCACTAACACAGTGTTGATATGCCAATACTGGCGCATCTCACTTTTTTTTTTTAAACTAAGTTTATCGACATGTCATACAGTGACATTTCGTAGAGTAGTATGGGTCAGTGTGCAGTGACTCTGTTGCATGCAGTACATTTTTTTCAGTGTGTCAAAAAGGCGACGCCTATTTTGACACACTAGACCGGTCCGGGAGCACATCCAGTGTTAAGGACATTGGCTAAGTACATGGGGTTATGTGTGGTATGGCTTTATTTTGGCTGATTTTGACTCTCTGCCCTATACCTTCTTCCCTCCTCTCACCTTACCATTGAGCTTAAACTGGGCTACCTTCCTTTACAAGGAGGACCACTATCATTAGGATTTTTCCATATGCTGGTAATCTCTTTTTATTAGCTTTCCCTATTATTTTAAACTTTGGCGCAAAAAGCTGTGAATACAAAATGTATCCTTAAGAAGCCCATTTTGGGTGAAACATATTGATCCCACCACTCTTCGTTACCTCCAAGTACTTTGTCACTTGTATAACAAGATTTTAGATTTTATTGTGTATATTAAACATTGTTGTTTTTATCCTCCATTGTTCTTTTTTGTGACTGCAGTTTTTGCCACGAAAAAAAAAACCCTATTTTCCCATATCTCTCTGCTTGGGAGATCCAGGGAGACTATATTTGCTACGTCAAATTCTGACCCTACCATCTGAATGTCGTAGCTGAAATGGAGATTAATCAAACCAGGCGACAGTTTTCCAATCTTTTATTGTCCAATTTTGGTGAGCCTGTGTGAATTGTAGCCTGTTCTTAGCTGACAGTAGTGGCACCCGGTGTGGTCTTCTGCTGCTGTAAGCCCATCTGCTTCAAGGTTTGATGTGTTGTGCTTTGTTTTTCAACATACCTTGGTTGTACTGAGTGGTTATTTGAGTTACTGTTGCCTTTCTATCATCTCAAACCAGTCTTCCCATTCTTCTCTGACCTCTGACATCAACAAGGCATTTTCTTCCACACCACTTTCTTCCCTGTTCTAAACTGACCATGCAAAGCACAGGAGCTGAGCTGTGCATGTGTGGTCAGTTTTCATCCTTTGGATGGCCATTCAGAGGTACAGGACACTGTGCAGACACACATCCCCTCCCAATCACAGCCTGCCTCTTGCCTCAGGCGGAACAAACTATAGAATACAGGTACATGGTATGTCTGCATAGTATTCTGTAACCCCGCTCCCCACAAACAGGAAGAAGAACTGCATGGTCACATTACAGAGCTTTATAACCTTGTATAAAAGGGAAGAAAGATTATTTCTGAAACTAAGCAAAAACAGTTATGGTGCCTGCATAGTTATACCATTTTTAGAGAGCGTCTATAACATTGAATGTTCACAACTACTTTAACATTTCTTGGCCTCCTTTATGAGTACTTTACTGCATATAATGCACCCTTTTGCTCTTTCTGCTACTAGCAATTTGCCATGTTTGGATGAACTGTACTTAAACACTAATGTTTTTTTCAATTTAAGTACTTTTTTAAAAATGTAAAACATTTATTTAAGGGTAATTTAAATGTATCATTATCTGTTACTCATTAGCCCTTTATAATTTATTTTTCTTATTTTAATAAAAAATACATAAAATATGTTTTTTTATGACCTATATTTTTATATTACCTCCCCCAAAGTACATTCATTTATTACTATAAATCTTGGTCTACTAAGATTAAAAAACCAAACTATGCAAAGAAGGAAATGTATTCTTTAAAATCCAACAAAAAACGTTTTCTATATTTTAAAATGCTCATATCAAATTCATTCAAACTTTGGGTCATTTGGTACAGATATAGTTAATGTCTAGGATTTCTGTAACTAAGAGTTATTAATACTAACATCAAATGCATTTGATATTATACAGATGGCACAAGATGTTGTTACTAAGTTATTATCTAGGATAAGCTGCAACGTTAAATTCAGTTCTTAAAACTATCACATCAGATTAAACTATTGTAGTGAAATGGCCAGAAACACTTAGTTAAAGTACTGTAATATAAATATGGAAAAATAATGTATTTATTATGACAACAATCCAATATACCAGCTCTGTGACATCTTTTAGTTGCAGTTTATAGTACTCATGTTTTTTTTCTAAGTACTGATTTTATTTTTGAGCCTGTATTTACATATCGTCTTTTACGGTGTATGCAGCACTGTTTTGTTTGCTTGTCCTTTTAAAAAAAAAATTGTATTTCTTAAATAAAGGGCAATATTAAATGTAACCATAACTCAAAGATATTGACAACAGAAAAAGAAGTTGTTAAGCAAGTATGTTCCTCACTATTTGTGTTCTTTATATCAACAAAAATAAGCAATTTAACGTTTAGACAAAATCTGATGTTAGGAAAAAAGCACCCTTCAGCTATAACCACAACACCTGATGAAGTGTCAAGGTCTTACCTTGCCCTCCTGTCGGCAGCCATCTTGGGCATGTGCAGACTGCTGCCTCTTATAGAATCTGATTGCATCATCACTTGTCTGCTGACTGGGCGTCGCACAGTGATGATGCTGCACATCTGACTATATCTACCACCTGATGGGTTGCAGTCCTTGCCCTTGGGTTTGTGCTCCAAGGTACATCTTTGCTCTAGCAGTCTTCTATTCTCCGTGTTCCTCCGTGCATGACCTAGCTTGGCTGATGACTCTCCTGGCTCTCGACCACGCATCAACAGACGATCCCTCATTGGCAGATGACCCGACATTGGTAAACTACCCACTTCAGGACTCAACCCCTGGCTTGGATTACTACCCACTTCCGGACTTGACCCCGGCTCCTGCTCTCACTTCCTCACTCTTGCTGTGCGTTTATTGTTGTTTGCTCCAAAAAACTGCTTTATTTTACCTGCATCCCCATGTGGTCTGGTTTCCTGGCACCCAGTACGCAAGGGCCATGAATCCTGACAATGCAGGTACTCCTACTCTCCCCTACTGGTAATCAGGCTTGATCAACAAGATTGCCCTTTTGGGTCAGCTCGCTCAGGCATTGCAGGCATTGCAGACATTGCTTGCATGAACAGCACACCTTGCTCCTGGTGCTGCTAGGCCGGTGGTTCCTCCTGTTGTTGCACCTGCTGCTGCTCCTGTTGCCGCTCCTGCTCCTGCAGTTGCAGCTTGAGTCGCTGCTACCAGAGGGATAACTGGTTCAGCCCCCCTTCCACAGCGCTATGGGGGTGAACTGAGTCAGTATCGTGGCTTCCTAAACCAAGTAGGCATTTATTATGAGATGGTTCCTCAGGTGTTTCATTCTGATAGGTCCCAGGTGGGCTTCCTAATCTCATTATTCTCGGACAAGGCCTTGGCCTGGGTGAATCCCTTATGGGAGAATGATAATCCTGTGAACCTCAATTACCCGAGTTTTGTTGCCTCCTTTCATAGGGTATTCAATGTGCATTCTCACTCTGTCTCTGTGGCAAAGCAGTGCCTGTCCATTCAACTGGATATACAAACTGTTGCTGAGTATGCCATTGAATTTCGTGCCCTGGCAGCAGAGGTGGGCAAGAATAATGAGGCTCTGGTGGCTGTCTTCTCTCATGGTCTCTCCAATGCATTAAAGGACGAGATTGCAGCCAAGGATCTCCCTGACAGGCTTGAGGCTCTCATTTCCTTCTTGATTTTGATTGATACCAGGCTCAGGGAGAGAACATAGTTTAAGGAGTGCCTACCAAAGCCTCCTGCCAGATTGGCTCCTACGTTTTCTTTCCCACCCATTCCTCCCTCACCTCCCAAGCCTCCTGGGAATCGTGCGTCTGGCTGTGAACCCATGGAGCTGGGGTTCACTAGCCTTTCCAAAAGCCTTTCCAAAGCTGAGCGGGCCTTTAGGAGGAGGGACGGCCGGTGTCTTTATTGCAGTCCTTTTGGGCATTTCCTGAAATCTTGTCTGACCCATCCGGGAAATGCTCGCACATAAGGTCCGGTCAGGGGCAGATCTTAGGTGGAATTTCCTCATCCCCAGTTTCCTGAAAAGATAGACCACTAATCACAGTTGTCCTCTGCTGGGAAGTGGGTTAGAAGATTACTCAGGCGTTGGTAGACTCCAGTGCTGGTGGTTATTTTATTGACATTACGTTTGCTACTGCAAATTCCATACCCTTGCAGCCTTGTGTTTCTCCACTAGTTATCGAGGTGATTGATGGCAGATCCTTGCAACCAGAAAAGGTTACCCATAAGGCTGTTCAAAGGGTGTCGATCTGTTTCCAGGTTATTTCGTCCCCGCACTACTCTTTTGTTTGGAGTACCCTTGGCTTCAGAAACACAATCCGACATTTGATTGGCAGTCGGTCAAGATCCTTTCTTGGTCTCCACAGTGTGGCGCTGTTTGTATCCATGTGCCGGTTAAGGTACTTTGTATCTCCTCGGATTCAGTGTTGCCTATTGAATATCGTGAGTATCAAGAGGTATTTGACAAGGTGCGCACTGGTGCTCTTCCTCTTCATCGTCCGTATGATTGTGTCATAGACTTGCAAACTGGTGCCATTCCCCCTCATGGCAGGGTTTATCCTCTTTCAGTTGTGGAGAATAAGGCCATGGAGGAGTATGTTGCGGATGCACTTGTCCGGGGGCACATTCGCAAGTCCACTTCTCAAGTGGGTGCCGTTTATTTTCTTCATAAAGAAAAAGGGGGGTGAGTTGAGACCTTGCATTGATTATAGGGGCCTCAATCGCATCATGGTCAAGAATGCATAGCCGATTCCGTTGATTACTAAATAGTTTGACTGCCTCAAGGGAGCAACGGTCTTTACCAAGCTTGAACTAGGGGCCGCATATAACCTCGTAAGGATCAAGGAGGGCGACGAGTGGAAGACCGTGTTTAATACCAGAACTGGTCATTACGAATCTCTGGTTATGCCCTTTGGCTTGTGCAATGCGCCCGCTGTCTTCCAGGAGTTTATCAATTAGGTATTTTGTGATATATTGCAGCAATGCGTGGTAGTCTATTTAGACGACATCTTGATTTACTCGGACTCCATTGAATCACACTACCTGGATGTCAGACGCGTGCTGCAACGGTTATGAGAAAATGGGCTTTTCTGTAAGCTTGAGAAATGTGAATTCCACCTGTCTCAGGTTGCCTTCTTGGGCTACATAATTTCTGCTGAAGGGTTCTCCATGGACACTCAGAAAGTTTTGGCTTTTCTATATACACCTCGCCCCAGTGATCTCCGTTCCATTCAGCATTTCCTTGGGTTTGCCAACTACTATCGGAAATTTATCAGGAACTTTTCCTCTTTAACCAAACCTCTCAGATCTGACAAAGAGGGACAGTGATTCCCACAATTGGACGCCTGCTGCTATCCAAGCTTTCGAGGCCCTCAAGTCTGCTTTTACTTCAGCTCCCATTCTGTCTCACCCCAATCCTGGTTTGCCCTTTGTCCTAGAGGTGGATACATCTGAGAGGGGAGTAGGCACCCTCCTGTCTCAGCGTCGGACACCTCATGGACCCTTACTTACTTGAGGGTTCTACCCCAAGAAGCTGTCTCCAGCTGAATGCAATTACATAATTGGAGAGTTCTTGGCCATTATCCTGGCTCTCAGAGAGTGAAGACACTTGCTGGAAGGTTCTGTGGTTCCAGTTCTCGTTCCCATCGATCATAAGAATCTGACGTATTTCTGGATAGGCCAAAATGCTCACACCCCATCAGGCCATATGGGCCTTATTCTTGTCTCATTTTAACTATGTGGTCTCCTATTTGTCTGGCTCCAAGAATGTTCATGCTTATGCCTTGTCTCGCCAGTATTCTGAGTTGTCCAGGGAGGACTCTGTGCCGACACGGTCATACCTTCAGATCATATCCTGGCTGCCATCCTCACCAACTTAACCTCTCCTCTTGGGGAACAGATCTTGACTGCCCAACCTGATTCTCCCACAGGGATACCTGCTGGCAAATGTTTTGTACCTGAGGGGTTGCGCATCAGACTGTTGCACACATACCACAGCTCCAAGATTTCTGGTCATCCTGGTAAGAACCAGATGTCCTGGGCTATTTTCCAACAGGTCTGTTGGCCATCTCTCTGCACTGATGTTGCTGCGTATGTGGCTGCTTTTTTGGTCCGTGTCCAGAACAAATCTCCTCAGCACCTTCCCTTGGGCCTACTGCATCCCATTCCCAAAGGGGGCGTCCCTGGTCTCACTTGGCCATGGTTTTTATTGTGGAACTTCCCACATCTCGAGGTACATGGTTAAACTCATGGTTGTCGACCAGTTCTCCAAAATGTGCCACTGTGTTCCGTTTAAGAGGCTGCCTACTGCTCAGGAGCTTGCCTCGGTATTTGCCAGGGAGGTCTCCCGTGTACACGGGTTGCCTAAGGAGATTGTATCGGACCCTGGGAGCCAGTTTGTCTCTAGGTTTGGTGCGCCTTTTGCACCCAGTTGGGTATTCGACTCTCCTTCTCCTCGGCCTACTATCCGCAGTCCAATGGTGCCGCTGAGCATTCCAACCAAACTCTGGAGCAATTTCTCCACTGCTATATCTCTGACCATTAGGACAATTGGGTTGATCTGCTACCCTGGGCGGAGTTTGCAAGGAACTCTGCCAATAAACTCTTCTTCCAGATTGTCTCCATTCATGGCCAATTATGGGTTCCAACCCACTGTGTTACCCGAGTCGTTCTCGCCATAGGATTTTCCGGGTGTGCAGGATCATCTTCCAGGCAGACAGGAGATATTTATCTGCTACTTCGTACCAGGTCGGGGAGAGGGTGTGGTTGTTGACCTATAATCTCAACCTCAGGGTGCCCACTCCGAATTGGCACCCCGTTTTGTTGGGCCCTTTCGCATCTTCCATAAGGTGAACCCGGTGGTCTATGCCCTTGGTCTTCCCCCTGGCATACGTATCTCCAATGTCTTTCACGTGTCACTTTTGAAGCCAATGGTTTGCAATCACTATACTTCTTCACTTCCTCGCCCTAGTCCCATTTCTGTAGGCAATGATGAGGAGTATGAGGTTAGCAGCATATTGGATTCTCGTCTGTTCCGATGGTCAGGTTCAATACCTGGTGCACTGGAAGGGTTATGGTCCCGAGGAGCGCTCCTGGGTTCCCTCTGCTGATGTTCATGCTCCCACCCTTCTCCGCGCGTTCCATGCTCACTTTCCTTAGAAACCGTTTTTTGCTCCGTGGCGGAGGGGCATTGAGGGGAGGGTACCGTCAAGGTCTTAACTTGCCCTCTTGTTGGCAGCCATCTTGGACATGTGCAGACTGCTGCCTGTTATAGACTCTGATTGCATCATCACTTGCCTGCTGCCTGGGCGTCGCTCACTGATGATCCTGCACTATATCTATCACCTGATGGGTTGCAGTCCTTACCCTTACGTTTGTGCTCCAAGGTGCATCTCTGCTAGCAGCCTTCTGTTCTCCATGTTCCTCCGTGTATGACCTGGCTTGGCTCATGACTCTCGTGGCTCTCGACCGTGCATTGGCAGACAATCCTGCATCAGCAGACGACCCGTCATCGGTAGACTACCCGCTTCTGGACTCGACCCCGGCTTGGATGACTACCCGCTTCTACACTTGACCCCGGCTTGTTCCTGCTCTCACTTCCTCACCCTTGCTCTTAATTTCTATGCATCCCCCTGTGGTCTGGTTTCCTGGAACCCTGACAGGAAGTCGCTATGATGAAACAAGTAGG
Source organism: Pelophylax lessonae (assembly GCF_965119305.1). NCBI lineage: Eukaryota > Metazoa > Chordata > Amphibia > Anura > Ranidae > Pelophylax > Pelophylax lessonae. The sequence goes on along the minus strand of NC_138772.1, from coordinate 421,269,487 downwards.
GCAGGAGTAACTATATCAGCACCTTACTCGTTTGCCACATGTATTCTATTTTTAAAAAAATTTAATTATTCTATGGGAGGTTTTGATCCTATTTGAGTCTTCTGATACAGTCTGAGGAGAGTCCTTATCTATAACTTACCTATAAACAAAGAGCCAGTTTACTGTCCTTCAAACTTTAGGGGGGCCAGGCTGTAGCCAGTGGGGGTCGGAACAATGCCCCACTGTTGCTGACAGTAAAATATTGCCCCAAGGGCCGTATAAAAGCAAGCAGCGGGCCACATCTGGCCCATGGGCTACAGTTTGAAGACCACTGGTTTAGAGTGATACACATTTGGAAATATTCGAACGGAAGTCATCTATCACCCCCACAAGGGGACTTGCTTCTATTTAAGAGTGAATATTCATCATGGTGAAAACTAAACATTTTTATAGACTTTTCTTGTGATATTATGTATTGCACATTGTGGCATATGATTTTGTTATACCACGGTTATGTTAAGCACTGCCTTTTTCTTTTTATTACTATTTGCTTCCACAACATGCAAACTCAAAAATGTACCAAAAATAAGTAAATATCCAAGTCAAGGTGTAGTTGAAGTAAACTGGAGCACATCAGGGGTCACTTGACAAACACTGAATTTTTAAAACCTTCAAAAAACATATCTAATCTGCTATAAATCAGTGTCTAGCTTTCAAATGTCTGCATTGCATTTTTAAATACAGCTAGAGGAAATGTGTATCACTTTTTCTTTAGAAATCAGAAGATCCAGAAACAGTGTAGTTAGCAAAACCGATGGTTTGAAAAAGTAATGTATATGCCTTCCAAACAATTATTCCATACAAGAGGGCCAACAATGGGAACAGTATCAGTAATAAATAACTCTAATGTGTGTATGCTTGAAAGAACAACAGGAATATGCATTAATGGCATAAGCTCCATTTATGAAACTGGGTCAACTTTTTTTATTGTATCAAAAAGATCAAAAAAGATCAGGCAGCTTTTTGACTGATTTTTATTCAAATACACTGAGATTTATGTTTTTTTTTTTTTTTTTTTTTTTGCTTTCTAAATTGTAGTTAAAATCTGGAAGCGTCTTATTTAAATTCTACTTGCAATAAGCTGCAAAAGATGGCAAGCATTATGAGGTTACCCAGAACTCTGGCAAAGAATTACACATTAACTGATGTGATGTAAATCAAAAGCAGCTTTTTAAATCAGATATTATTTAAATAAAAGCTTGCATTTACTTTTATCCCTTAAAAGCACCACATGGCTGCATTATCAAAGCCACAAACTGTTCATCAATTTGAAATATATTGTTACTGTTTTCCCCAGGCTGCGGAGATTGAAGTTGATGAAAATGGAACTTTGGACTTGAGTATGAAGAAGAATCGGCTAAATGACAAGACTAACAATTTAGGCGCTTGTAGTCCTATCATAACAGCAACGTCTTCTTCTCCATTTAAAACTAGTAGCCTTTTGGTCAATGCTGCCTTTTACAAAGCCCTCTGTGAAAAAGAAGGTTGGGATGCACCAATTAACTACAGTAAAGTTCATGGCAAAAGTGACGAGGACATTGAGGTAATTGATGGCTAATTACTAGGATGCTTTGAAAATGTGTCATATTGACTCATTAGGGTGTAAATGTTTAAAATGTCATAAGCAAAGCTACATTGTTTTGTGGAGGAAATCAAAACAGAAGTAAATAACACTGTCATAACTAAATGACATTTTAAGTAGTATTTTGTCCAATATTCAATGCCAGTGATAAATAACAGACAGTACTAACAATCCTCTGGTTGGGCATTGTGATGTCAAAGTGCCAGCATGTTGTAATCATCCTGTTAATACTCCATAATTGGGCAATCATATCTTCTAACCATGTGATCAGTGCAACATGACAATTAAGAATTTGAACTACACTTCAGTAAAGACATTTATAATGTCTCTTTTATCTATACCGACATAGATAATAAAAGCAATTATTCTAGACAAACAATAAAAATTGTTTGCATCAAAAGTCAGTGTATTTTGGCCAATTTTAAGATCAAAAAGAGTAAAGTCTAGGCTAGGCTTCAAAAACGCAGAACTGAAATTCAGTATTTAAATATTTGAATACCAAATTTCACATAAAGAATTAATGAACATTACCATATACATTTTGATTACATTTAAATATTTCAGTTTCAAGAGGAATATAGCTTTTATACTTTTGTAAAAATACACACAGGAAAGTTTACTAATTTTGCACGTTTTAAAGATCTGAATGTATTTATATACTCTTTACAGACAGACCCTTGTAATATATCTTATATTGTCAAAAGTATTGGGACGCCTGCCTTTACACGCACATGAACTTTAATGGCATCCCAGTCCTTAGTCCGTAGGATTCAATATTGAGTTGGCCCATTCTTTGCAGCTATAACAGCTTCAACTCTTCTGGGAAGGCTGTCCACAAGGTTTAGGAGTGTGTCTATGGGAATGTTTGACCATTCTTCCAGAAGCACGTTTGTGAGGTCAGGCACTGATGTTGGAGGAGAAGGACTGGCTCGCAGTCTCTGCTCTAATTAATCCCAAAGGTGTTCTATCACGTTAGGGTGCAGGCCAGTCAAGTTCCTCCACCCCAAACTCGCTCATCAATGTCTTTATGAACCTTGCTTTGTGCACTGGTCCAAATCATTTGGTGGAGGGGGGATTATGGTGTGGGGTAGTTTTTTAGGGGTTGGGCTTGGCCCTTAGTTTCAGTGAAGGGAACTCTTAAGGCATAAGCATACCAAGACATTTTGGGCAACTTGGCACCCCCTTTACTTTCATTGCCTGTGTGTGTGTGTGACACCCGTCCACTGACTCTATCCACTGGAGTTGTCCCCTTCCTGGGCAGACCCCTAGCAAGCTTCCCGGTACTCATGGACATGTTTTTCCCAAGGTTGCTCTGCCTTAACCTCCACCAGTCAGCTTTCCTGGACCTCTGGATTCAGCACCACACTCCTGGTCCACAAGGCCGACCGCCTGTTACCACCATCTTCAGCAAAAAGAAGGAGAGACAGCCGTAACCCTCCTTCTGGGACCTGGCTTACCACCCAAAGACCCCCTGCCTCATGTGCTCCTGGCTTTTATACCCTATCCCATGATGCACCACATTCTGTGCCAAACCCATGGGACGGTATCTAAGCCTGTGTGTCATTGGCTGGGTTTCCTCCACTGTCCAATGTATCTCTCCATTGGATGCAGTGGGGACACTCAGCCCAAATAAATCACACATGGAACACATGAGGTCTAACTAATGATCAGGCTCCACTGATAAGCAGAACGAGCTACTAGGCTTTACCTACCTTGCACCTACCTAGGGACAAGGTGTTTTGAGGTAGGGGACAGAGACCCCCTGCCCCAAAGCACCCCCATGTTGAGGTCATGTGGCCTTGTATGGTTTAAGAGGGGGGCCACTTGCCCCCCCCCCCTTCCTGGCCTGCCAGGCTGAATGCACAGATAAGAGTCTGGCATAGTTTTTGGGGGGGACCCTACGCCCATTTTTCAAAACAATTTATCATGGGGGTTCCCCTTTAAATTCGTAACCAGATCCGAAATGACCTGGTATGGATTGGGAGGGACCCCCGTGCTGTATTTTCTTTCAGATTCAGAAATGCACCGCAGTGCTCAGAAAATGCACAGGACTCTTTTGGGCTCTTTTAAAATTTGCAGTGAATGTGCACTGCTGCTGCACCGCATACATATGTGAACCGGCTCCATAGAAAGCCCGTTTGATTCACATGTCATGCGAATCGGATGCGATTCATAAAAAGGCATCCATTTCCCTTATATGTAAATGGAGCCTTAGAAAAGTTTTCCAACGTGTTCTTTCAATAGAAGTCAATCAAATATCATCTTCTGTGAACAGGGATGTCCATACACTGATAAAAATGTGTCCAGTCCCTGCTAAACCAGCCAGAGAACCCCCTCTGCAGTGCTATTGTGTTATGCCAATGGGGGGGGGGGAGAGAGGGAGGTGCACAGGGAGCCTTCTCAGCAGAACACAATGACAACAACAGCTGCCATTCATCCTCAGTAAATGTTTCTTCCAAAGTTGTAACTTACTGAACAAACATGGTAATAAGCATTCCATAGATCAGTGTTTCTCAACCTTTGTTCAGTCAAGGCACCCTTTAAAATTATAGACAATCTTAAGGCACCCTTTAAAATGATGTACAGTCTTGAGGCACCCCATTCTAAAATGTAAAAAAAAGTCTAATTTACATAATGCAGCAACATCCACACATAGGACACCCAACATTGGAGGTGATTTATTCTTCCAAAGCAAATACTTTTTGCACTCTGGTACTGACTAGTGTTCCATTGTTTCTCTTCTTCCTCAATTTCTCTCCATCAATCCGCTAATGTCACCCCAGTGCTGAGGGAGAGGGGCACAGGAGGGTAAAACAAGGATGCTGTGGAGGCAACAGACATCCTTCTTAATTGATGACATCATTGCTTGTTAAGATGCCAGTGTCTAGAAAGTCATAATGGTGCATAATGAAAACCTGTGGCTTTGTGTAACCAAAAGACAGGCTTCATCCACCTGCTGGCTTGTATTCAGTTTTTAGGCATTTCGCCAAGGCACCCCTGAAGAAACCTCAAGGCACCCCAGTGTGTCTAGGCACCCTGGTTGAAAAAGGCTGCCATAGATGATTGGTGGAAGGAAAGAAAATTGCTCAATTCTCCCATTACCATATCCAGTGTTGATGGGGGAATCGCCTCTGCAGTGCTATTGTGTTTTGCCACCGGGGGGTGGGGGGTGGCGGGGGAGGTGCACGGGGAGCATTATCAGCTGAACACAATGACAACAACGGTTGCCATTCATCCTCAGTACATGTTTCTTCAAAAGTTGTCACTTACTGAACAAACATGGTAAGAAGCATCCCGTAGATGATTTGATTTTCTTTCCTTCCACCACGGGTGTGGAAGGAAAGAAAATTGCTTAATTCTCCCATTAACATAGCCAGTGTTGATGGGGGATGTGGGAATCCCCTCTGCAGTGCTACTGTGTTCTGCCAATGGGGGGGGGGGGGGGAGGTGCACGGGGAGCCTTCTCGGCAGAACACAATGATTACTGCTATTGGCTAGAACCGTTGGCAGTAATTGCATGTAAAAATTCACCAGGCTGGGTGTACCTTAGTCAATTGATGGATCCCCTTGGGTACAACCAGCCTGTCCATAGATCCATAGATGGATCAAATCTCGGCTGGTCCCCGCTGAACTGTCCAGATTTGGATCCATGTATGGCCAGCTTTACGGTGTATATGAAATGTTATTGCCTTTCTGTTGAAAGCCATTGTATTTTTTTTTTTCTATTTAAATAACACTTTAAAATACAGCAGAAAAGGGTCCTACTGTTACAAATGGAGTGTTGAAGTAGTCAGGGCTTTCAAATAGGAAAGAGTGCATTGGAGTTGTCTGAGCTACACTGGTGGAAATGTGCAGGTGAATTGACACAGAAGTGAACAAATCTAGTGATTTCAGTGAATGTATGCATTTCATGAATAGGGCTGTGTGTGATATATCATGACGGGGAGCAGAATCACTGTGGAAATTTGTACTATTGGCTTTAATGTTTGGTAGCTGAAACCTCCAAAATAAGGATCTTATTTTTCTGTCTTTTATAATTAGCCCTTATTAAGGCTTTCATAAACTGCGTTAATTACATGTTACCCTGCATAGTACTGTAATTTTATTTTAAGGACAATAATCTAAAATAACATGGCATACTACAATTTAATTTAAAGACAGGTTATATTGAAATGCATAGACTGTAAAAACATTTCTGAGAAAAAGATTACATTTTGTAGAAAGTCTTAACTGCCTAAGCTAGTAACTGAAGCCTTTCTTTTATATTAGTGGACATTAGGTAGTATTGTCGTTCTGTTCTAAGTCAATTCAATTTAAACAGTCAATTTTCTTTATTTAATCCTTTTTCAAAATCTGCTGCACTGATCTCCCTAACATGAACTAAGTGTAGCTCAAAGTCTCCTGAAGAATGGGTGTGTAGAATACCTGCTCCCCCACAGCAAACAATAGCTCTTCCCACCAGCTTATACATCAATATAGGAGATACAAGCTATTGGAAGGAACCACTGTGAGCAGTGGAGGGGGCAGGTATTTGACTACTGCAATGGTTTGTATAATTGCAGCAGCCAGGAAGAGGAAAAACAGCTGGAAGGATAAGTATATTCACGTAAGAAAAAAATTTACTTTTTAACACGTGTTACTGTAAGTAATGCATATATGAAGGGGGTCTTAAATGTTTTTTTTTTTATGGAGCTTCTTGCTTTGGAAGACTACTCGGTTTGAGCTGAATTTTGTTTAGTTAGGTTCATTAGTATTGGCCATTCTGTTCACACAATAAATACTGCACTTTACTGCAGCATGAAGATGCAAGGGGTCCTAGTATATCGACGGTGGCTGGTTGGCAAGTGGTGAAAGATTCCTTTAACCACTTACCACATATCAACGTACCGGTACGTCGGGTAACTTTGCGGTAGTATACCGGGATGATGCCTCTAGCTAGAGGCATCATCCTGGTACCTTGGTTTGAAGCCGACGGTCGGCTTTCCGTCGGTAACGACCGATGCGGCTCTGGAGCCGCTCGATCGTTACCTGGGTGAGCGGGAGGGGACGCCCCCCCCCCTCCCGCCGCCTTCCGTGGCTTTGATCGGGGCTCCCGTCCCACCACGCACGTCCGCCGGCTGGATGGAGTCCTGATGAATGCCGGAAGCGGCATTGATCGGGTCTCCGATGACGTAACCCCGAGGCGGCGTCCATGACGTCACTTCCGGGTTACTGTGCACAAAAGGCGGCAGATTTGAAAAACGGCTGTATGCAAAAATGCCATTTTGGCGTTTTGCATACAGGGAAGTGTAGTGGAGGGGTCTTTTAGACCCTCGATCCCTCCATAAAGTGTACCTGTCACTACATATTGGTGTCACAAGGGATGTTTACATTGCTTGTGACAGCAATAAAAGTGATCAGATTTTTTTTAAAAAACCTGTAATAAAGTTAAAAAAAAAGAAAAAATAGATAGGAAAAAAAAAATGTAGCCGCCCCCGTCACCGTTAGCTCGCGTACAAAAAAAACGTATACACAAGTCGAGCCGTGAATGAAATCGCTGTTCAAACCACACACGTGAGGTATCGCCGTGATCGCCAGAGTGTGGGCAATAATTTAAAAAAGGAGCTACACTCTAACTCTAAACTGGTAACCGTTAAATAAATTTAAAGCGTCGCAGATTGAGATCTCTATTGACCGTAGTTTGTCGCCATCCCACGGGGGGCGCAATTTTAAACCGTAACATGTTGGGTATCTATTTACTAGGCGTGACATCATCTTTCACAATATACAAAAAAATGGGCTAACTTTACTGTTTAGTATTTTTTAAATGCAGTGAAATGTGATTTTTCAAATTTTTTCCAAAAAAATGGCGTTTTAAAGACCGCTGCGCAAATACCGCGTGACAAAAAACTTTGCAATGACCGACATTTTATTCTCCAGAGTCTTTGCTAAAAAAATATATATAATGTTTGGGGGTTCTAAGTAGTTTTCTAGGAAAAAATACTGGTTTTAACTTGTAAACAAAAAGTGTCCGAAATAGCACTGGGGCTTAAGTGGTTAAAACAAATCTGCGTTTTGCGCAAACATGGTAAAGCAACAGGTTCACTTTATTGTCCCTTCACTAAAACCTCATTCTTACCTTTCATTCACTGTGTCACCACTATTCAGCCGTAACAGGCTCTCAGATGTCAACTGGATTTCCCTGGGCTAAATGTAAAAATACTCACCAAAACGCACCCTCAAAAAGCTCTTCCTGAGCAGAAAAAAAGGTTAATCACACTGAAATACTAAAATACTGACACTTTTTAAACTGAAGCTTAAAGTGGAACTGCACTGCATCTGAGCACCACAAACCGAAAATGCCATTTTATTCATTTTTAATATTCAAAGCAAACTCCCCCATCCATCCATGTCTCCATGCTTAATTTTGCTGAGAAATCATTTTGAAAAACACCCCTGGCATTTCTAGCAGTGACCATCTTGAGTAAGGGCAGATGATTCATGTAGCATTTACTTCCTGGAATCCATCTGCCCCCAGTTCAAGCCTTGACTGAGCTGAGAAACCCTCCTTCTACTCCTGAAGACTCCTGGGTTGTATGACATAACTAGCCTAGGCATGGAATCCAGGAAGTAACTGAAGTAAAACAAGTAAATATGATATACTTCCCTATCCATTTGCTAATGATAGCAGCATAAGGGTTAAAAATAATCAATGTTGATTGAGCGAGTGAAGTTCCAATTTAAAGCGATATTAAACCCAAAATAAAAAAAATGTGATATTCCTTAGCTCAGCCTTTTTCAATCAGGATGCCCAGCCACCCTGGGGTGCCTTGAGCTTTCCTCAGGGGTGCCTTGATAAAATGCCATGGGTTTTCAATATGCACCATTACAACTTTCTACACACTGGCATCCTCACAACCAATGGCGTCACCAGTTAATAAGGAAGATGTCTGTTGCCTCCACAGCATCCTTGTTTGACCCTCCTGTGCCCCTCTCCATCAGTACTGGGGTCACATTAGCTGAGTGATAAAGTGAGGGAGAAGAGAAACATTAGACTACTAGTCAGTACCAGTGTGCAAAAGTGTATTTGCTTTGGAAGAATAAATCACCTCTAACATTGGGTGTCCTATGTGTGTGGATGCTGCTGCATTATGTAAAGCTATTAGAATAGTTGTTTACATTTTAGAATGGGGTGCCTCACGATTGTCCATAATTTTAACCACTTAAGCCCCGGAGGATTTGGCTGCTAAAGGACCAGGGGTTTTTTTGCGATTTTTTACTGCGTGACTTTAACGGACAATTGCGCGGTCGTGCGACGCTGTACCTAAACGAATTTGACGTCCTTTTTTTCCCACAAACAGAGCTTTCTTTTGGTGGTATTTGCAAAAATAACAATATTTTTCACATTTTTTTATATGAAATTCCCCCCAAAAAAAAGTAAAAATCAAAATTTTTTAACATTTTTCGGCCAATTTGTTTTATGCTACCTATGTTTGGTAAAAAAAAATCGCAAAAAGCGTATTTTGATTGGTTTGCGCAAAAGTTATCGCGTTTACAAACAAAGGGAAAGATTTTTGTCATTTTTGGTGTTTTTTTTTTTAACGCATAATGGCGGCGATCTGCGATTTTTTTTTCGGTACTGCGACATTGCGGCGGACAGATCGGACCCTTGACTGACATTTTTGACACTTTTGGGGGTACCAGTGACATTACTGCAGTAATCAGTGCTATACATATGCACTGTTACTGCAAAAATGACACTGGCAGGGAAGGGGTTAACTTTATTGGACAGGGAGGGGTTAAGTGTGTCCTAGGGGCGTGTTTCTAACTGTGTAGGGACATTCCTATTGGTGTAAAAGCAAAGATCATCCGTTCTACATAGTAGAACGGTCAGATCTTCACTTTTACACAGGGAGAACTGACAGGCAGCTTGTTTACACAAGCTGCTCTGTCTTTCTCCCTTCACAGGAGCGATCGCAGTGTGACCGGCGGACATCGAGTCCGGCGGTCACACGCACTGACTTGTCTGTGAACAAGCCGCGGCGGGCGCGCGCCCGCCCGCGATAGGCTCGCAAGTCAGTGACAGGCGAGTGACGTACCGATACGTCACTCTGCCTGGCCGGGGCTGACCGCCGCAGTATATAGTCGTGCGGCGGTCGGCAACCGGTTAAAGGGTTTTAAAGGGTGATAAAAGGTTGAGAAACACTGCCTTAGCTTACTAAACCCATAGATATGGGGGCTGAATTGTTTTTCTTTTTTAGGCTTTTTTCCCCCCTGTTTATACCTGGTGATCTAGTCAGTAACTAACCTCCTGTATTAGAGTACCTCCACTCTGAATGAATCAGCACAGGGGGCACATTTGGACAACAGCATTGCCAGTCTGGGGGGAAGGGAGTGTTAGATGAACTAGCAGATTTAAATACAAGAACAGATTGAATCCCAGCTCCAATTAACACATTTTAATCAGTTACAGAAAACATTTTTTTTCCTTTGGGGATAAACATTTTACACAAATAAATAAAAGCTGACCGTTGTAAGCACCCCTGTCGGTGGTTAATGGTTTGTCTCATCCCTGTAACTGATACATCTGTAAGAGAGTTTGTTCTTTTGAAAAAAAAAAAAAAAAAAAAAGACTTACTGGCTAGATCACCAGATGAAAATAGAGGAAAAAAAGACTGATAAAAGAAAATGAATGCAGCCATCACATCTTGAATTGGTAAGCTGTAACATAATACATGTTTGCTTTTGGGATTGATACTGCTTTAATTCATTTCATTAAGGTTTAGCATAGTGCTTGGGGCAGATGCACCAATTGTTCATACTGTTTAGCTGCTCAGGGTCACCTGTACAGATGAGGATCAGGCGAGTGCTGAGAATCACTCCTGCTGACACTTTAACCTCTTCTCATCCCTGCTATAGCCGAAAGACGGCTACAGCGCGGACCTTAATTGCCGTGAGGGCGTCCATGTACGTCCTCCAGTGCATGAACTGCTTGTGCGCTCCCTGCAGTGCGTGCATGGCTCGCTCTGGAATCAGCGAGTCCATGAGAGTCGGCTGATCACAGATCGGAGTAAGGTCCCCGCCCCTTACCACGTGATCAGCTGTCAGCCAATGACTGAATCTGAGCATCACAAACCAAAAATGCTACAGTATATAATAAACGTACAATATTCAAAGCAAACTCCTCCATCCATTCATGTCTCCACGCTTTATTTTGCTGAGAAATCATCTTGAGAAACGACCCCCCGCATTTTTGGCAGTGGCCATCTTGAGTAAGGGCAGATGATTCACCAGGGCCATCTTTAATATCCATTTGACCCTGGGCAAACATGTTCTTGGGCCCTCCCAAATCCACTTATCAACTATTTGTGGGCAATGCGGGCTCAAGAGTCAGCTACTTTGGGCCCTGCAACAATGGCTGGGCCCGGGGCAGCTGCCCATTTTGCCCTGCCTTAAAGACAGCCCTGTGATTCACATAGCATTTACTTCCTGGAATGCCTCTGTCCTTAACTCAGGCATGTGCTTAGCTGAGAACCCTCCCTCCCCTCCTGAAGACTCCTGGAATGTGTGACATAGATTGCCTAGGCATGGAAACCAGGAAGTAACTGAAGAAATACTATAAAAAAACTAGTAAAAAACAAGTAAATATGATATACCTTCCTATCTATTTACTAATGCAAGCAGCATAAGGATAAGAAATAGTCCATGTTGTTTGAGAGAGTGAAGTTTCACTTTAAGGCTCCGTTCACATGTCAGCGTATGGATCGCGGGCAGAACCGCCGTGGTTCCGCCCGCGATCCGGAGATTATTGCAAATCGCGGGATGCAAGTGCGTTGCCCGTTGATTTGCAATAGCCCCCCAAACGCTGAGCGATGTTGCCGCGATTTCCGCCTGCCGAATCGCGGTAACATCACGCAAAAAAAATTGCGGGACGCAATACGCTCCAAAGAAGCTCTTGTACTTTTTTGGGCGTAATGCGTCCCGCGATTTTTTTTGCGCGATGTTACCGCGATTCGGCAGGCGGAAATCGCGGCAACATCGCTCAGCGTTTGGGGGGCTATTGCAAATCAACGGGCAACGCACAGGCGTCCCGCGATTTGCAATAATCTCCGGATCGCGGGCGGAACCGCGGCGGTTCTGCCCGCGATCCATACGCTGACATGTGAACGGAGCCTAATGTGCACAGCAACAACAACAAATAAATAAATAAAAACATGGAAATGAAGGTTAGTCCTGGATTCCTTTTCTACTGTTGTGTTTTTGGAGTAATATAACTGTTCCACATTTGATTTATGTGACCAGATTACTACACAAAGAGACACAGTTGTAGAATTCCTTTCCTTCCAGTGCCTCCTACAGCAAAACATTTCCACTACTTTGGATGGAAATGATCATTTTTTTGTTTGGCTGTTTGTTTTCTAGTAAATTGTAGACAATGGTATTTTTGATATGTGGTCTTTTGCTCGTTGCACCAGTTCATACACACAACAGTTGCTTAATTTGGGTGGCAATTTACAGAAAATATTGTCTATATGTCTCCATGAAATAGCCTGTCCAGATGCCCTCTAACAAACAACAAAAAAAAAAAAAAAAAAAAAAAGGATGAATTTGGACATGGCTCAAATTCTCTACAAAATCCTTGATAAATAAATAGGGCTGTTAGTTTAGTTCAAACTGTCAGTTCTCCAACAATTTCAAGGCCTAAAAAAATGTCTAAAGTGCCAGATGCCATTATGTGTTATTCATTTTAGCACTATGTTCTGGTCTTTTCTGGAATCACTATAAACTTCCATCTGCATATTAATGGAATTTAGCGTATTCCTCCCTCTCTGTTTCTTTTTGAATCACCACCAGGCATGCAAACACAATACACCTACAAAATGTCATCTTTATCATAGTTATTTAAAGGACAAATTAAAGAGAATATTTGAAACACCATATTAAAGTCTTTTTTTTATATTTAATGTTAAATGCACATTTCAAAAAAAAAAAAAAAAATGTTTGAAAAAATTTTTTTTGTCAATTTTAAGGTTACATTTACTAATATTTTAGCGTTAGTAGCTGAACACGTTTCTAAGGGGATTAATATTTCAAAAGCCATAATACTATGAATTTATAGAGTAAGGTGAAATAGATGAACAAAAAAATATGGCAAACAATCAAAAATCACCTTTCAGAAGCAAATAATTTATCTTTAGCGCTATACTGAAAACTGATTTTTTATTGGTTGCCATTAGCTAATGCTGTCTCCCAGGGTCAGAAACTTATTGGAACCTTTGTCATTGTTTCTTATAGCCCAGAATGACCAAATTGGAGCAAAATAGAATATAAATAAATGACATAAGCCACTCATTTTCGTCCTCGCTTCGGCAGGAATTATACTAAAATTGGAACAATATAGAGAAGATTAGCATGGCCACTGTGCAAGGATGACATGCAAATTCGTTCCATATTTTAATAAACACAAAAAAAAAACATTAATTTTCATTTTTTGTTAAAAATATGAAACATGGCTATCTAAAGGGAACAATAAATACACATTTCCATAAATAATAGTAATGTACTTATTAGAAATTGAAATTTAATCTAGAAGTAGGACCATGTGCAAGAACTTTGCAAAAGAGAATTGGGTTAGAAAGACAATTATTCCTCCAAAAAAGCTGTATGTTCTGAAAACTTCAATAAACTTCAATAAACTATAGAATAATATGACAAGGGTTGTTTTTAATATTTCATTAAAAAAAAAAAAAAAAACTATAAATCATATGCTTTGGTTAGGTGAAGGCTAGAAATATTGGAAATTTACAGAAATTCCATTAATTAGTACTTTTTTTTATTTTAGTTCCCCTTACAGTTCTACCATTTTGTTCACATTTCCATTCTCTTTACTTACTTCATATCTTTCCTCTGACTACTTTTGGTATGTGATCATGTCGAACTCAAATCCCTCAGGATTTCGAGGGCAAATTCAGAAAATTTTAAACATACAGGTACAGTTATGTTAAAGTTTGTGGGATTACACATCAGGGAACACCAAAACAAGTGTCACACTATTATACAAATACCAGCTACAGCTAGGAAGTTAGTGCTTCCATTATGGACTTGGTTTGAACCAAGTTCTGACCTATCCTTACTTTGCAAAATTTGGAAACAACCTAAAGTATATGGGAACGCTTACCTTGTTAAACAACCCATTCAATTTAAAACAGGAATGAATGGCAAAACATTTGCATAAAAATATTTTTGAATCACATACCCTCTGTTCTTAGGTGCATAAGAGAGCTAGAGGAGAAGAAACAGCAACACACTGAACTTCCCAGTGAACGACTGGGGGGGGAGTGTCAGCACATTTAAAGGGGAGAGTAGGTACAGTTCCCAGCACAGCTAGAAAACTGACCACTCTGTGCTCTAATGTTCAGTGTGATCAATTTTTAATAGGAAAGCAGGGTAACTGGCAGGAACACCAGGTATTTCACACAAGAAAGCAATACAAAGAGAACAGGTTAGTTTTTTCTAGTACATGATACAGCAGGCACATATCAAGCTTTTAAAATGCTGGATTAACATATTCTTTAAAGTGGTTGTAAAGGCAGAAGGTTTTTTTTCTTAATTCATTCTATGCATTAAGATAAAAACCTTCTGTGTGCAGCAGCCCACTAAGCACTCCCTAATACTTTCCTGAGCCCATCTCTATCCAGCAATGTTCACCGAGGGCCTCGGCCATCTGGGACTATCTCTCCTGATTGGCTTGGACATAGCACCGGCACGATTGGCTCCCGCTGCTGTCAATCAAAGTCGGTTAGCCAATACAGGAGAGAGAGTGTGTGGGGTCGAACCGCGGATCAGTGCCCGAATGGATACATGGAGCTGTGGCTCGGGTCAGATGCCCCTACAGCAAGTTGCTCGCTGTGGGGACACTCTGCAGGAGGGAGGAGCCAGGAGCATGGAAGAGGGACTCGAGAAAAGGAGGATCTGGGCTGTTCTGTGCAAAACCACCACACAGAGCAGGTAAGTATGACATGTTTGTTATTTTTATAGAAAAAAAATGAGACTTTAAAATCACTTTAACCACTTGCCGACTGCCTAACGCCGATCTACGTCGGCAGTCAGCCCCTCACAGGCAAAGTGACGTAGGGCTACGTCACTAGCTTGTGAGGGTCTAGGGAGTGAGCGCGCGCCCCCGGAGGCGCGCTCCCGCTCCCGCGTGGTCACGGACCCCCCCGCGCGTGTGACCGGTGGACCCGATGTCCGCCGGTCACTCGGCAATCGGCGGGGGAGAGGGAGAAAGTCAGGCGGCTTGTGTAAACAAGCCACCTGTCATTCTCCTCGGTGTAAAAACACTGATCACACGGATCTACTATGTAGATCCGTTGATCAGTGTCCTTACAGCTCAAGCCACAGCCAATCACAGTAGAAAGCACGCCCCTAGGGACACACACAGCCCTGCCCTCCCAAATAAAGTTAACCCCTTCACTACCAGTGTATTTTTACAGTAACAGTGCATATGTATAGCACTGATTACTGTAGAAATGTCACTGGTATCCCCAAAAGTGTCAAAAATGTCAGTCAAGGGTCCGATCTGTCCGCCCCAATGTCGCAGTACCGCAAAAAAAATCGCAGATCGCCGCCATTACGCGTTAAAAAAAAACAACAAAAATGACAAAAATCTTTCCCTTTGTTAGTAAACGCGATAACTTTTGCGCAAACCAATCAAAATACACTTTTTGCGATTTTTTTTACCAAACATAGGTAGCATAAAACAAATTGGCCGAAAATGTTAAAAAATTTAGATTTTTACATTTTTTTGGGGAGGAATTTCATATAAAAAAATGTGAAAAATATTGGTATTTTTGCAAAATTGACGCTCTTTTTTTGTTTATAGCGCGTGATCAAAAAATCGCACAGGTGATCAAATACCACCAAAAGAAAGCTCTGTTTGTGGGAAAAAAAGGACGCCAAATTTGTTTAGGTACAGCGTCGCACGACCGCGCAATTGTCCGTTAAAGTCACGCAGTGCCGAATCGCAAAATACCCCCTGGTCGGAATGGGGGTAAAATCTTCCGGGGCTTAAGTGGTTAAGACTGGTACATAAGACTGAGAAACTTTAGATTTTTCATACCATAATTGCTCCTAAAAAGAGTCATTATAGTAACAGAAAAACTACCCACATTTTTAAATATTACTGGATATCCTCAATGAGGGCATAGATTTTGGGCAAATAATGTTTGCCAACTAAAATCAGCCTCTGGAACAATTAAATTACCAATGGGCAGACTATCAATATTTTTAGATTGTCAAAAGCACATTGCAGAACTCTGAAGTGCCAAGCCTAAACTTACTTTTGTGGTCAATAGTTTGCTAAAACTTTGGCCACTTTCAGAGCTCTGTGCATTGATACTAACCACAGTTCTGGGTTTTAAATAGATTGCCTCCTGATGACTGCTTTGGTTCCTTCTTCTGACCCCTTTTTCACTACTGTGTTCTGCAGTGACCAGGGGTTGGAAGGAGGAACCAGAGTGGCCAGTAGTGATGTCGCGAACCTAAAATTCGCGGTTCGCGAACGGCGAACGCGAACATCGGCAAATGTTCGCGAACCGGCGAACCGGGCGAACCGCCATAGACTTCAATAGGCAGGCGAATTTTAAAACACACAGGGACTCTTTCTGGCCACAATAGTGATGGAAAAGTTGTTTCAAGGGGACTAACACCTGGACTGTGGCATGCCGGAGAGGGATCACGCAAAAAAAAGTTCTTAAAAATTATAATTTTTTGATAGAGAGCCAATTATTGGAAAAATTAAAAAAAAATAAAAATAAAAAATTTCTTTGGATTTAGCATCTGGGGGGTCTAAAAAGTGTACCTGTGAAGTTTCAGCTCTGTAGCATGTCCAGAACCCCTAAAAAACAGCATTTTTCTTATATTTTCAGGAATATGGCTTCTCTGCGGCTGGCTTTTTCTCTTGCAGGCATTTATCGGGCATTTTTTTAGGCAGGCATGTCATTTTTTGTATTTAGTGTCTGGGGGGTCACAAAAGTGTACCTGTCAAGTTTCAGCTCTGTAGCATGTCCAGAACCCCTAAAAAACAGCATTTTTCTTATATTTTCAGGAATACGGCTTCTCTGCGGCTGGCTTTTTCTCTTGCAGGCATTTATCGGGCATTTTTTTAGGCAGGCATGTCATTTTTTGTATTTAGTGTCTGGGGGGTCACAAAAGTGTACCTGTCAAGTTTCAGCTCTGTAGCATGTCCAGAACCCCTAAAAAACAGCATTTTTCTTATATTTTCAGGAATACGGCTTCTCTGCGGCTGGCTTTTTCTCTTGCAGGCATTTATCGGGCATTTTTATAGGCAGGCATGTCATTTTTTGTATTTAGTGTCTGGGGGGTCACAAAAGTGTACCTGTCAAGTTTCAGCTCTGTAGCATGTCCAGAACCCCTAAAAAACAGCATTTTTCTTATATTTTCAGGAATACGGCTTCTCTGCGGCTGGCTTTTTCTCTTGCAGGCATTTATCGGGCATTTTTTTAGGCAGGCATGTCATTTTTTGTATTTAGTGTCTGGGGGGTCTAAAAAGTGTACCTGTCAAGTTTCAGCTCTGTAGCATGTCCAGAACCCCTAAAAAACAGCATTTTTCTTATATTTTCAGGAATACGGCTTCTCTGCGGCTGGCTTTTTCTCTTGCAGGCATTTATCGGGCATTTTTTTAGGCAGGCATGTCATTTTTTGTATTTAGTGTCTGGGGGGTCACAAAAGTGTACCTGTCAAGTTTCAGCTCTGTAGCATGTCCAGAACCCCTAAAAAACAGCATTTTTCTTATATTTTCAGGAATACGGCTTCTCTGCGGCTGGCTTTTTCTCTTGCAGGCATTTATCGGGCATTTTTTTAGGCAGGCATGTCATTTTTTGTATTTAGTGTCTGGGGGGTCACAAAAGTGTACCTGTCAAGTTTCAGCTCTGTAGCATGTCCAGCACCCCTAAAAAACAGCATTTTTCTTATATTTTCAGGAATACGGCTTCTCTGCGGCTGTCTTTTTCTCTTGCAGGCATTTATCGGGCATTTTTTTAGGCAGGCATGTCATTTTTTGTATTTAGTGTCTGGGGGGTCACAAAAGTGTACCTGTCAAGTTTCAGATCTGTAGCATGTCCAGAACCCCTAAAAAACAGCATTTTTCTTATATTTTCAGGAATACGGCTTCTCTGCGGCTGTCTTTTTCTCTTGCAGGCATTTATCGGGCATTTTTTTAGGCAGGCATGTCATTTTTTGTATTTAGTGTCTGGGGGGTCACAAAAGTGTACCTGTCAAGTTTCAGCTCTGTAGCATGTCCAGAACCCCTAAAAAACAGCATTTTTCTTATATTTTCAGGAATACGGCTTCTCTGCGGCTGGCTTTTTCTCTTGCAGGCATTTATCGGGCATTTTTTTAGGCAGGCATGTCATTTTTTGTATTTAGTGTCTGGGGGGTCACAAAAGTGGACCTGTCAAGTTTCAGCTCTGTAGCATGTCCAGAACCCCTAAAAAACAGCATTTTTCTTATATTTTCAGGAATACGGCTTCTCTGCGGCTGGCTTTTTCTCTTGCAGGCATTTATCGGGCATTTTTATAGGCAGGCATGTCATTTTTTGTATTTAGTGTCTGGGGGGTCACAAAAGTGTACCTGTCAAGTTTCAGCTCTGTAGCATGTCCAGAACCCCTAAAAAACAGCATTTTTCTTATATTTTCAGGAATACGGCTTCTCTGCGGCTGGCTTTTTCTCTTGCAGGCATTTATCGGGCATTTTTTTAGGCAGGCATGTCATTTTTTGTATTTAGTGTCTGGGGGGTCTAAAAAGTGTACCTGTCAAGTTTCAGCTCTGTAGCATGTCCAGAACCCCTAAAAAACAGCATTTTTCTTATATTTTCAGGAATACGGCTTCTCTGCGGCTGGCTTTTTCTCTTGCAGGCATTTATCGGGCATTTTTTTAGGCAGGCATGTCATTTTTTGTATTTAGTGTCTGGGGGGTCACAAAAGTGTACCTGTCAAGTTTCAGCTCTGTAGCATGTCCAGAACCCCTAAAAAACAGCATTTTTCTTATATTTTCAGGAATACGGCTTCTCTGCGGCTGGCTTTTTCTCTTGCAGGCATTTATCGGGCATTTTTTTAGGCAGGCATGTCATTTTTTGTATTTAGTGTCTGGGGGGTCACAAAAGTGTACCTGTCAAGTTTCAGCTCTGTAGCATGTCCAGAACCCCTAAAAAACAGCATTTTTCTTATATTTTCAGGAATACGGCTTCTCTGCGGCTGTCTTTTTCTCTTGCAGGCATTTATCGGGCATTTTTTTAGGCAGGCATGTCATTTTTTGTATTTAGTGTCTGGGGGGTCACAAAAGTGTACCTGTCAAGTTTCAGATCTGTAGCATGTCCAGAACCCCTAAAAAACAGCATTTTTCTTATATTTTCAGGAATACGGCTTCTCTGCGGCTGTCTTTTTCTCTTGCAGGCATTTATCGGGCATTTTTTTAGGCAGGCATGTCATTTTTTGTATTTAGTGTCTGGGGGGTCACAAAAGTGTACCTGTCAAGTTTCAGATCTGTAGCATGTCCAGAACCCCTAAAAAACAGCATTTTTCTTATATTTTCAGGAATACGGCTTCTCTGCGGCTGTCTTTTTCTCTTGCAGGCATTTATCGGGCATTTTTTTAGGCAGGCATGTCATTTTTTGTATTTAGTGTCTGGGGGGTCTAAAAAGTATACCTGTCAAGTTTCAGCTCTGTAGTATGTCCACAACCCAAAAAAAACAGCATTTTTCTTATGATTTTTAGTAGAAAACTAATGCAGTGTCTTTCCAGCTGTCTTTTTTTCTTTCTGGCAAGCTGAAATATGATATGCCAAGGCAAACATGCCTATCAGTTGAGCTATGACACAGACAACACTGCACACATGGGGAAATATGTAAAACAAAAAACAGGAAAAGGAAATTAGGTGACGGTAACAAAACATGATATTGTGATTGGCCAAATAAAAAGTCACCTCGCGATGAGGTCGCGCCAAAGTCGCGCTAAGTCGCGCCAAAGTCGCACTGGAAGCGACGCTACTTTAGTGGTAGCGGCAGTGTAAACCAGCACTAAAACATCCAGTGTGTGAATACGATCAGGTATGATGTTTTATCGGTCAAGTAGTGTAAGGGTTACGCCCGTTGCCCGCTTCACAGTGACAGACCAAACTCTGACAGACCAAACTCCCCGTTTAACAGTCAGTCAGTCCATTTGCACAACCGCAAACTCCCAATTTGCACAAGGTTGGATACCAAGCTAGCCATGTCCCGTTCCTTGTCCTCACTGACATCATTGAAGGTCTCTTCCTCCACCCAGCCACATACAACACCAAGGGTCCCCGAAAGGTGAGAACAAGCCCCCTGGGACGCCTTCTGTGGCTGGTATTCCACCTCCTCAAAGCCACCTTCCTCCTCTGACTTCTCTTCTTCAGACTCCTCTCTCTGCGTTGCCACAGGTCCAGCAATTGACAACGACAAGGCTGCTTCTGGTGGTGATGAGGACCACAACTCTTCCTCTTCATGCTCATCTACAGCCTGATCCAGTACTCTTCGCAGGGCACGCTCCAGAAAAAACGCATATGGGATGAGGTCGATGATGTTGCCTTGGGTTCGACTGACCACCAGGGTTGTCATCTCCGCAAAAGGACGCATGAGCCTACAGCCATTGTTCATGAGCATTCAGTAACGCGGCCAAAAAATACCCAGCTCCGCAGAAAGAATGAAAGAAAATGAATGTTTTTTTTTATGAAAAATTATCCTGCGGATCGCTTTTGGTCTGTACACAATGAAGCAACGACCTTATCATCTGGGGTGTGCCAACACAATCCTAGAGGTGATCGCTTCATTGTGATACGCAAGCCCCTTCACCACGACAAGGTAACGATCACGAAGGGGAATTGACACATGTATGTGCCTTTTTTTTTGTTTTTTGTTTTTTTGCAGCCACAGTGTAGCACCAGAGGCCAGAAAAATTAGGCATGTACACATGCATGAAAAAGTAGGTATTGTTGCAGCTGCTGCTGTAGCAGCGGCCTGAAAAATTGAGGTTTTAAGGCAGAAAGTGCACTAAAACATTGCTGCTTGAACCGTAGTTGGTGGCGGAGACGTCACGTAAGTCATCCGGCATGCAGAGAATGATTATATACAGCAGCGTGTGGACCATTTTTAGGCCAAGGCATCTCAGTCATCACCAGGCCTTTTTTAGTCAAATGCATCCCCCACTGTCAGTCCCTTCGGGATCCATGCCTCATTCATCTTAATAAACGTGAGGTAATCAAGACTTTTTTGACCTAGGCGACTTCTCTTCTCAGTGACAATACCTCCTGCTGCGCTGAAGGTCCTTTCTGACAGCACACTTGAAGCGGGGCAGGCCAGAAGTTCAATGGCAAACTTTGATAGCTCAGGCCACAGGTCAAGCCTGCACACCCAGTAGTCAAGGGGTTCATCGCTCCTCAGAGTGTCGATATCTGCAGTTAAGGCAAGGTAGTCTGCTACCTGTCGGTCGAGTCGTTCTCTGAGGGTGGACCCCGAAGGGCTGTGGCGATGCATAGGACTAAAAAAGCTCCGCATGTCCTCCATCAACAAGACGTCTGTAAAGCGTCCTGTCCTTGCCGGCGTGGTTGTGGTGGTAGGAGGAGGATTACTTTCACCTCTTCCCCTGTTGGATTCCCGTTGTGCTGTGACATCACCCTTATACGCTGTGTAGAGCATAGTTTTTAACTTATTTTGTAGCTGCTGCATCCTTTGCGACTGCCGGTAATTGGGTAACATGTCACAGACTTTCTGCTTATACCGGGGGTCTAGTAGCGTGGCCACCCAGTACAGGTCGTTCTCCTTCAGCCTTTTTATACGAGGGTCTCTCAACAGGCATGACAGCATGAAAGACCCCATTTGGACAAGGTTGGATGCCGAGCTACTCATGTCCAATTCCTCGTCCTCACTGATGTCATTGAAGGTGTGTTCTTCCCCCCAGCCACGTACAACACCACGGGTACCAGATAGGTGACAACGAGCACCCTGGGATGCCTGCTGTGGTTGGTGTTCCTCCTCCTCAAAGCCACATTCCTCCTCTGACTCCTCTTCCTCACACTCCTCTTCCAGTGTTGCCGCAGGTCCAGCAATCGATGGTAAGGCTGTTTCTGGTGGTGGTGATGGTGACCACAACTCTTCCTCTTCCTCTTCACGCTCATCTACGGCCTGATCCAGCACTCTTCGCAGGGCACGCTCCAGGAAAAAAACATATGGGATGATGTCGCTGATGGTGCCTTCAGTGCGACTCACTAGGTTTGTCACCTCCTCAAAAGGACGCATGAGCCTACAGGCATTGCGCATGAGCGTCCAGTAGCGTGGCAAAAAAATACCCAGCTCCGCAGAGGCTGTCCTAGCACCCCGGTCATACAAATACTCGTTGACCGCTTTTTCTTGTTGGAGCAGGCGGTCGAACATTAGCAGTGTTGAATTCCAACGTGTCGGGCTGTCGCAAATCAAGCGCCTCACTGGCATGTTGTTTCGCCGCTGAATATCTGCAAAGTGCGCCATGGCCGTGTAGGAACGCCTGAAATGGCCACACACCTTCCTGGCCTGCTTGAGGACGTCCTGTAAGCCTGGGTACTTCTGCACAAAACGTTGCACAATCAGATTCAACACATGTGCCATGCACGGCACATGTGTCAACTTGCCCAAATTCAATGCCGCCAACAAATTGCTCCCGTTGTCACACACCACTTTGCCGATCTCCAGTTGGTGCGGGGTCAGCCACTGATCCACCTGTGCATTCAGGGCGGACAGTAGTGCTGGTCCGGTGTGACTCTCTGCTTTCAGGCAAGTCAACCCCAAGACAGCGTGACACTGTCGTATCCGGCATGTGGAATAGCCCCTGGGGAGCTGGGGGGGTGCAGTTGGTGTGGAGCAAGACGCAACAGCAGAAGAGGACTCAGCCGAGGAGGTTAGCATAGAGGATGGAGTAGGAGGAGTAGAGGAGGTGGCAGCAGGCCTGCCTGCAAGTCGTGGCGGTGTCACCAACTCCTCTGCAGCAGAGCCACGCATTCCATGCTTGGCAGCCGCCAGCAGGTTTACCCAATGCGCAGTGTACGTTATATACCTGCCCTGACCGTGCTTTGCAGACCAGCTATCAGTGGTCAGATGGACCCTTGCCCCAACACTGTGTGCCAGACGTGACATGATTTCTTTTTCCACAATAGAGTACAGGTTGGGGATTGCCTTTTGTGAAAAATAATTTCGGCCGGGTACCTTCCACTGCGGTGTCCCAATAGCGACAAATTTTTTGAAGGCCTCAGACTCCACCAGCTTGTATGGTAAAAGCTGGCGGGCTAAGAGTTCCGACAAGCCAGCTGTCAGACGCCGGGCAAGGGGGTGACTCTGCGAGATTGGCTTTTTGCGCTCAAACATTTCCTTCACAGACACCTGACTGTGGGCAGGTGACGAGCAGGAACTGCTGAAGGTGAGAGGCGGAGGGGCGGGTTGTTGATAGGGGGCATGGAGGACAGCAGTGGTTGACGTGGCTGAAGATGCTGGACCAGGAGGAGGATGGTGGCTTTCAGTTTGTGTGCTGCTTTTACTCATGTGTTGATCCCATAGGCGTTTGTGATGTGAGATCATGTGCCTTCGCAAAGCAGTTGTACCTAGGTGGGTGTTGGACTTCCCACGACTCAGTTTCTTTTGGCACAGGTTACAAATGGCATCGCTGATATCAGAGGCAGACACACAAAAAAAATGCCACACTGCTGAGCTTTGCAAGGACGGCATTCTGGTGGTGGCAACAGCTTGCGTTGATTGGCGTGCTGTCTGGCTGACCCCGGGTGCCGAATCTACATGCTGTCTGACTGCGCCACTAGCTCCTTGCGATGACCTCCTCCCCCTGCTTCCAACTCGTCTCCTCCTCCTCTCTGTCTCCCCATCTGAACTTTCCCCCTCTTCTTCTGCTCTTCGAGCAGGCACCCAGGTGACATCCACAGACACATCGTCATCATCAGCCGCTTCACTTGACAACTCAGCAAAGGCAGCAGCAGCAGGTACAACATCATCATCATCACAATGTACGTCCATGTGTATAATGCTGCCTGACTGAGACATATCCCCGTTATCTACATCCTCTGGCACTAATAGTTGCGCATCACTTATTTCTTCAAACTGATGTGAAAATAACTCCTCTGACGGATCAAGTGAAGCGGCTGTGGTGCTAGTGTTGGTGGTGGTGCCGGCGGGCTGGCGAGTGGTAAATTGAGAGGTGCCCGAAGCTGAGCTGGAGGAGGATGGTGCATTAAGGTTCCGAGCGGAAGCTGTAGACGATTGGGTGTCCTGTGTAAGCCAGTCAACTATGGCCTCAGAATTTTTTGAGTTCAGGGGCTGTGGTGGCCTCTGAACACTGGGCATTATTCTAGAGCCTAAGGAAATCACAGCACCACGACCACGACGGCCTTTGCGGGGTGGCCTGCCTCTGCCTGTCATTTTTTTTTTAATGTGTTGTTACTGTTGTACTATGAGTGCAAGCTGCTGTGCCACCTTATATATCAGTGGTGGGTGGGCAGTGGCACAGTACACTCTCTGTGGACCTGACAGCAGTCACTGGCACCCAGACAACTGCAATTTAAAAAATATATATATATTTTTTTACTTTGCAAGCTGCTGTGCCACCTTATATATCAGTGGTGGGTGGGCAGTGGCACAGTACACTCTCTGTGGACCTGACAGCAGTCACTGGCACCCAAGCAACTGCAATTTAAAAAAATATATATATATTTTTTACTTTGCAAGCTGCTGTGCCACCTTATATATCAGTGGTGGGTGGGTGGGCAGTGGCACAGTACACTCTCTGTGGACCTGACAGCAGTCACTGGCACCCAGGCAACTGCAATTTAAAAAAATATATATATTTTTTTTACTTTGCAAGCTGCTGTGCCACCTTATATATCAGTGGTGGGTGGGCAGTGGCACAGTACACTCTCTGTGGACCTGACAGCAGTCACTGGCACCCAGGCAACTGCAATTTAAAAAAATATATATTTTTTTTTTACTTTGCAAGCTGCTGTGCCACCTTATATATCAGTGGTGGGTGGGCACACAGTGGCACTGCAGTGGGCACAGTACACTCTGTGGACCTGACAGTCACTGGCAGCCCAGGCAACTGCAATAATAAAAAATATTTTTTTTTTCAATTTATTGCAACAAGATGCTGTGCCAACGTATATATATCAGTGGTGGGCAGTGCACTGCAGTGGGTACAGTGCACTCTGTGGACCTGACACAGCACTCACTGCAATTATGACAGAGAAAAAAAAAATATTTTTTAAAATGCCAGGTACTGTGCCTGTGCCACCCGAAATGAGTGTGGTGTGCACACAGTACAGTCTGTGGTAGGTCTGTGGCCTCTCACACACAGCGGGCAGGCAACTGCAGTGTACAATAGATATATATATATATATATATATATAAAGAAAAAAATCTATTACCTTACCAGCCCTTGAAAGGGCTTTTGGGGACACTATATATATATATATATGTATATATATAAAAATAAAAAAATCCTCAATTACCAGCCCTTAAAAGGGCTTTTGGGGACACTAGATAGATATAGATATATATATATATGAAGAAACAACTCAATTACCAGCCCTTAAAAGGGCTTTTGGGGACGCTAGGTATATATATATATATATATATATAAAAAAAAAAAAAAACACAAATACCAGCCCTTAGAAGGGCTTTTTGGGGTGCTGATATTACAGCAGTAGTGGACCAAGAACACTGCAAGACCAGGAACACTGACTAACTGTCCCTAGCTTAACAGCAGCAGCAGCAGCAGCAGCTCTCTCCCTATTCTCACTACACACACTGCTTCAGAATGATCTAAGATGGATGCTGCCCTTGCTTATTTATAGGAGGTGGGAGGGTGTGGGAGGGAGGTACGCTGATTGGCTGGAAATGTGTCTGCTGACTGTAAAGTTCAGGGTCAAAGTTTGCCTCAATGATGTCTTATGGGGGGCGGACCGAACATCGCATATGTTCGCCGGCAGCGGCGAACGCGAACATGCTAAGTTCGCCGGGAACTGTTCGCCGGCGAACAGTTCTATACATCTCTAGTGGCCAGAAGGAGAGAGATATTATTGGTGCACATAGCCCTGCAAGAGAGCTTGCTTCAGTCAACTGGCCACCGAGCCAATTAAGCGATAAAAAAGGAAAGATTTTTTTTTTTTTTTAAATAACAAAAATGTCATACTTACAGTACTTGCTCTGTACGGTGGTTTTGCATAGAGCAGCCCTGATCCTCCTCTTCTCGGGTCCTCTGAAGGTGCTCCTGGTCCCTCCCTCCTGCCGAGTACCCCCAAAGCAAGCTGCTTGCTCCAGAGCTGCTGCTCTGTGTGCCCATTTACACATGGAGCATGACTCGGCCCTGCCTCCACTCTCTCTCCATTGGTTTACTGGCTATGATTGATAGCAGCGAGAGTCAATAGCTCCAACTGCTGTCCTAGGAGGTAGAGACCCAGGAGAGGAGGATCGAGATGGGTCTCAGGTAAGAGGGGGTTGGAATGCATGAAGGTAAAAAAAAACTTAAGTCTTTACTACCACTTTAAGCATAAACCTGCTGTTTTTATAGGGTATTGTTGTTCTGAGTTTTTTAACTACATGTTAAGTTTTCTCTAAAACAAGTATTGCATTTTTAAATTAGTTATTTTCAAATGACAAAAATATTTATTTTATACAGGGTTTGAAAAAAGAAAATCAGTTAGAGTTTATATACTCCCTCCAGAGATGGTTCTGGGCAGCTCAGTAGATTGCTTTAAAAAAGGCCTGGATCCTAGGTGTACAGAATATAACTGGGTACTAATATTTATAGGTAAAATTGATCCAGGGAACATGGTTGTGCTTTCTTTTTTGTTTTTATTGTTTGAGCCAGATGGACTTGTGTCTTCTTTCAACCTGATTAACTATGTAACTATGTAGCATCTACTTCAAGAGCCATGTAAAAAAAACTATCCATAAGTAGTGATCTATGATTCTAAAGTAGTTTCCCACTTTATAACACAAAAGTGAGCTTCTACTTTACCTCACCATGAAAATATCAATATTCACATATCGGGTAGCATTAGCAAAGTAAGTCATGAACAAGGCAACATGACATGCCAAGACAATATGGTCTTAAGAGGAAAAATGCTATCATAGATAGCACAGTTTCACACAAAATACCCTTTGCAGAATACAACTTAGGGGACCTAAAGTAAGGAAGATAAAAAATAAGAAAGGAATAATACAGAAAGAAAAGGGAAAGGGGAGTAGGGAGACCAGCCCATGCCTCAGCCAAAATACTTTAAGCTAAGATTTTTTCATTAAGGTTGTATGCTCAGGAGTATAGGAGAATACTCCATTCTGACGTCATTGATTTTAGTCAGCAATCAGCTGTCTGTCCAGAATACAGCTCTATGCTGCATTAAATAGAAGTGGCACAATCAAGCGTTGGTAGGTTGAGCTAGGAATGGTATGGTGGTGCAATAAAAAGGAGGCAGAGATCCAATGGAGTCTCGTTATCTGTGAATTTCTGGGTGATATGTCACACCTTGGACCACATATGTGAAACGCAAGGTCCACGAGTCGAATCCAGCCCGACAGGACAGGTAATTAAATGTGGACTTCGCAGCTAGGGCTTTTTTTCAGCTGGCACATGACGGAACTCTGTTCCCCCACCTCAGGCTCTCACCCTCCACTCTCTGCTTACTACTGCCACTTGTAAACACAGAAGCCTCCTGTATTTACAACAGCTTTCCTCTCGGTGGCTCTCACTGCCTGATCTGCACTTATTGTGGGGACTAGGGAAACGCAGATGCAGGTGTAGTGTGGGAAGGGGCATCAGGTGGTAACCTGCCTGATGCCGACCAATGATCTCCCTGCAAGTAAGAAAGAGAGTGGCAGAGCCACCAACACTGCTGGGAGGTGCTAGAGCCGGGCCGGGTAAGTGAGATGCAAAGAAGCTTTTGGAGGGAGGAGATGAGGGCTGCGGAGGGAGATGCATGCAGAGGGGGATGGGGGAGAGTGGTGCAGAGGTCAGAGCAGAGGAGGGGTGGAAGTGAGATGTGGACAGCCTGTGAAAGAGAGCTGAACGCTGTACACAGTGCATAGCACACCCCAAACCCTGCACTCAGTATGTAGCGCACTCCTAAGCTCTGAACTCTGCACTCAGCACACAGCTCTGTAGCTAACACACTCCTGAACTCTGCACTCTGTGCATTGGCCACCTTGAAAACTACACTCCACGCCCACCGTTTAATGCTGTTTGGCGAGGTGTGTGTGTGTGGGGGGGGGGGGGGGGGTTACGTGGTTGAGTTACTGCACCTATGCACATCTCATTCAAGGTAAGTATTTTCCCTTGTGCTGCTTTTTTATTAATTTTTTTTTGTTTTAGGTAAACTTAGGCTTTAGCTTCCAGGGCAGACTGTGATGAATTTAAAGTATTTCCACAGACATGGCCCCAGCATGCTAAGATTTGTACTTCCTCGACAGCTGTGGATACTCAGGACTTTCATGAGAGTTATAAGAGGCCTTTATCCAGCAAATATAAAATTTAAGACTAAGTTACTCATTAACACCATATTAAAAGTACACAGCAATTAGGTCCCCAAAGTAACATTTGCTTAGAATTTAACTTTAAAGGACAAAAGTTATTTATGCACTATACCTTTGTTTTAATTTTGAATCATTAAAAATACACCCACTCAACCTACAAAACAACAGATGGCTGACTTTACCTTTTTATTGATAAATAACCAGAAAGGTCAGTGAAGAGATAAAGGCTTGTTTTTAAGCTTATGTAGCATGGCAATAAAGGCCTGCCTTTGTTATATTTGAATTGGAATATGAGAAAAAATATTGGATAATGCTCTGCATAATTCCTCTTAGTGCTATGAGCTCACAGTAAATAAAACCATTATTGCATTAGCATATTTTAGATTTACACTTCACTAAAATGGTTAGATGCCCTGTTAGCAAGATAAGTGTGAAAGGGAGCTATGAGATTTTACCAAGTGCAGTTCGATTTGTACATACTTGTTCCAGTACTTGTAGGAAAGTTATCTTTTGTTTTGAATTTAGGCACCTAGAATATTTCTACTCCCCCATTCCAATGGTGAGCAAAAATAATCCTTGATGCATAAATCATAATCACATGGAGCACGTGCAAGTACATTCAAATCAACATTAGAAGTTTTCATTGAAAATCATAGGGGGTTCATTCTTATGCAGCTGACCACCCTGCATGCCTAAAATGATATGGTTGCCAATATCCTCATTGAGTGATTGGCCCCACATGTGAGCTTCAAAACTGAAAGCCAAGTGCTCCATGATTCCCAGCACAGCCCTCTAAAGATCTCAGTAAGGTCTTGTGTAACTTACCAGAGAATAGGTGCAGGTACTCCCCTCTTCTGAGTCACTCCTTGTCTCCATCCCCTACCCACCTCCGAGCGCTGTCCTTTGGTTCCACCCTCTGCCCACCTCCCAGTACCCCCCCCCCCCCTTTAGAGAGTACAGAACCAAGTATCATGTTGTGGTTCTAGGTAATTTGTATAGAATTTGTTAATGATAACTAGAAAAGCAGTAAAATAGATCCCCTGGAATCAGCAGCAATGGACCCCCCCCCCCAAAACAATAGATCCCCCCAGCAGCAATAAATCTTCCCCTGCAACAATAGAAAAAACAGTAAAATAGATCCCCTGCAATCAGAAACAATAGCCCCCCAGCAACAATAAATCCACCCCTGCAACAATCGCCCCCCCCAATAAATCCTCCCCTGCAACAATAGACCCCCCCAACAAAAATAGTTCCCCCAACCAACAATAAATCCTTCACTGCAACAGTAGCCCCCCTACACACAATAAAATGCCCTCCAGCAACAATAGATTCATCCCAGCAACAATAGATCCCCCAGCAGCCAGCATCAATAGGCCATTTAGCTCAACCCACTGGCCCCAGCACCCCTTTGCCATTGCATACATTCAGACTGGAGGTGCCGGAATGCGTTCCCCCACGTTCCCGCTGAAAAAAAGCCCTGGTAACAAGGATCTTCATTTCCCAAAGAAGTAACATGATACCAATTGAATCATGCTGCAATAAAAAAAAAAGGTCTTATAGCTTTCCTAACATTTCAAACTAAATGTCCACACACTGAGCAAGCATGGCAACATAATTGCTATTATATTTATTACGTTAGAAACCCTCTTGAGTTCAACAGGGGACATGCTATGCCAATTAGCCTTTGACTGAGAGAAGTATATAAGCTGCCAGTGCTGACCTCTTTGTGAAAAAGCTAGTTTCTTGGCTATTATGTTGATCCTAAGGCTTCAGTACACATAAGGGAACACATGCAAAGCTGCTTGCTTACTATGGGTCAGCAATGGATAACTAAAGATACCGGTGACAGCCAAGTGGACAGCATTTTCAGAAGGAGGTCTTCAGTAGCGTTTCTTTACAACAGGCTACCTTTCAGTTGTAGAAGTTGGGGGTCAGAATTTTCAAGAGGGCTTCCTTGGTGCACTGAGGAGGGTTTTCAAGTCAACAAAGACAATGATAGGCACATGATGAGGTCCAATCTTCGGAGAACTGAAAGGTTTGAAATATTGGTTAGCCCACTGTATTGTTCAATTGGCTAATGGTTGACTGTTTATATAGGATTATTGTTGTGTTTATTTTGTCAGTAGTTCTGTCAGTCAGTCATCTGTCAAAATGCTATCCTAATTTGTAAGGAGTATAATGGAGCTGATAAATGAATAAACAACTAAACTGCTCTTAAAATTCAATCTATCAATCTGATGAAGGTACAACAATCATTAACGCCTGAACACAGTTTTGTAGCTTTGACATGTGTTAGTAAAACTGTACATGTCATTGCAACTACTTAATGTGTTGGGGTCAATTATTCCTTTTTTTTTTTCAAGACAAATTGAGCTTTTGCTTTATAGTAAGTAGTAATGGATATACAGGTCCTTCTCAAAAAATTAGCATATTGTGATAAAGTTCATTATTTTCTGTAATGTACTGATAAACATTAGACTTTCATATATTTTAGATTCAATACACACAACTGAAGTAGTGCAAGCCTTTTATTGTTTTAATATTGATGATTTTGGCATACAGCTCATGAAAAACCAAAATTCCTATATCGAAAAATTAGCATATCATGAAAAGGTTCTCTAAACAAGCTATTAACCTAATCATCTGAATCAACTAATTAACTCTAAACACCTGCAAAAGATTCCTGAGGCTTTTAAAAACTCCCAGCCTGGTTCATTACTCAAAACCGCAATCATGGGTAAGACTGCCGACCTGACTGCTGTCCAGAAGGCCATCATTGACACCCTCAAGAGGGTAAGACACAGAAAGAAATTTCTAAACGAATAGGCTGTTCCCAGAGTGCTGTATCAAGGCACCTCAGTGGGAAGTCTGTGGGAAGGAAAAAGTGTGGCAGAAAACGCTGCACAACGAGAAGAGGTGACCGGACCCTAAGGAAGATTGTGGAGAAGGACCGATTCCAGACCTTGGGGGACCTGCGGAAGCAGTGGACTGAGTCTGGAGTAGAAACATCTAGAGCCACCGTGTACAGGCGTGTGCAGGAAATGAGCTACAGGTGCCACATTCCCCAGGTCAAGCCACTTTTGAACCAGAAACAGCGGCAGAAGCGCCTGACCTGGGCTACAGAAAAGCAGCACTGGACTGTTGCTCAGTGGTCCAAAGTACTTTTTTCGGATGAAAGCAAATTTTGCATATCATTCGGAAACCAAGGTGCCAGAGTCTGGAGGAAGACTGGGGAGAGGGAAATGCCAAAATGCCTGAAGTCCAGTGTCAAGTACCCACAGTCAGTGATGGTCTGGGGTGCCATGTCAGCTGCTGGTGTTGGTCCACTGTGTTTTATCAAGGGCAGGGTCAATGCAGCTAGCTATCAGGAGATTTTGGAGCACTTCATGCTTCCATCTGCTGAAAAGCTTTATGGAGATGAAGATTTCATTTTTCAGCACGACCTGGCACCTGCTCACAGTGCCAAAACCACTGGTAAATGGTTTACTGACCATGGTATTACTGTGCTCAATTGGCCTGCCAACTCTCCTGACCTGAACCCCATAGAGAATCTGTGGGATGTTGTGAAGAGAAAGTTGAGAGACACAAGACCCAACACTCTGGATGAGCTCAAGGCCACTATCGAAGCATCCTGGGCCTCCATAACACCTCAGCAGTGCCGCAGGCTGATTGCCTCCATGCCACGCTGCATTGAAGCAGTCATTTCTGCAAAAGGATTCCCGACCAAGTATTGAGTGCATAACTGAACATAATTATTTGAAGGTTGACTTTTTTGTATTAAAAACACTTTTTTTTTTATTGGTCGGATGAAATATGCTAATTTTTTGAGATAGGAATTTTAGTTTTTCATGAGCTGTATGCCAAAATCATCAATATTAAAACAATAAAAGGCTTGCACTACTTCAGTTGTGTGTAATGAATCTAAAATATATGAAAGTCTAATGTTTATCAGTACATTACAGAAAATAATGAACTTTTTCACAATATGCTAATTTTTTGAGAAGGACCTGTATATATTTTTTTATTTTGTATTATTATTATTATTAAAGGAAAACTGGCACAAAATAGTAAAAGAAAAATGTAAAAATTAGCTATATACTTTTGCTATCACCATAACCTACCACCAAAGAACAATGCAAAATAAATTCCTCTGCTCCTAGTGATGTCACATACTGTATATGTGTGTTATTTGTTGTTTCTTCCAGTAGTAGGGCCTGGAGACAATAATGCTTTTTTTTTTCCTACCTAAAGCACACTGGCACTGACACTAAGGGGTTGATTTGCTAAAAGTGGAGAGTGCAAAATCTGGTGCAGCTCTGCATAGAAACCAATCAGCTTCCAGGATTTTTTTCAAAGCTTAATTGAACAAGCTGAAGTTAGAAGCTGATTGGTTACCATGCACAGCTGCACCAGATTTTGCACTCTCCAGTTTTAGTAAATCAACCCCTAACTGACAACTGACAGCTTGGTCTTTGCGCTCTCAGCACAAACATAGCAGCACATATATGCGGTCCCACAGATAAAGAAAAACTTTTGTGAGGCTGCAAATTTGTGTACACTTTGCAGAAAGGGCTTAAGGTGATATGTTAGCTAAAGATGAAGTATAGTTGCTGGATGAAAAAACACTCCCCAAGTGATACAGGATACAAGGGAGCCATTCATGAAAAATTTAGAGGTGAGATGGCCTATGTTTTTGATTAATTTTCACACAATTTTGACACAATCTACTGTATATTCTAGGTTAGCTAGGTATAGCCAGCTGCCAAATTCCATTTTGTCCTGGCAAATATAAAAAAAATGACAATGATAAAATACAAAATAAAAATATATTTCTATATTATTGTTCCAGCTGGATCCTGGAAGCTGTTCGGAAAACACAGATGAGACAAAATACTCGGGAGATGTCAATATGACCAGCCCTAAAACAAAGTTTCATTCAAGGGATCTGAAGAAGGAGCTCATTACGTATGTTTGTTACATTTTTATTTTTTTTCTCACAGAATATTTAGTCTTTTTGTCACAGAATATTTGCAAATAAAGCCATTGAGCTCAAGGTGTTACTAAACCCAGGACCCTGCATTCACTATATATGGTTTCCCACAGGACATGGAAATGCAATTATTTTAGTAATAGTAATAGTAAACTGCTAAAGACCTTTTCTCATCAGTAGTTACAGCAGTCTTGTGACTATCAGTGTCCGTTCGAGCACTCCAAAACAATAAGGTGATGCCACCCTTCTCCTGCGCTTAGAATCCAAGCTCCCCGACCACACTCCCCACGGGACTTACAGCTGGCGTCTTGGATGGCTAGGTCTTGCAGCCCAAAAAGGACTGGGGTAGTCCAACGGTACTAAAGGCAAAAAGAAACAAAGAAAGGGGCGCACCGACCTAGCACATTATCCTCAATAATAGGCTTTATTTATGCAACATATAAAAAATGGCTACTCACAAACACAGGTGTAAAAATGATCATAGCAAGCTCAGTAGCTCCAGTGTCAGGAATAGTCCATATGAAAGTCCATAATCCAATGAGATGACAGCTGACGCGTTTCGAGGCTCAGCCTCTTCCTCAGAGCCACCGTTCGAGCACTGGTTAAAGCTTGTAGGAGGAGTTTCCTGACTTTCCTATGAGAATGCAAGACCCCTGACCCTCTGTCTGGACAGTCTTCATTGGCCCTGTGCTGATCACATGCACTTCTAAGAAAAAAAAAAAAAAACCTCTCTAGCAATACACACCAAACTGAGCATGTGCAGCCTGACTCCATAGACTCTGTGTTATCAGAAAATTATCAGGGGACAGTGGGAGGAGGGGAGGATCAATCAGCCTCTTTACACAATGCCGAGGGTTAACCAGTTAGATTCCACAGTGAGTATAACAAGCATGCTTTACTGCATATACACACTGGGATTTTACTGTTGTGGGTTTAGTAACACTTTAACTATGGAAAAATAAAAACATTATTACATGTTGATCTTGCTGTTGCCAATTTTCTAGTCATTCTGCACTGAAATCACACAACAGCAGTGTGACCCAATGGATAGGTTAGTTTTGGATTGACATGTGTTTTTAGGTTTAGCAAAAAAAAGAAAATCAGCACAGGGTACATTGCCTAATAAATTCACATTTCCCTTGTGCTGCTGGCTCCTGCATTTCTCTATACCTTCTTTCCCCCAATGCCCACTCTGACATCTGCTACTGTAATCTTTCAGTGATCGTAGATCATGTTTCATTTTTAGAAGCTTTAGTATAGATTCCATGAATGGAGGAGATGGGAGGAATGGGAGGGCATAGTCGGCATACTCTTGATAAGAGCTTGTTACTTCTTCCTTAGTTCTAATTTTCTGTTAGCAGAAGATTACAGAGGAGAGGTATGGGGGGACGAGATTAGGGACATCATCACAATAAAACAAAGTAATGCTACTTGTGCTGTTTTTTTTTTAAACTAAACTTAGGCTTTAAATAAAAGGCAAGCAAGTGAAACTCCAATTCCAGCTAACACTTGGTACAGTAACAGTTTTTGTTTTCTTTTGGGGAAAAAAAAAAAAAGGTTTAAACAATATGAATAAAATGTGACCATTGTACTTCTCAGTGTTCTATGGTTTATTCTGATCTCTGTAACTGAAACTTTTGCTGGATAGCTCCGCATGTTAAAAAGAGTAGAAAAATGAAGGCCCTAATGCACTGGTGTCAAACACAAGGCCTGTGGGCCGAATGCGGCCCCCCAGGCCATTTCATATGGCCCTCGCACCTCTCCTGCAGCTGCGGCACCCCCCTTGTCTCTGCCCCCACCTTGTCTCTGTAGTCGACAGCAGAGAGGACAGAACTCCTTTGCCAGATCCTGCACTCCTCTGTGCAGCTGTAGAAAGGTTTCTCTTTGCCCCCCCCCAGGACATGGGGTACTCTGGACATCTAATCCTACACATATAACCGGCCCTTTCAGGGCAACCATAATGCTGATGCGGCCAGCAATGAAATCGGAGTTTGACACCCCTGGGCCTAATGGAAGGATCAGCAGGTAATGAAAATGTATTACACAGATAACTAAGGAAAATAAAAATTGCTGTGTAAGTGCTAGTGGCAAACTACATCATATATGTCATTTTTAATATATTTTTCCAATGCTAGACTTAAATGTGATGTCCAGTTTAAAGTAAGCTATCCCATAGCAACCAGGTTTCACTTTCCTGTAGGCAGGTCATTTAGGAAATTACTAATTAGTGGCTATGAGTTATTATACTTCATATGTTCAAAGAAAATGTGACCGTACTCAGGAGAAATTGAAGAATGATGTGTTTAATCCCCCGTAGGATATAATACATACAGTGCTTCACATAGACACAGGACAGGTAAACGTGTTTCTCGATTCTAAGTTCGCTTAATCATTACCTTGGTCTATGTGTCTATGTGAAGCACTGTATGTATTATATCCTATGGGGGATTAAACGCTTCATTCTTCAATTTCTCCTGAGTGCAGTCACATTTTCTTTGAACTATTGGACCTTTGGATGACGGATCCGACCTGCACCGGAGCACTTTTCCTCACCTGAGCGGCTCTCTTCCTCCTATTTGCAATATTATACTTCATACTTGCACTGCCTCAATGAATAAATTCTTATTATATGTGTAGCGTATTATATGTGTAGCGCTTACCCACAGAGAAACCAATGGAAATAAATAAGAAACTTCCCTGTTCAGAGGTTGCCAGCCTAGGTACCAGTTCCCGAGCACACCAACAAAATTTGGGATGTAGGGGTGTCTTTTTGAAGATTTATTGCGGTACAACACAGGTGGGTAGAGGGATGAGGGTACAGGATACTCCAAGGTACATGAAAGCATTAAAGGACAGATTCTAAGACAAAGTCCTTTAGCAGCCAGCCTTAACTATTGCCTGAGGTAGAAGGGTTCAAGGGACAGCCAGCTAGTCTGAGACTCTGTTACAGCAGTCACAGTCCTTGTAGCAGCCTCTGGCATCTAACCCTCAAAGTACAGGCACACCTGAAGCTCTAGTCATGAGGCCTACTCACAATGTCCAGAGACAGCTCTCTTACCAGCTTCCCTGTGACACTCTTCAGTGAAGGGTGTGCTTCTCCAGCCCAGCTTCCTAAGGTAGTGTCCTCCAGCCTCTTTAACCCAGGCTCCTTTAGGCCTCAGCCAAGCACATGCTGAGTCCTAACAGAAACAGTGCTTCTGTAACACAAGCTGCCTCCTTGGGCAGAGGCACCAGAAGAGGGCACTAAACAGTCTTTATCCCCAGCCACACCTTCTGGTTGCTCCGTCCCATGAACTGGCTGAGGTCAGAAAAAAATATTCAAAACCCAGTGGCTAACCCTTTTACTCAAGCAGGAGTAATCAAGCACCAGACCTAGCATACCTCCCAACTATCTGAGATGGGAACAAGGGAAACGTATAGGCATAGGGCATGCTCCCTGTCATGTCCCCTTGAAGGAGAAATATACAAAAAATGATTAATTAAACCTTCAATTGCTTTTTTTTTACCACTGCTATTCCTTTGTACTGGCTTTTAAAATGTACAAATGCAACAGTTTAGTAATTGGAGGAAAGGCTTAGCACTGTAAAACATTTTTGATACACAAATAGTGCATTTTATATATATCTATATAGATCAGACCAAAATGAAGGACATGTGAGGAGGAAGGAGAGACAGAGGGACTTTTTTCCAAATCAGGGACAGTTTCTTTGAAATCAGGGACAGTTGGGAGCTATGGGGTTAGGGAGACCTGGCCAGACCTAGAAAATGAATTGCTGCTTAGCTGGGTACAACTGAGTCAAAAACAAATGTTTCCAGCCTAGGGCAGGACACTTCATCTGCTTGCAAATTGCATATGTCTATTTCTCTTTAACCGGTTGCCGACCGCCGCATGACTATTTATACGTCACTTTGCCTGGCGGTCAACCCCGGCCAGGCAAAGTGACGTATATATACGTCACTAGCCTGGGAGCATATAGCGGGCGAGCGCACGCTGCTGGAGGCTCGGCTCGTTCACGGACACCTCCGTGCGTGTGACCGGCGGACCTGATGTCATTCTTCCCTGTGTAAAAGCACTGATCTAACGGTCCTGCTATGTAGGACCGTTGATCTGTGCTGTTACACACACAGTCACATCCCTGCACAGTAAGAAACATGCCCCTAGGGACACACATAGTCACTGCATCTCTAATAAAGTTAACCCCTTCCCTGCCAGTGTCATTTTTACAGTAACATTGCATATGTATAGCACTGATTACTGTAGTAATGTCATTGGTACCCCCAAAAGTGTCAAAAATGTCAGTCAAGGGTCCGATCTGTCCGCCGCAATGTCGCAGTACCGCAAAAAAAATCGCAGATCGACGCCATTACTCGTTAAAAAAAAACAACAAAAATTACAAAAATCTTTCCCTTAGTTAGTAAACACAATAACTTTTGTGCAAACCAATCAAAATACGCTTATTGTGATTTTTTTTACCAAACATAGGTAGCAGAAAACAAATTGGCCAAAAATTTAAAAAATTTTAGATTTTTACATTTTTTTTTGGGGGGGGGGTTTCATATAAAAAAATTTGAAAAATATTGTTATTTTTGCAAAATTGTCGCTATTTTTGATTATAGCGCATGATCAAAAAATCGCACAGTTGATCAAATACCACCAAAAGAAAGCTCTATTTGTGGGAAAAAAAGGACGTCAAATTCGTTTAGGTACAGCGTCGCACGACCGCGCAATTGTCCGTTAAAGTCACGCAGTGCCGAATCGCAAAATACCCCCTGGTCAGGAAGGGGGTAAAATCTTCCGGGGCTTAAGTGGTTAACATAAAAAAAGCAAATCTTTGTATCTGTATTCTAAAATGCCTTTGCAAGATAAATTTGTGATTATATCAAGTATAGGTGGGAACATTTTCTGCATGATTTTATTAGTTATGTTATCTTTACATGAGATTATTAATAAATGGTACAGAAACCTTTATAACAATTTTGGTTAGTAAATTATGTTACTGACATGTGGCAGGTGAAATTCAAGATATAGTATATAGCAAGGTATCTGGTGGTTTGTGTAGCTAAACCCAAAAGCACAGAAAATGATTGTATAAATATGCTACCATTTAGAAGACAATTACATCTGCTGAACTACACCCTCA
This sequence comes from Pelophylax lessonae, assembly GCF_965119305.1. Lineage (NCBI taxonomy): Eukaryota > Metazoa > Chordata > Amphibia > Anura > Ranidae > Pelophylax > Pelophylax lessonae. Next base: position 421,231,157 of record NC_138772.1, on the reverse strand, counting down.
CCATAACAGCCATACCCCCTTGCTCATTGTAATCTCACTATACCCATGTGTATTACAAATGCAGTATACTGGCAAAATTAAGCCTGGCACACACAGGTTGAATATCAGGCTGGTATTGGCCAGTTCAACAGAAACCGTCCAACATTCAGCAGCCTGTCTGACAGTCAAACAGGCATGCTGGAAAACCAGCAGCTGACCAGCATCTGATCTGCGCTCACAGCCAATGGCTGCAAGTGCTGACCGGTGTGTTCTGCTAGGACGGCAGTCCCCTATTCCACCAAAGACAAGGATTTCAATCTGACCATTTTCGCCACCAACTTAGGAATGTTAATTGAAGCTTACTTTAAAAATCTCAAATTGTTCCACACATTTGTTTAAAAAATATACAGATAAGGAAAGCACGTTTGGTAAACTTATCAGTAAATACTGTAAGAAATGTAATTTTGGCATTTGATTTTGTAATTTCTGCTGCTAAAAAGGTAAATAAAAAAGATGTCATATCTTGGTGGCAGAATCCAGATCACACAATGTTGTATTGTTTTACTTAAACTGCATACTTTCTGTACTGTGGAACTTTATATTCATTTTGCTTATTTGGGGTGACTGACATTCTTTGTACCCACATGCTAATGAATGGAAAGTTATGGTACTTAAAGAAAAATGTTTTAAAATGGTTTTGCTTATTTGTTTGCATCAGTTAGTCAGAAGTTAAAACGGAGCTAAACATACCTTTTTTTCAATGGTCCCCATCCCTCACCAGCACCAGCATTTTCTTCTATGTGCTGGTCTTTGGCCATCTTTGTTGACCAGCACAGGATGACGTCACTCCTGCGTATGCACAGGAGTCAGTCATCCTGGCATGTAGAAACCATGCCAGCAATGTAGGCTGAGCTGTAATTGCACAGCTCAGTTTATATGCAAACACATGATATGTATTTGAATTGCTCACGCTGCTAGGAAATGTAGTCCTGTGCCTGCTGCTGGCTGGGAAGGAGCCCACCCATGCTCCAGAAAATTACAGATAAGAGCAGAAGATCTTGGGAGCTGTACATCAGAACAAGACCTGGTGTGTATAGACAAGTGGCAGCTTACTTATGTACATGATAATCATGAGTAAGCTCCCGTGGGCGGAGTGAAACACGTTGGGGGCGTGGCCTGGAGAGGGTCCAGGCTGAGACTGCCACTTGTCTACACACAGCAGGTCTGATGTGTGGCTTCCAAGATCTTCTTCTCTCATCTGTCAGCTCAGTTTATATGCCAAAGAACAGTGCAAGCAGGCAGGTAGGAGTTTTTTATTGCAGAAGAGACATTGCATGTCTTTCCTAAATAAAGAGCCCGCCTGCTCACAGTTTGTGAACTTTAGTGCCATTTTCTGAATGGTCTGACAGCACAATCCTAATGCATGAATAAAAGAAATATGCAGCGCATCACAACACACAGATGTCCCATAATGCAAGTAAATTGTGCTGGGCTGTCTAGGATGGGCTGCCATACAAAACTGTATAATACGCTGCAGCGCACTGCAGAAGCACATAGTAATTAAAATATGTGCAGGGTGAATGGGCCCGTAAGCATTATTATAAATGGGCAATTTTTAAAATGTAACCACTTGACCTCCGGAAGATTTGACCAGGCCATTTGTGTGATACAGCACTGCGTTACTGACAATTGCCCAGTCATGCAACACTGTACCCAAACAAAATTTATGTCATTTGTTTCCTCATAAATAGAGCTTTATTTTGGTGGCATTTAAACAATTAAAACACATTTTTTTATTTTTTTTAGTGCTATGAACAAAAAACCCCACTTTAAAAAAAAAAAAAAATGTATATATATATATATTTTTTTACTTTTTTCTATAAAACCAATATATCAAAAAAAAAAAAAAAATCAAATTTCTTGATAAATTTTGGCCAATATGTATTCTGCTACATGTTTTTAGTAAAAAATGTATTCATTTATTTATTTTTTTACTAGTAATAGCAGTGATCAGCGACTTATAGCAGGCCTGATATATTGCAGGGGACAATCGGACACTAACTGACACTGTCGACTTTTTTGGAAACCAGTGACCCTAATACAGTGATCAGTGCTAAAAATATGCACTGCCACTGTACTGACATTGGATGGGAAGGGGTTAAACATCTAGGGCTATCAAAGGGTTAAATATGTGCCTAGCCACTGTTTTAGGGTAAACAGTGTGCTGCTTTCACTAAGGCAAGTAATGGATTTTATTCCCTGCTTTGCAGGGAAAAAATCTATTACATTCCTGCTGACAGGACAGGACCCTGCTTTGTTTTCATAAGCAGGGCTCTGTCCTTTGTAAATTCTGTAAGATTGGCGGGTGCTATTGGCCCCCACCCGTGATCAACATCTGCTGTGTTTAATCACAGTCAGCGGCGGAATGTGCGTGCCCCCTTACCCAGAAGTTACAGATTACTTGCTAGGTATGTGATCTGACGCAGCAAAGCTGCCTTGCCACCGTATATCTATGCTATACGGTCAGCAAGCGGTTAAAGTGGAACTTCAGGCAAGGAGCTAAATTCTTCCACTGAAGTAGGTCTCCTTATTGTAAGATTTCCCTACAACTCTTGTGCTTATAAAAAAATGTTAGCCTTCTTATCACCATCTGCCTTGCTGACAACAAATAGAAAGTAATATTCTGCCTTATGGGGAAAAAGATAGCAATAAAATCCGTCAGGGGTTTTCCCTAATCAATAAATCAATCAATCAATCAATCAACATTCTTAGGGCTCTTTCACACGGGCGGTCCGATCAGATCCGCCTGTCAGTTTTTTAGGCGGATCTGATCGGATCCTCCATGCAGCTCTATGGGGCAGCGGGTGTCAGCGGAGGTGACCTCCGCTGACACCCGCTGCCATCCGCATCCGATCCTGTGCTGAAATCTGGACGGATGGAAACCCTATTTTTCCATCCGTTCAGTAATCGGAGCAGAGCGGATCTGATGAGAGCGGACAAGTGGTCCGCTCTCCTCCGATCCCCCATAGAGGGCAGCGGGTGCTGAGACACCTCCCTCTCCGCTCTGCAAGCGGAGACGGAGCTGTCATCCGCCCGGCTCAGCGGGGATCGCGGATCAATCCCCGCTGAGCAACACGGATCCGCCTGCGGAGGCGGACCGTGTGAAAGAAGCCTTACTATTGATACACTTTAAGAACACAGAGGATAAGATGGAAATACACTTTAAGGGCTCTTTCACACGGTCCGCCTCCGCAGGCGGATCCGTGTTGCTCAGCGGGGATCGATCCGCGATCCCCGCTGAGCCGGGTGGATGACAGCTCCGTCTCCGCTTGCAGAGCGGAGAGGGAGGTGTCTCAGCACCCGCTGCCCTCTATGGGGGATCGGAGGAGAGCGGACCGCTTGTCCGCTCTCATCAGATCCCCTCCGATCCGATTACTGAACGGATGGAAAAATAGGGTTTCCATCCGTCCAGATTTCAGCACAGGATCGGATGCGGATGGCAGCGGGTGTCAGCGGAGGTGACCTCCGCTGACACCCGCTGCCCCATAGAGCTGCATGGAGGATCCGATCAGATCCGCCTAAAAAACTGATAGGCGGATCTGATCGGACCGCCCGTGTGAAAGAGCCCTAAGAACACAGAGGATAAGATGGAAATACACTTTAAGAACACAGAGGACAAGATGGAAATACACTTTAAGAACACATGACAGGTGGAATGGACCTATTATGTAAGGGATGAAAATTTTAGCTCTCTTTATTTTATGTAAAGTGCTCCTGCCATGGGTTTGGTGTGTACAATAGGGAAAATGTGGCAACAGATGATGTAAATTTGACTAAAGTCATGTTCCCGAGAGTCTGTAGGTCCACCACAATGTCTATTTTCTAGTTTACAGTTAGCATTAGCTGTAGAAAGTGCTACAGTGAATTCAATTCAGAGCCACTCATTTACTATCCAAGATGTGATAACAACATTACTGAGTTTCTAGAGCTTGTTTCTTGGACCAACAATTCTGAACACATTTTCTTACAGAAAAAAGCACACTAAGCTAAAAGATATACCTAAAAGCACAATTGTGCATTTCTGCAAACATTTTGATGTTTGCATCATGATTTTAGGTTAATGTTAAAGTTTTACTTTACATTAAGTTTTAATTCGATTCATTTTTATAAAAATGTATTTCATTCAAAAACGAACACTATAAATGTATTTAAAAATGCCTGCAGTTTATTGCCATCTTGTGGATATGCAGAAGTACTGCATTCTTCCGGAAATACCTACATACACAATACTATTTTATTCTGGATAATATTAAAATAACATTGGGAGTATCCACTTGTGAAGAAACAACACTAATATATGCAGTGCTGTAAGCAATGTACAATACCTTCATTTCAATTTTATACTTGACTTATATTAACATTTACATTGTAGGTTTAATATAATGTCTTACACAGAACAGAGCATGCTGTATGCATTTTTAAAAGGACAATATAATCAAAGTGGCTGAAAACTGACAACAAAAAGAGAATGCATAAGGTTTTCCCTAGTTAGACTGAATCTGCTAATAAATATCAAACTTTTTAGGGCCTGTCCCAAAATTCCACTGTATTTATCATAAAGTGAAGCTTGATTTTAAATGTCTTATTGCTCTTGGTATCATTCACAAAAAAAAAAAAGTCCTCTGATGCCTGCCGCCGCTGGACCAGAAAGAGAAGAGAAAAAAAAAAACCTCTGGCCCCGACTAAGGTTCCCGCAGACTGCCTGCTGCTTCGTCTGACAGTTCTTAAATAGCTAAGGGGAAGAGTCACTCAGTGAAGGGCCTGGTATGCATTGGGGGGGATCCCATGCTGTTTTTATTTCATAATTTTTAATTGCCGGCATGTTTTCCTTTGCATTCAGATGTCAGCAGGGACCACCACACATACTGCATGTTATACCGCCAGCAAAACCCTGGTGATAAATTTTGCATGTTTTTTTTTACTTTCTGTTCCATTTGTGAATTGGACCTAACAGTTTACTGCATGGTATTTTGGAGATTTTTTAACGGCACATTTTACATTTTGTGGTAAATACCGCATAATCATTTTTTTTTTTGTGCATTCACTTTTTTTGCCACAAGCAATCATTTATGCAAATGAGTCACATGACTGTGTTATCACATGCGGTAAACTTTAGTGAATTGACCCGTTTGACACTTCTAGCTAACAAGAAGAAATTAGTTTTTATCACCAACAGTTTGACCACTATAAGCAGCAAAGAACTGATGCTTACTACAAAAGAAACTTCAGTTCTCTTTGCAAATGAATTATGCCATTAAAATTCATGAAAGGACTCATGCAAAGAAAAGAAAAAAAGATCCAGGCACTACTGGGGTGTCTATTGCTCATGTTTCTATGCTTGTGGTCATTCCCAGTGGGAAAAGCTTGTGTTGCAGATAGCAAGAAAATTTGCAAATGTAAAGCTTAGAAATCTTACTCTGTGTGGTTGCAACAAAACACAGAGTTACCCAAGCGATGGTTCACACCAAAATTGAAGCAGTTCTATTGGATGAAGTTGCCACTTATGAGAAACTCTGGAAACCCTGGGTGACTAATTATTTACCTCCAGGGTTTGACGACACCTTATTACTCCCATAACTGCCACGGTGTACCCTCCCAAAATCTGATGTACACCAGCTACTGATGTCCTAGTCTCCCCAAGGGATTACACCTTTGTAACTGTTCTTTTGAAACTTTAAATATGTGTACAGAGAAAGTTTGCAAATAATTGATTTGCAGCTTCCAGCTCTCCTTCTATTTCTAACTATAGAAATTCTTCTAGATTTGTTTTAAACAACATCTGTTCTCTCTCTCCTGCTGCTTCGTTCTATGGCTACTAGCTTGCCACTAGTCACAGACTCGTGACACAGACTTGAGTATACCCAGGCATAGAGAAAGACTCCTTTCCCTGTCCTGAGGATGCATGTCATTGATATGGGGAAGAATTTCCCAAATGGTTGATAGATTTAGCTTATCGTTGTGAAAGTTTTCTATCTGCATCTTAACTCAAAAAGGAGCACACACCTAAATTCACCAGATTGATAGGTTGCCTTGTTTTGAGGAAGGCACTGCATCTCATTGAAACACAGACTTTCCCAAAATGGCCTTCTTAGCATACAATTACAGGACATGAAGCTCTACAGAGATTACACCAGTGATTGCAGCATCTAACTGTCACATAATTTCCTTTGGCTGTGCAGAGGAGCATGTATGAAGTAAGGTGCAGCAAAGTGAAAGCCATGGTGAGGGATTCTTAGAAAGGTCCCCAGTGGGGAAAACAATCAGAGGCACAGGGGAGGAAAATTTTCACTCTAACTACCACAAATACATTCTGTCAATTATGTCAAGTCAAGGATAAATAGCACTGTAAAAGCTGAATTAGCATTTATTTTAGGCTATGCTTAGGGATCAGGTAGATTTTTTTAATGAAAGTTATTGTGTTAATGTACTTTAACCACTTCTGGACCGGAAGATTTTCCCCCTCAATGACCAGGCCATATTTTGCGATTCGGCACTGCGTTACTTTAATGTACAATTGCGTGGTCGTGCGACGCTGTACCCAAATAAAATTGATGTCCTTTTTTTCCCACAAATAGAGCTTTTTTTTTGGTGGTATTTGATCACCTGTGTGATTTTTATTTTTTGCGCTATAAACAAAAAAAGCGACAATTCTAAAAAAAAAAAAAAACACGATTTTTCACATTTTAGAGGGACTGCGACATTGCGGCGGACAGATCAGACCCCTAACTGACATTTTTTACACTTTTGGGGGGATCAGTGACATTACTACAGTAATCAGTGCTAAAAAAATTGCACTGTTACTGTAATAATGACACCGGCAGGTAAGGGGTTAATACTGTGGTTGATCAATGGGTTAAATGTGAGCCTAGGGGAGTGATTGTAACTGTGGGGGGGGCGTGGCTTGTGAAATGACCACAGAGACCTGTGTTCCTACATAGAAGGATCACAGGCACTCTGTGATCATTCCAGGCAGAAGAATGGTCAGCTGTGTTTACAACAGCTGCCTGTCCTTCTCTCTCAGCGGGGAACGATCACGGGTGTCAGGCGGCAATCGGAGCCGCCTGCCCCTTGTATCTGAGTCACCGCTGCCGAGTGGAGGCGGGAGCGCGCCGGCGGCGGCGCGTGCTCGTCCCCTAGCTGCAGGCACGCGGCTGACATATACCTACGTCGATTCATGCAGGAAGGGCTATATAACTGCGGCAGGCGGTCCTTAAGTGGTTAAAAAATACAATTAGGAGCAGTGTATAGAATCTCATTAGCTTTATCATATATTGATGACCCATGTCATGTTTATTAGGTGACGTATGTGATCAGAGCATCAATAATATAGCAATTTATGGTTACTGAAAACATACAACTGAGAGTTATACTTGTGGTTGGGCATGGAGATAATTCTCCATGCTTAAAGTTTTCTAAAGCTGGTAAAGGCTGTCTCTTTTTCTGAAAAAGAAAGTTACTACTGTTGGGAGTAAAACACAACCCTGCAATTAATTGTAGTTTGAAAAAAAAATATCTTTAAAGTTTAGAGTGGACTTACCAATTTTGCTGCTATTAACCCCTTCTGTGTCTCATTTTGGTTAAAAGAGAAGTATAGGCAAAACTATTTTTTTAGCCATACTTCTCTTGTGGGTCAAAGGAGTACCCTTACTTTCATTCTCCTGTGACTCAGTGTCAGATTTTTCCCCATTATAAGCTGACAAAACAGAACTGTTCTAGGTTCTAGAAGGATCCAGATAATATGGTTGGGATCCACACAGCTGTCTGATTGACAGCTGATTCGTCATTTCAGTACATGGCTTATAGTTGGAGTCAGCTGCACCTGCTCCCTCCTGAGCCCGGCACTCCAGTAAGCACTGGAGGAGCAGAGCAGAAAGTGGTGGCTAAAAGTCACTGCTCTTCACAGACCAAAAACTGAGCAATCAGAGATCATTCTGTTCTCTGGTTTAGAGCCGACGTGGGACAGCTGAAGTTTAAGGATGAGTAGTGGTATTTTACACCCATACTTCTCTTTTAAGTATGACTTTGTTAGTACAGACCTGACTTTTCTGACTTCTAGGTTAAACTTTGCCCACCTTTTTCCAGCTTGTGCAATAGGAGTGCCTGCAATAGCCTTAAAGTGAACTTATTGAATAGATTAAATGGTTGCTGACCACTGCTGAGCTCAGAAATCAACAAAGTTAGGCCCCTAGTTAACCACTTTATGTCCAGACGCCGCAGATGTACTGTGGTAGGCTGGCTCTCCCAGGCAAAGTCCCGTACATGTACAGCGCTCGCCTGGGAGGAGCTAGGGGGCGAGCGCGTGCCGCCGCCGGCATGCTCCCGCCCCCGCTCGTCAGCTGGGGAGCCAGTGCATGTGACAGGCGACTCCGATGACTGCCGGCCACTCATGACCCCCCCTACAGACAGAGAAGAACAGATGGCTGATGTAAACACAGCCATCTGTCCTTCTCCCTGAGATGATAACAGAGACCATGCGATCCTGCTATATAGGATCGCATGTCTCTATGGTCATCCCACAAGCCCAACCCCCCCCCCCCACAGTTAGAATCACTCCCCTAGGGTTACATTTAACCCATTGATCACCCATAGTATTAACCCCTTCCCTGCCAATGGCATTATTACAGTAACAGCGCATAATTTTAGCACTGATTTCTGAAGTAATGTCACTGGTACCTCCAAAAGTGTCAAAAATGTCAGTAAGGGGTCCGATCTGTCTGCCGCAATGTCGCAGTCCCGCAAAAATCACAGATCGCCGCCATTACTAGTAAAAAAAAAAAAAGAAAAACAATAAAAATGACATAAATCTTTCCCGTAGTTAGTAAACGCAATAACTTTTGCGCAAACCAATCAAAATACGCTTATTATGATTTTTTTTACCAAAAATATGTAGCAGAAAACAAATTGGCTTAAGATGTTAAAAAATTTTGATTTTTACATTTTTTGGGGGGGAATGTTATATAGCAGAATGTGAAAAATATTGTTTTTTTTTTTCAAAATTGTCGCTATTTTTTTGTTTATGGCGTAAAAAATAAAATTCGCACAGGTGATCAAATACCACCTAAAGAAAGCTCTATTTGTGGGAAAAAAAGGACATAAATTTTGATTGGGTACAGCGTCGCACATCCGCGCACTTGTCCGTTAAAGTCACCCAATGCAGAAACGCAAAATAGTTCCTGGTCATTAAGCAACAAAATCTTACGGTCTTAAAGTGGTTAAAAAGTATAACCACATGAGAAGTGTAAGCAGTTGTAGATTTCCTGGCAAAAAAAAGTTTCAGTAGGCACTAAAGCTGGCCTTTAACATATACATTTGCTTTGTTCAGCCTACAAAGACACTATCCATGCTATACAGCACTACTAGGCGAACCTTCTGCTTAAGCTACTGTATTCTGACAGGCACAGCTGGAGGTTGTCAGAGTGCCGATCAGTGGATGCATCTGAATGGGTACAACCGCTGTTCGGATGATGATTTTCTGTTCATCTCCTACAATTTTTCATTTAAAGAATGTTCGGCAGGAATGTGCTGACAGGACCACCCACGAGGCAAATTTGTTGAGTAACAGGCTGAAATGTGTCTCATGTATGGCCAGCTTAGGCAATGCCTGCTCTTAGGCAAGACTTTGACTCCACTCACACTACGGCAACTTGTCAGGTGACTGGTCAGCCTGACAAGTCGCGGTCCATTGTGTGCTACGGGAACCGTTCTAATAGGAGCGACTCAAGTCGCTCCGACTTAGAAAAAGGTTCCTGTACTACTTCGGGGGGCGACACTGGAGCGACTTGCATAGACATTCATTATATGAAGTCCATGCAAGTCGCGCTGAAGTCGCGGTGCACGCGACTTCACAGGTCGCAGCTGACAAAAACTGAGAAACAATGTTTAAGCACAATATTTCAATGCCAAATTCTAAGCATCTAACATATTTCTGCAAAATATGTTTATTTTTGTGTTTTTTTTTACAGTTGTCCAACCCCAGGATGTGATGGTAGTGGTCATGTAACAGGAAACTATGCTTCTCATCGCAGGTACATAACCACAGGAAGCTACAATTAAATACAGGGTTTTTGTATTACTTTTAGCCTTTACTGTTATCCCTTAGAAGTAATTTGAGCTGCAAAAACTATGCGACTAAAACATGAATGGTAACGTAATGCTAATTCTCTCTGTCTAGCATTTTTGCTCATATATATTACATAATAAAAGGTTTCAATTATTCAACTTTTACAAGAATCCTGAAATGTTAAGTTCCGACCTGCCTTAAAAATACTTTGCTATGTAGATCTTCCTTCATACAATGAAAAGGCAGTCAGCTGTCAGCAAACCTATTGTGGAATGATTACCTGACAGCTGATTTTCAGTTTCTCTATATATTTTCTGTTCATTGAATTCCAGTACTACATTTTGAACATATACTATATTTTTATACTTTAAATATTTCTTAAAAGAGGAATTCCTGCATATATTAGATTGTTTTACAACAATAGAAAAACAACAAATCTGGTATTTTCTAATTTTATATACTTTACTTTATATATATTTTATAATTGAACAGGGCTGCAAAAATATATAAATTATCTAATAATATGACATTAAGTACACACCAGGGAGTCATTTGCCACTGCCGTCATGTTGTCCACTCTGCCTATCCAGCCTTTCTTAAAGCTGAAGTCCGGACTAAACCGATATTGTCTAAATACAAGACAGTTTATGAAAAGATAAAGTATCACTTCATTATTATCAATGCATACTTTATTGAAAGAAAAAAAAAAAAGGAAAAATTGTACAGCATAATCTATTTGCTATGCTTTATTCTAAATTGTATAGACACATTTGTGTCTGAGACAACATGCATAGGGACTAGGGATTGACCGATTATCGGCAAAGCCGATTATCGGAGTGCCAATATTCCCTTTTGCCGATATATCTGTATCAGCCTTGGAACTGGCTGATATTGCTGATATTCCAAATATTGCTCATGTAAGGTTAAAATGATGTCACATAATTCCATTTACAAATGTTATTGAATATGCCACTCACATATGTACAAAAGATATAAGCAATTCCACATTAGCAGATCTGCTGGCAGATCAGTATCTCTCACTCATTTGCCGTAAGTAATACCCGGGTGATACCGCTCCTTTCGGCATCCACTCAATACCACTCTGTCTCTCACCCTCTCCATCTCCCACCCACCCGATACTGCTCCGTCTCTCACCCACTTGCCATAAGTGATACCCGGGTGATACCGCTCCATTCGGCATCCACTCAATACCACTCCGTCTCTCACCCTCTCCATCTCCCACCCACCCGATACTGCTCCGTCTCTCACCCACTTGCCATAAGTGATACCCGGGTGATACTGCTCCATTCGGCATCCACTCAATACCACTCCCTCTCTCACCCGCTCCATCTCTTACCCACCCGATACCGCTCCGTCTCTCACCCACTTGCTGTAAGTGACACCCGGGTGATACCACTCCGTCCAGCATACGATCTCAGAGGTTACGTAGTCACGCACCGGGGTGTCACTTACGGCAAGTGGGTGAGAGATGGAGCAGTATCGGGTTGGTGGGAGACGGATCGGGTGAGAGAGACGGAGCGGGTGAGAGACGGAGTGGGTGAGAGACGGAGCGGTATCGAGTGGGTGCCCGGACGGAGCAGTATATGCTAGCAGATCTGCTAATGTGCCAGCAGATCTGCTAATGTGGAATTGCTTATATCTTTTGTACATATGTGAGTGGCATTTCAAATGTGTATGTTTATTCAATAACATTTGTAAACAGAATTATGATATGTGACATCATTTTACCCTTACATGAGCATCACCACCTAATGGTTGGAGGAGGAGAAGACTAGTATCAGACCCTGACATAGGATTGTTAATACAAGGTTTATTAACGTTCACCTTTTGGTGGGTGGAATATTGTGAAACTGATGTACCTGCAAGTGAAAGCTGTGTGGTTTTACTATCAGTTGTCATGCAGGTAAGGTGTGAAGAACGAGCCTTTAATGTTAAAAATGTTAATAAACAAACATTAACATGTTCAGTACCAGATTTTTGTCAAAAAATGTCTTTATTTTTCAAAACTTTAAATGTACAAAATATAGGCCCATATCGGCCGATACCGATACTTTGTGACCAATATATCGGTATTGGTATCGGCCCTGAAAAAACCATATTGGTCTACCCCTAATAGGAACACCATTCAATAGAAGCATAATAGAAGTCCAAAATATTTAGTAGCTAAAACAAGAACACAATACTTTAATATGATTTAATCCTTGTAATTTGCAGTGTTTCTGGCTGTCCACTGGCTGACAAAACCCTGAAGTCTCTAATGGCTGCAAACTCCCAGGAACTCAAGTAAGTATCTAATTTTAAAGTAAAGTTTACGCTGGGCATACACTATAACATTATCTCAGTTTGCTGTTAAAGTAAACCAGTCACAAATCTGTGTAATTCAAACTAAGAAAAGGTATGTGAAATCTCCAAGGTAAAATAATCAGTAGATCCAGAGATACATGCAGCTAAATTTACAAGCAAATCCAACCTCTTACTATAAAATTGGAGCTTGGCCCCATCATTACATCATCCTGGGACACTCAATAGATCATTGAGACCTCCCATCACAAACAGGAATTATTGGGATGCCGGAGAGGCATTATGGTGTGGGACCACGCTTGTACTTTACAAAAAAAAAAAAAAGGGATTTACATTTAACTTCAGCTGCTTATATGTCTGGCTCTTCTGATTATTTTGATAATTGGTTTTCACCTCTGCTGATCTATGTCTTATTCATATATTCAGTCTGATTTGTTAATATTGGTAGGAGGTGTATTTAAAGTGTTTTAAACAACAATAAATGATTTGTATAAATGTTTCCTGGAATCCAGAAAGGGAACAAAAAACACTTTCTAATAGGAATGTGATATATAAATGAGTTTGCCCATTTAAGGTAAAGCCAATTATTCCATTACCTTAAAGACAGATTACTCGTTACTAATGTTATTAGACAGGTTCAAGATGTAAACCACTGAGGCCCCAGAACAGTTCAAACCAAGTATACAAAAGCCCTCTTTAGTTTTATTATAATATGTATTACTGCAAAAGACTTGAAGTCATTTCCCACTTCAGCTCATTCTAAAATCCATTTCTGGTATGCCCATTGGCCAGGTGAAAGTTCAAATCAGGGTTATATCTGAATATGCTGTAAGCTGGTTGGGGCGGGCGGGGGGGGATGGGTACGTAAGAGGAAGAGGAGAGGTCAGGAAACATTTTTTGGATGGTTATTGGCAGTCCAGAGAGCAGGCAGGAGGTGGGGCAGTGGCACAAAACCTGAAAGATAGCAAACTCTGTAAAGTGAAGTCCTCCTTTTTATACTATGCAACCAAATAGCTCAAGAGGAATGACTTAATCACAAGAGTATATGCATTGGGAACCTAATAGCATGTGCTTTTTCAAGTGAATGATTATTATGTCTTCAGGTGTCCGACACCAGGCTGTGATGGATCTGGACATGTTACTGGAAATTATGCATCTCATCGAAGGTAAAATACTTCTCTAGGTGCATCTTCTCATCTACTAATAGGCTGTGATATATAAATAATTATTATGTTAATTACTTCCATAGTTTATCAGGGTGTCCAAGAGCTAGAAAAAGCGGGGTCAAGGCATTTCCAAGCAAAGAAGATAAAGAAGACCCAGAACTTAAGTAAGCAAACACATTTATAATGGTACTACTTTATATCTCTTTTTTCTGTTCATATTTAAGTATGTGTTTAGTTAGACTACTACAGAGTGATGAGAATGGTGTTCTGGGATATCCTTTCTTTCCTTTCTCCTGTCCCTCTGTTGCAATCCTGTTAAAGATGGAAAAGGCAAGGTTATATACAGAGGGTATGCTTTGCTTGCATGTGTGTGTATGCAGATATTTTATCCAAGAATACATTTGATTATATTGACAGATTATATTAACAATATATTAACAGAAATTAAAAATGTGTGCTCAGCATCAAGGTCTTGCCTTCATCAGAATAGGAAAAATAAAGTGTTGCACTATTAAAGTGACATATACAAAACAAGTTGTGCTTAATAATGAATAAAGTCTCAAATTCCAGTCAATCTCAAAACAAGTGATGTGAAATTCCAAATATAGTGAAAAAATAATGGAAAATGATGATGAAAAAAATGTGAAATGAAGAGTCCTGTAGCCAGGGGTCAGAGATTAAATGAATCAAGTCCCCCTCTATCACAGAGGCCAACTACCACCAAACCAGATAAGAAGTATTCTTACCAGAAGCATAGCACTCCCTTTCAGGAAGGTCAAACACACTTTAGGGTTATAGTCGTAGTGTGCATATTCCAGCAAGGCTCATTGATACAGTAGAAGTGTCATCTCCCAATGCAACCCATAATGAGGACCACAAACTCCCACAGCCTAATGTAAATGAAGAAAAGACTATATTGTGTAAAACCTTACAAGCTGATATTTTACTATAAAAGAGTAACACTCACAAAATCAGATGGGATATATGTATAAAAAAGCATATCCAGGCAGGTAAAGTTGCGTCTGCCTCAACTTCCGGGTAACGCGATGACGTAGACAAGTACCTCCACACTACACATTTCATCGTAATAGGACTTCTTCTGGGGCACCTTGCCTACATCAGCCAACATAGCCTAAAGCTTTAGTTAACTAAAATAATAGTTAGCAAAAGTGAATAGGACAGGAATTCCTATTCCTCATCCATCTAGCAGATCGAATCAGATGGAAATGGACAGGTGGCCCATTTCCATCCGACCGCCTTATAGAGAACAGCGGGCTGTGTCCGCGTCCATTCTGTATCAGCAGAGCAGATGTGGACCTGTCATTCGCCTGCTCAGCAGGGGTCAGCAGAGAGATCCCTCGCTGAGCAGGCAGATCTGCTTGACAGAGTCCGCTCCATGTTTTTTTTTATTTTATTTTACTTTTTCTGTTTTTTTTTTTTACAACTATATTTTTTATTTATGTATTTATTTTTTATTTTTTTGGGGGGGGGGGGTGAGGGCAGGGTCTTTGGTGAGATATTAGAAGTCTAAACAGACCCCCATATCTCTTTTTTGAGACAGAGAAAGGGATTTAAGAAAGCCCCTTTCTCTGCACCACTTTACATTAATGAATAAGGAGTCTATATAGGGACCGTATTCATTCATAAACTGACAGTCTGACATAGTAAACTCTCGGTTTAATATGTGATCAGCTGATCAGCTGACACATGAGCCATCGGTAGCGATGGCTGCCTCGGTCCACTGCATTACAGGGAGGGGGCTGGTAAACACATGTTTACCAAGCCCTCCCAAGCCCCAGCCCCCCTGCTCAGCATGACAGCTGGCAAGACACAGTGCCGGTCAGCAGCTGCAGGCGGCGGGAGGGATGCCACTGGGGGAATGAATGGGGGTGCAGGAGCCAATACAGGTGGGGATCGGCCTGCGGGGGGGGGGACATTCTGTGATCCCCTCAAGCCCCAGCAGCACCTGAAGCCACGGAAGCAGCAGAGGAGGGTTGCCGGCTTCTAAAAGTAGCTGCAGGGGTTTAAGTTTGCGGGGGTGGTCGGATCGGGTGTAAGGGGGGGAGGATCGGTGCTGGGGGACAGGAAAGGGGGTGAAGGGGATAGGAAAGGAGGGTAGGGGGAGCAATTTTAGGTGACAGGGAGCGGCGTAGGGGGAGAGGCTGGGGACAGAGAAGCAGGGGCATGGGGGGGGGGGGGCTGTCACATTTTAGGTTAATAACTGTGATTGTAATTCACTGATCATCAGAGTTATAGAATTGTCCAGCAGGGTCTGCTGATCAATTCTGTTATAAATCATGGTCATTGAAGTGACTAAGAAACTTATAGCAGGGGGAGAAATAAGGTCCGTGCAAGCAGTGCTGTAGGTTTGTATGACGTACGGACCTGGTAGTGAAAGGGTTAACACTTTGCATAAGCCTGAAATAGTGTTACACATGATTTGTTGCTACTGTTACTCTTAACTAGGGTGCATTTACTATTCCTAGAACTGAATTTTAATTATGTTTTCCTTTTTTCATGACCACCTCCCCTTTTTCCATATTGTTTACTCTCCTTTAATTCCTCTTTGTGCTAAGCAGATGAAACAAACATCTGTTACTAACTGAACATGTAATGAGTGATAAATATATGAAGCAGTGCTAAAAAATTCAACTCAATATTGTGAAACCACAAAAGCAAATCAATATAATGACAATAAACTTTTAGGTGAAAAACAAGTATAAAGAAATCACACCAAATACATAAATAGTGTCCATAAGAGCCCAAACACAAGGGCTAAAAAGGAAAAATATATGTGAAACAAGAAAGTCCAGAAAGTGCAAATGAAACAAATTGTCCACGATTCACTTGCTCCACCAGTGTCCCCACAATCACAATTCGTAGTGCTTCCACCACCAGGTGACACCAAGTATTAAAGCCTCTTCTCCTGTGGACCATCATATAGTATGATCAAATTTGCGTGTTACATCTCCTTATGAAGGGAAAATACAAAGCACCAAATGTGATCCGGTCAGGGCTGGTTCATCAGCAGGATGAAAAATAAAAAGCATATACGGTATACGCCCATAGTGTAACCCATAAAAACATTTATTCAAAAAAAAATAACAAGTGGAACTTGCAAAGGGAATCACACAAAGCAATAGTATTCATTGGGCAATAGGTTAAAAAAACTTTCATATAACAATAAAAACAGATACAATTGCTCTCCCAAAAAGCAGCAGGTTGTGTGGCTGCACCAGATTTTCCCGCCGGCCAGCAAGCGTGCGTGATCATGAAGTGTTGTAGCCACACCCAGTTTTGTCAAAGTGATGACATCGTTTGGGGACTGGCTTCTAATGAGTTGATCAGAAGTCTGTAACAGAACTACAGCAGGGAAGATTTCAGACTGGTGGCTTCATGGATAGAGGGCACCATGGGCGTCCGCAAGGGGGGGGGCAAGTGCCCCCCCTGGAATCTCAACTTCCCCTTTAAAGTGGTTGTTAAGCCACTTTATACCAGCCTGTCTGGTATGTTTAATAATCCTGTGTGCATGTGCCCCTGTGTCTGTGTTTTAAAAAAATAAGAAAATCTTTACCAGTTTTCAGAGTGCCGATCACCGCTCATGTGACCCGCCGCCTCTCTCCTCTCCCTATCTGACAGGGCTGAGG
Organism: Pelophylax lessonae; assembly: GCF_965119305.1. NCBI lineage: Eukaryota > Metazoa > Chordata > Amphibia > Anura > Ranidae > Pelophylax > Pelophylax lessonae. The sequence goes on along the minus strand of NC_138772.1, from coordinate 421,213,923 downwards.
ATTCCCCGCTGACCTCAGTCGGTAGGGGAAGGAGGAGGGGAGGAGGAGATCCCGAGAGGAGGAGAGAGGCGGCAGGTCACGTGAGCGGCGATCCGTTTTCTGAAAACTGATAAAGAACGGCTTATTTTTACAAAACACAAACACAGGGGATTATTAAACAGACTGTAGATAGGATATGAAACTTTAAATGAAACTACAGCAGCAGGAGGGGAGGGGGTGGGCACTGACATGGGAGCAGACAGGCAGAAAGGGGGGGTAAACTGACCACAATGTCAGGGCTCAGCAGCCAAGATATACCGTGGTCAGTTTACAGAGGGTAGGGTAGAAACTGGCAGGATCAGCCAGGTATTTTAGGTGATAGAAGGGGCCAAATTACACAGCACAAGCACTGTTCTGTAAACATGCTTTAAGGGAACAGGATTATTATTTTTTTTTTTTTTTAGGTAACAAACGCTTAAAAAATAAATTCTGCCTCTTCCCCTTTAAAAATAAATACTTACGAGTCGCGGCTCGCACGGTGACTGACATTGCCTTTATAACATTGTCAAAAAGGGGCGGAGCAGGGGTGACCCTAAAATGATGCCCCCACTGAAAAAAGTTCTGCAGACGCCCATTGAGGGCACAGCAACCACTGGTCTAACAAAACAAATGTACAGGTGAATCAGGCCTGCAAACCTAGAGAAAAAAAAGGATATTTAATGTTTAATATACCTATAAATGCATGCAACATCACATTTGTTCAAGGTGAGAACACACAATTATTGAAAAAAAAATAAAAATTCTGCCCAGAGTTTAGCTTTAATAAATCATTGAATGTTTTTAATCATGTGTTTTTGTAGAACACTGATACAGAAGCCAAGGTTGTTTTCTCTGTATTTCTTGCACAAACTGTATTTGTATGTTCTGCATAAGTTAAAAAAGTCAAAAAATAATCTTTGAATACACATGTTGCGGGAATACAGTAAACCCCCCTCCATTGCGGGGGTTACGTTCCGGACCCAGCCGCGAAAAGTGAAATTCCGCGAAATAGAAAAACCCTATTAAAATGCATTGTAGGCATGATTTTTTTACTGTCACTGTACGTGTAGAAGCATTTTAAGGTCTTTAAACACACTTTTAAAACAATAGAAACTCATTTAAACACATAAAAGATACTGAGAGACATAGCAAGAGCTATGAAAAACACAAAAATCTTTCATTTTTAATGATTTATATAGTAAAATAACATTACAAAAAAAACCGCGAATTACCGGGACCGCAAAAACTGAACCGCGATGTAGCGGGGGATTACTGTATACCAACTAGCTGTGCTAAGATTAGATAAGGTCAGAGCATTTTGTACAGAGGAATAAAATAAATATTACTGGAACTCTTCTACTGAAGACATAGTGTTCATAAAATGAACTGTAATACATGACTGTGAAGTGTTCTGAACATGTAAAATGGTATGCTTGATAGAAGGGTCTACAATGATGGGATCTTTACATGTTTGAACAGGTGTCCAGTTTCAGGCTGTGAGGGCCAGGGACATATATCTGGGAAATACACATCCCATCGAAGTGCTTCTGGTTGCCCCTTGGCTGCAAAAAGGCAGAAGGACAGCTCTCTGAATGGTGCATCACTGACTTGGAAACAGAATAAGCAGGAGTTGCCACACTGTCCACTTCCAGGCTGCAATGGGCTGGGCCATGTCAATAATGTTTTTGTCACTCACCGAAGGTAATTTCATTTTTTTCCTGTTTGCAATTTTTATGCTATACTTTCTACCATACACATACACTATATTGTCAAAAGTATTGTGACTCCTCCCTTTACACGCACATGAACTTTAATGGCATCCCAGTCTTAATCCGTAGGGTTCAATATTGAGTTGTCCCACCCTTTGCATCTATAACAGCTTCAACTCTTCTGGGAAGGCTGTCCCTCAACGTTTAGGAGTGTGTCTATGGAAATGTTTGACCTTTCTACCAGAAGCACATTTGTGAGGTCAGGTACTGATGTTGGATGAGAAGGCCTGGCTTGCAGTCTAATTCATCCCAAAGGTGTTATTTTGGGCTGAGGTCAGGACAGTCAGGTTGACGCAGGCCAATCAAGTTCCTCCCCCACAAACTGGCTCATCCATGTCTTTATAGACCTTGCTTTGTGCACTGGTGTGCAGTCATGTTGGAACAGGAAGGGGCAATCTCCAAACTGTTCCCACAAAGTTGGGAACATGAAATTGTCCAAAATGTATTGGTATGCTGACCCCTTAGGAGTTCCCTTCACTGGAACTAAGGGGCCAAGCCCAACCCTTGAAAAACCCCACACATTATAATCCCCCCTCCACCAAATCATTTGGACCAGTGCACAAAGCAAGATCCATAAAGATATGGATGAGCAATTTTGGGGTGGAGGAACTTGTTTAGCCTGCACAGAGTCCTGAAAGAACACCTTTGGGATGAATTAGAGCGCAGACTGTGAGCCAGGCCTTCTTGTCCAACATCAGTCCCTGACCTTACAAATGTGCGTCTGGAAGAATGGTCAAACATTCCCATAGACACACTTCTAAACCTTGTGGACAGCCTTACTGGAAGAGTTGAAGCTGTTATAGGTGCAAAGGGTGGGCCAACTCAATATTGAACTATATGGACTAAGAGTGGGATGCCATTAAAGTTCATGTGCGTGTAAAGGCTGGTGTCCCAATACTTTTGACAATATAGTGTATATGGTACTCTTCTACTGCAAGTCTTCTATGCTGCTAAAAGGGCTGCTATGAATTCTATTTAGCACCTTATAATCATATAAGGTTCCACAGCTGGTGCAACTATAACTGAGGGCAAGTACAGGTGTGTGTGTGAGAGAGATGGAATGCAATCTAAGATTTTTATTATAGTAGGAGCTAGATTTACCACAACAGTACTAAAAGTCATTTTCCCCTTTGATTGTTAGTTTAATAAAATATATAGTGCCCAAAGACATTTTAGAGTCCCTGGAATGAAAGGATTTTGTATTACAGCTCTAATTTGTATAATTTGTATGTTAATATTTATATCCATATTATACCATTCATATTGTAAACACAAAAAGAGGAGCGTGTTGTTTGGTACAATCCATCAGCATTTGGCTTAGTGTTATATGGTTGTTTGAAATGTGATTTTCATTCGTGTACATTGGCTTAGTACAAGCTGATCTCAAACTGTCCTTAAAGTAGATTTAAACTTGAAAAAACAAAAATGGCCTACAGCGTTTGTGTACACTGAGCCATGCATGCAGCAACAACTACCAGGGAAGAACACCAGATCAAATTCTGATTCAGAGATGCTTATATCACCCCAAAGGTAGCATCACCATAGGGTGATTATTGCCCAAAAGAAGATATTATATATATATATATATATATATATATATATATATATATATGGAGAGAGAGAGAGAGAGGGAGCGAGGGAGGGAGGGAGAGAGAGAGAGAGAGCCTTAAGTGACCATCTCTATTCTATAGAATAGAGCAGGGGTCTCCAAACTATGGCCCTCTAGTTGTTCAGGAACTACAATTCCCATCATGTCTAGTCGTGTCTGTGAATGTCAGAGATTTACAATGCCTCATGGGACGTGTAGTTCTGAAACAGCCATAGTTTAGAAAGATGAGTAATGATGCTCATCTGAAACAATCAGTCAGGCAGGGTTTGTAACCTACCCTGATCACAATGTTTTATCCCTGTCATAGGTAAAAGGGGCAGCCCTTACCAAAGCAAACTGATTGCTTACTGCTATCTCTTTCTATAGCAAAACCCATTGCCCTTAGCAGAACTATCCTGTTTGTGCACAGAGTACATTCACATTTGACCACCAATAGGTTTCCATGGGCACCATAAAAGTTGCTGCACCCAATGTAATCCATATCATTTTGCCACTTTTGTTCATTTTCAGATCACTGCACTTTTTATTATTTTAGGAGACTTGATAAGCTAACATTAAATATATTCTCCTAAAAAATTAGAATGCAGTGCTAAAAATTAAAAATACTGGCAGTCCACGATACTGATGGAGGAAGAAGAGAATGAGAACCCCGCAACAGCTTCAGTTTGAGTGGAAACACACCACACCACAGTGACACTCCAATATCCTTACCGGACAAAGGTAAAAAGCAGGCAGTAAACAGAATCTCTTGAGTAGTATGTTCCAACCACAGAGGGACGGCTGTATACTGGGTCCATCAAACTGAAAGCACTTGCCAAAATCCTCTATTTCCTCTCAGAACTCCAGTGGGTTACTCACATGTACGGTATCACCAGAAAGGAATAAAGCAATGCATAGTGAAGCCCGTAATGCACTAGGAAAGCTTTAATTGTACTTATAATAATAATGCCTTAAAAAGAGCAGTATATACATTCAAATGCCGCGGCTCATAGCGTGCTGGTGTCGTAAGCTTTCGTGGTGCATTACGGGCTTCACTATGCATTGCTTTATTCCCTCCTGGTGATACCATACATGTTGACGTACCCACTGGAGTTCTAGGAGGAAATAGAGGATTTTGGCAAGTGCTTTCAGTTTGATGAACCCAGTATACAGCCGCCCCTCTGTGGTTGGAACATAGTCATACTACTCTAGAGATCCTCTTTAATGCCTGCTTTTTACCTTTGTCCGGTAAGGAGATTGGAGTGTCACTGTGGTGGTGTGTTTCCACTCACACTGAACCTGGTGCGGGGTCCTATCCTCATTCCCTTCTTCCTCCATCTGTATCATGGACTGCCAGTATTTTTAATTTTTAGGGCTGCATTCAAATTTTTTATGTATTTTATTTGTCATTCACAAATTATTGCTGCCCGCTTTTCATATGTGAAACTTTTGTATTATTTATTAGCGCGTATATCCTTGTATATTTATTTTGTGTTTAAATATATTCTCTTACATGCTTTACAGTTTGTCTGGATGCCCTTTAAATGCACAAGCCATAAAAAAAGGAAAAACATCAGAGGAACTAATGAGTGTAAAGCTGAAGACAAGCGGAGGTAAGGTGCTGTTTATCAATGTTTATGAAAGGCCGCCGCAACTAATCTAAATACATCCTTGTCTTTGATACTCATAAATGTTTCATTCAAACATGAAAGCAAAATAAATGCATTTCTCCAAGTGAATACGATTTCTGACATTTGCGTGGCTTTTTGTAATATATCATGAGTCCACTTCAATGCTTTGCCTAAGGCTGTAAAAGGAATTCAAAGGTAACTGGTATAACCTGTAAAAGAAATATCAAATACTGTATTTCACATATTCACTTTTCTAAAGTTAATCCCACTCATTAAAAGGGAACACTAACTTTTATAAGTTTTAGAGTCCAGTCCAATAATTCAATGAGATCGCTTGGTTAAAAAGCTGTTCTTCTAACATTCAGCAATTAGACTTTGTTTGGTGTACAAAGTAAGATCATTACATAATTATCTAAATGATAACCAGAAGGAAACAAATGTGTGTTTGGGTGGGGCACAGCAAACAACGCTAACATTAAAATTGCAAAATATTCAATATTTGTTTTAATTCAAGAGTGAGAAGTTAAAGGAGGACTCCTCAAAATGTTAATCCCTATATAAACACAATTACGTAGGAAATCTTTCCTGAGAGAAGTATCTGAGCTGACATTTCTGACCCCCTTCTGAAGTTGACAATTCAGTAGTTAGGCCCCTTTTAGGAAAAGCAGCAGCTATGATCTTACCACGTTGCTCCTTAAAAATACCATCACACTTATAAAGCACAGTGGTGTGTTTTACAAATGTGCTCTTTCCTGTAGGATTCCAAGGGGGTGCCATTCATTCTAAAGAATACATGAAAACAAAATAGAAAAAAGTCAGTGGAGGAAAGCTTGCTCATGTGACTAGTTACAGAAACAATTGAGTACTGTCCGTGATACTTTTTCTATTTGCACTAACATACAATTTTTCAGGACAAGCTTCTGGGGTATGTTCTCTTATTCAAGGTCCAAGCAGTACTGCTGGGACCTTGAAGAAGGGATAAATGCAGAGGGGGAAGGGAAAGGAAAAACCCACCACTCCAAGGCAGTCTGCACGGCTTTGATCCCAGAGAGGCTGGAGTGAACCTGCAAACAGGGTGCTCGCTGAGGTCCGTAACCCAAAAGTTCAATGGAAAAAAAGAGAATGTGGCACTTCCAGTAGCAGAGAATCGTGGAGTTTATTGCACATGAAGAGATCCAACATTAGACCACAGGACAACACACCAATCATCAGACGCGTTTCACACAATAGTGCTTAATCAGTACTCAATTGTTTCTGTTGCAAGTACACTATCATGGCTACAATCACCCCATGTGACATGCCAAATTCAGGTGACTGGCCTGTCTACCAATTACGAAGTTCTATCTGCATTATAATGCAGACAAAACTCAGAGGGACACCGTAAAGTCAACACTGCACCCTCCCACTGAAAGCAAAAAGTGGCATTGACTCTCCGCTATGAATAAAACCTGCAAGCTGCATGCTTGTTCTGAATCTTGCATCACAACGTAGTGAAACTGTAACATGAGCAGGACAGCAAGATAATGAAAATTTTGAGTTGTTGGGAAAGTATTTCATTCATGGTGGCTTTCCTTTAAAATGTCCTAAAAAATCCTTGTCCTGATATCCCCTGTAACTGTAAAATGATTAAGTTTCTTTTATCGATCAGGTAAGCTAAGCAGAAAATGTATTTTGGCTTTGACTGGAGGTAAATCAGTATAGATCCTTCACAGAAGCTAAGCTCAACAACAGAGATATGTCGAGAATTACAGATTTTAGATTTTCTTTATCTAGTTCATCTCAAGAATAACTTTGGTGTATTTTTTAAGCTTAAGGAAATCTAAGCTGGCAATCTGCAAGTGTTTTGTACACTCTGATACAAAATTTACCCTACTGCATCCATTAGGCCTCATGATGAACTCTGGATGTTTTTATAGCTGATCCTAGTGGCGTCAGGCAATTCTTTTTTTTTTTACAGTTTAAAAAAGCCTCTCCATTGTCCATGCGCACATGGGCTTTTAGGAGCTGTAAGTTGTATAGGCATTTTCAAGCTGCAAAAAAACCCCAGGGCCAATGAGTTCTGGAGCAGCAGTGTTATGGCTGTAAAAATGCCTGGCTAAATGCAGCTAAATGCATGTTAATGCTGTATACAGTGCTGAGCCACGTCAAGCATTTTTAAGCAGAAGTAGTTGGATTTGGAAGTGGAAAATTGAGGAGGGCAGAGAAACGCGAGTAAATGTTAAAGCAGCTAAACATGCATTAAAGTCAATACAAAACGCTTTGGAAAGCACATTTTTGCAGTCGCTTTTCCTGGCATCAGTACTGGCTTTGCAGCTCAGTTTTTTTAATGCCTCGTGTGCATGATGCCCTTAAAACAGCCATCTTCTGTATTTGTGCACAGGTCTATTCAGGGCTTCTGGCTTTATGAAGCTTCTTGGTGTAGTATCAGAAATCTAATAAAAAAAAATAAAAAAAAAGCAATCACTTTCTGCTGCTAACTACTGGACAGAACCAGCATGCTTTTAAAAATTAAAACTGACTTTTCACATCATTTTTTTATCTGCTGTACAAATTGTGACCTTGCTTCATTTATGATAAAATATTAAGTACAACACTTCCTTTTTTACCTGGGAACTTTGGAGACAAATTCTCCCTACCATAGTTGCTAGCTCTTTTCCCCCCCATCTCTGAGTTTTCCCACCCATATTTAGGTATTTCACCCCTATATTGCTTTTTCCATAATATAAGCAACATGTAAAAAAAGATTAACAAACAACGTCAACAAAAATAGGAACGCCCCTACAAGACAGTATTTGGTCCTGAAGATAAGTCCCTAGGAAGCTTTCAAACTCTAAAAAGGATTAATGTAAGATGGACGGTAACCAGGGCCACTGATAGGGGGGAACCATCAGCCCTCCTGTAGGGGGCCTGGGCACACAGGGGGGCCCCAAAGGCATGGGGAAATCGGTGCGGTCGGGTACAGGGGAAATTACAGAAGGAAGCCCTGTTCGTCTCTCTGTAGCAGCTGAAAGCCAGTTTCACCCCCTCTTGCTGCACGGAGAGACACAAACACAGGGCATCATTCCTGTAATTGCTTCTCTGACACTGATCCCCCTCCCTGATCTGCCTGTTCCTGATCCCCCCCCCCATTTGCCCCCTTTTCACTGTGCCGTTTCCCCCCTCCTCCCTCCCGCAGCGCTGCTGGCTTCCCTGTTCTGTAAAAAAATAACAAATTGTAAAACAAATTGTAAAAAAAAGAAAAAGAACAATTAAACATTGTAATAAAACTATTGTAAAATAAAATAATTGCAAACATTTTTACCTTATAAAACATGTAAAAAAACGATTAAAAAGGGCTAATTCACCGAAGTTCTCTGATATTTTTTGTGTCCGCTAATAATGATTTTAGTGTATTTCTAGTGAAAATATTGTCTTGACATATTCAGGGGGACCCTGCCAGATAGGTTGTATGGGGCCCCATGATTTCTAACAGCAGTCCTGACAGTAACAGTAGCACTTTATGGTGCATACATGCCAAACAGCTTAGTTTAGTCATTTTGAAGTAACACAGATTTACTTTACCTTGCTGAACTGGTTGTTTTCTCATGATACCAATAAGTGACCAAGAATCCCAACCACTATCCAAAACTGATTAATAGCAAAAATCAGATTAACCTCCTTAGCGGTAATCCCGAGCGTGACTCGCGGTTGGTTTTTCATATCAGGAGCGGTAACCCCGAGTCACGCTCGGGGTAGATGTGCAGAGAGCGCAGCGGAGTCTCTTACCTTCTCCTGGCGATCCAGCGATGATCTCTCATTGCTGTGACCGCCAGCCGAGAGTCCCGCCGCTCCTCCGTCGGTCTCCGTTGCTCTGATGACTTCCTAGTTCCGTTCCCTGCAGCAGCAATGCTGCATGGGAGCGGAACTAGGGAGGGAAATTCAAAAAAAAAAAATAAAAAAACGTTGCACAAAACACAAAACACATTTTATATTATATATATATATGCATATATATATATATATATATGCATATATATATATATGCATATATATATATGTATATATATATGCATGTATATATATATATATATATATATATATATATATATATATATATATATATATATGCGCATATATATATATATATATATATATATATATATATACACCGGTATATATATATGCATATATATATATATATATGTATGCATATATATATATATATGTATATATATATATATATATATATATATATATATATATATATATATATATATATATATATATGCACACACACATATATCTATATATAATATATAATGCATGAATTATAATCTAATCAATAATATAATTTTATTATATATATTATATATTAAATAATAAAATAATATTATTGATTCGATTATAATTCACGTGTTTGTGTTTCAAATTTATCACATCTGGGATGTCTACTAGACTCTTGTTTTGGTCAGGTTTAAGTTAGTAATTACTAAGAATTGTAGGCCTATAATACATAACGCCAAATTTCCATGAAAAGAATTGTACCGCTTTTGGTATGTAATTCCTGACATAATCATACCGCCAGGGGGGTTAAGCAAGTCTTCAGGAATATATTTACAGTGGACAAAAAGAAAAGTTTGTAATTCTGCAATTAAGTTATGGGACAGGAGGATGCATTTTTCTTATAATAACTAAACTATTACTATAAATAAAAAACCCAACACAAGTTAATTTTTGCATAAGTAATGGCCGCTGCACTTTATTGGTTTTAAATAAATTAAATAATTATTTATTCAAAATTCAATCAAATAAATTTTCCAAATCAAACAAAATTATAAAACATACATCTGTATCGCTTAGACCCAGAACTCAAGCGAAATAGAAACATATTTTCAAACCACCAAAGTCCCCCCTTGATTCAAGGGTGACGTCACCACATAAAGTGCCAGCGACGGGTGGGAGGGAGGGGAGCTCGCCCGGCAGTCACTATACAACTGAGGGGCTTACCTCAGGGTCCCCCTATATATAGCCTGGGGCCAGAATATTCTAGAGGGGGCGCTGTAAAGCCCGCCAGAACTGTGAGGGGCTACTGAATTTCCTTAAAGGGGCCGCGTCCTCAAAATTAAAATACTTAACGTAAAAAATTATTATTTTTTTTTTAACATCCCCTGTCCCATGTGAGAGGGCACATATACTTGTGCCCTCTTACCATTCTTCTGAAACCTGAGTGCATATCAACCTTTTTTTAATCACATGCAGAGAATGAAAAAAATGCAGTTTGTTCTTCAAATAATTGGATGTTTAAAGTGAGCAGGTTTACTTTAATTTTCTATCCACTTGAATAAATCAGGTTCAGCTTACTTTACAGCACTTCACCTCATTTTACATTCTACAGGCCCACGGCTAGCTTTATTATGATTTTATAATTCACGGGTTCAGGAAAAACACCAATGACCTAAAAAAGAGATGTGAAGGGACCAGTCCTATTTGTTTTAAATGTAAAGCACAACTTTAACTGATTACTTTAAAACAAGCTGAATAAATATAGTTCAACATATGTGATGTTCCTAAATGAATGCACCTTTAAAAGCAAATGTCATCAAAAACAGAACGAACAATGTTGGAAGGAATTAAAAAGGATGATAAAATGCCATTTTTTATTTTCTGGAAATACTTCAATTCAAACAATCCTCTCCTATCTTTGTAAATTTCATAATAAACTTTATAAAACAACAACATTTTTAATTAACATTAGCTTCTGCTTAAGTTGTTAATCTATTGAATGATTGATTATAAATAAAGCCCTCAAATTATATATTTTAAATGTAGTTCTACCAAGCTCCCTTCCCACATTTCATTGATGTTATACTATACATCTGAACACTGGCATCACCCGGAAAACAACTGTTCATAAATATAAATGTGTTAATGTACCCAGCAGGCATAGAGAATGGGGATGATATCAGGAATTTAGATGAAGAGATCAAAGAACTGAATGAATCAAATTTGAAGATAGAAGCTGATATGATGAAACTTCAAACCCAGGTTAGAATATTTCAGTCCTTCTGTTTACACCTCTATTCAAAACACAAATTATGCAAACAAAAATTGCCGTGGTCAAACCATTTTTTTTTTTTATAGAACGGAAATCCAGTGAACACTTTTCCCTTTTTATCTGCTATCTCTGTCCCTGATGGGAACATTTACCCTCACTTCCTATAGTTGTTAGCAAGAGAAAAAGTGACAGGAGATCCAATTTTTGACAGTTGTCATCGGCAATGAGAAACTTATTGTAGTGATCACTCAAAAAATGTTCCCTAATTCGGAAACAATTGCTCATAATTTCTGTTGTTCTCTGAGACAAGAAACAAGGAAACCCAACAGAAACACAACAATAAAGACTAGGCAAGAGTTTTGACCCTTCAATACCATCAAACACATAATAACATTTTGGCTGGATGCATGGATGTGTTCTCATTAAGTGACTTCCCTGAATTTAGCATTTTGTTTGTAGACATTATCCTTTAAATAAATTTAAAAAAATAGGCTTCTTGAAAATCTGAAACATTAAAGAAGTAATAGTCACTATGTTGGTTATTAAATGATTGTGTGGAGAAAAAGAAATATCAGTTCTTTTATATTTTGGTCAGAAGGTCAAAAGGTCTTTCTATGTATAGCCAATTTAACCCCTTTACACCGACGGAATGCAAATATGCGGCCTCGGCTTTGGGGGGTTGTACCGGGGTGATGCCTGCAGCTACAGGCATCATATCAGCACTGTTGGACAGAGCCCACTGTTGGCTTTCTTGTAATGACAACCGATGTGGCTGATCAGCCGCTCAGTTGTCATTACAAGGAGCGGGAGGGAACGTCTCCCCCCTCCCGTGGCTCACCCGGGTCTCCCATGCCACCGGGAGACCCGAATGACCAGCTGTTATGCCCAGGCTTGGCTTTGATAGGGTCTCTGATGTAAAGCCTGAAAGCAATGTCATGACATCACTTCCAGGCACTGGAGACTTTAAGAAAAAAAATGACAGCATTCAAAACAGCTAAACTTGGAGTTTTGAATGCTTTTAAGTGCAAAGAAGGGATTTGTGGTCTTTTTGACCCCAGATCCCTCCATAAATAGTACCTGTCACTGCCTATTACTGTCACAAGGGATGTTTACATTCCTTGTGACAGCAAAAAAAATGATTAAAAAAAATTAAATGGACAATATAAAAATAAAAAAATGATAAAGAAAAAAGAAATTGAAAGCGCCCCGTCCCTCCGTGCTAGCGTTCATAAAATAACACATACGCAAGTCACGCCCACATATGTAAACAGTATTCAAACCACACATGTGAGGTATCGCCTAGAGATCATTAGAGAGAGAGAAATAATTCTAGCACAAGAACTCCTCTGTAACTCTGAAAAGGTAACTGTTAAAAATGTTTTAAAGCATCGCCTATGGAGATTTTTAAGTATCGAGGTTTGTCGCCATTCAACGAGTGTGCACAATTTTAAAGCATGACATGTTAGGTATTTATTTACTCGACATAACATCATCTTTCACATCATCCAAAAAAAATTGGTGTTTACTTTACTGTTTTGTTTTTTTTAATTCGTGAAAGTGTATTTCTTCCCAAAAAATTGCATTTGAAAGACCGCCGCACAAATACCGTGGGACATAAAATATTGCAACGTTCACCATTTTATTCTCTGCTAAAAAATGTATATATAATGTTTGGGGGTTCTAAGTGATTTTATAGCAAAAAATACTGATTTTAACTTGTAAGCATCATATGTCAGAAAAAGGCTTAGGCTCCAAGGGGTTAAAGAAGAGCTGCAGTTAGGCTTAAATATTTGTTTTGTTAAAATCATTTTATGTGCTATGCGCATCAGATGCTGACCTTCTTTACCGCATTGTTCTACTATAAGGTACATTTTTCTAAATTGTTAATATTAGATTTAGGATTTGATCCACACACTAGGTGACATCAGCAAAATATGTTTCCATGCTATTGGAGTGTTAAAGGGATTCCTTACTTAGGCATCACCCTCACCTCTAGAACTGCTTTACTAGCAGATACTAAATATAATCCACTTATTACTAAACTGACTAAAGAAACTGAACACCTAGCCAAATGTTACCTGTCCTGGTAAGGGAAGTTGGTGTCTTTTAAAATACTTCTTGTACCCCAAATTATTATTTTTTTTTAGAACTTTCCCTATTCCCATAAACTCTAGCCATATCCATTCCCTAAACTTTCTACTTTAAAGGTTTATTGCAGAAGTCAGAGAAATCAAAGGCATGTAAAAAAACAATTGCATTACATTTATAACACTGAATTTTCTCTTCTGCATGGAGTCCTCCTTTAATTCACTATATATGATATTGGTGGAGTATGAGACATTCATTAGTTTAATCCAATCAAAGTATAATAGTTTTGTAGTTATTTAAAAATGTGATATATACTGTATGCATTTATATTAACCATGGGTACAATGCATAATGTATATAGGTATGGTAACTAGAGTCCCATTCTGGGGTTTTTATATTGCATATTATTGGAAACATTTTAAAAACAAACTTTTTCCCAGTTTATTTTCATGCAGCCTGTTGATGGCAAAATTGCCACTATTTTCTTCCTTATTTAAGGAAGGATAATTCAATAGAACATTCTTAATAGTCACCCAACACAAAAAGTTTAACAGGTGCAGGGATTAGTACATAAATGGTATAATGAGGAGCTCTGTTTTTATCTAAACATTCACAGTAGCAGTATTTTAATATTCTGTCACAATACAGGGTTATGTATAGAAAGATACAATCTGTAACGCAAGACAAAGGGTTTCCATTTAAAATCTTACCTAGTCATTTATCTAAAACATATTAACAAGTTTCTGCCACCTCTAACCTGTCATCATGCACTATGTAGTGACATCACAGGGTTCACCTCAGCCCCTCCAGCAAATACATATTGTGACAACTCTGATAACATAATCATATACTGTATACAATATATATACAGCTTAATTTTGTAAGTAGTACCATGTAAAAATGTTCTTTTCCTAATATTCTTTGCATGTTTTGCAACAGTTTATTACCTTGAGCAAAATGTGGGGGGGTGGCAATGGCCTCTTTATCTCTTCATATTGTTTTATGGAGCAATCAGTATTAGTGGTTTATCAGATTTGCCTGATTTTGTAATAAAGGACAAAAATCATAGGGCTCAAACTAATACTAACAAGAATCTGTGCTGCAAACAAAGTCACTTGATCATGATCAGGTCACTATACATACAGTGAGAGGAATTTGCTGGAGGCCTGGAGCGCCAGAATCTGAAGCAGCTGTGCATGGCAATCAGCTTCTATTTTCCATTCTCAAACTTCATATAGCACATTTTAAGGGGTTAAAGCTCTTTCACCTGAGTAGTTGGAAAGGGGGGGGGGGGGGTATGCAGTAAAAAACAAGTGGCTGAGCAAGGATTTTAGCTCCCACTGGCCACCCACCTAAATGCTAATCTTACAGCCTAATAGGCCTGTTCACGTGCAATGGCTATGCCATTTTTAACTCAAGCTGCAGAGTTTGAGAGATGACACTGCCATTCAAAAACACCCATTGAGATTAGGAGGTAGTGGTAACACGTGTCAGACTCAGCTTTACCACCCTGTTCATTGTGGGTCGCTTTTCAGGAGGCAGAAGTAGCCTATCAGTCACAGCTATACCCTACTATTTGCTGTAGATTGCTTTTCAGACGGAGGTAAACACTGCCGCCTGTTGTCTGAAAGAGACCTTAAAGCAACATTTTTTTTTCATTTTGGGATAAAAGTTTTGCATAAATTAATAAGCAAACTTAAAAACTCATAAGTAACAAATTTAAAAGCAAACAAAACAAGGAAACTGGCATAACGGCAAACAATTTTTCCAGTACACAGCTAGTTGTCTGGGTATATGAACATATCTGCATAAAGTGATATCCTTAACATTCTTTACTTTTTTATGCTTTTATCCTTTCTCTAGCCTTTTTATCCTAACTCTAACCACCTTTAAGAACAAAATCTTATATACAGATGTAAGCAAACGAAAGCCAATGATGTAGAGTCACTAGACTTGCAATTAAAGGGAAAGAACCACAACTAATTTATTTTATAGGATAGAAAAACTACACCTAATAGTGTAACTGTAGGTGTTCAATGTTGTTCCTGAGAGGAAGTGAAACTGTATATTTGTCTGCTATACATTAGTTGCTATACTCCTGCTTATTCACAATTTGGGCCCTTATGGATCATTTGTCTACAAGCTCTATTTGGTTGATAGGTAGGGACAATGTATGTCAGCTCTGAGTTCAATCAAAAGCACAGCACAATAACTTTTTTGCTTAAGAGTAAGCCTACATAGGGAATATTCCTAGACATAAAAGCCCATTTAAAAAAGGGAAAGTACATCATATTCATTATTCCTGCAGGTCATTGAATACATTAATGTATAGTCATCTCTGTTTATGTAGTTTTTGTCTCTCATTCAGGCCATACTTTCATAGTTCCCATGTAACCCTCAAAATCTTCTGATTTAGATCTCTTCAATGGAGACAAATCTGAAAACAATAGAGGAGGAGAACAAACTCATAGAGCAGAACAATGAAAGCCTTTTGAAGGAGTTGGCTGGTCTGAGCCAAGCCCTTATCTCAAGTCTTGCTGATATACAGCTTCCACAAATGGTAAGGCTATAAAGTTTGCCATCATTATCCACCTATGATAGCATCCTTGATATGCGCCAAGTCATCTGTATGCTGTGAAACACAATTTTAAAAGAAAATCAGTAAAGTTAGATTATGTTTTGGCCAAAAGTGCATGCATGATACTATGGACCTGATGTTTAAAAATGTCAGTGCTAAGAACTGATGTGACCTTCCCACAGACAACGCTGAGACTGAAGTAATGACACTCTAAAATGTCAAGCTAACAAATACATTGGCAAGAATGCCTATATAGATCAGGGTTTTTATGGATGAAGATTAAAATCTAGATGTATCCGAGTGTGGCAGACTGTTGTCATGGACAATACTGTTTTGTTGACTTGAAACTGTTGAACATACAGTAGCTCAGTCTACAGTAGATAATCTAACCTCATGTCATGAGCTTACCTGGCTTCATTCTTCATACACTAGTATTCACTTAACGTACAAGTTGGGATGTATGGCCTCTCTACCAGAAGAATATTATTATAACCCCACAGTCTTGATCTTTATGGCAGATGTGAGATATACAGGTTAATTCAAGATAGAACCCCTCCTCCACAATTGTTTGACTGTATGTAACATCTACCAATTCCATCAAATTTTAGAGAAACCACTCAACTATTCATTTCAGCCCATATCTACTATGAAGCATACAGTCTAATGTCTCCTGTAAAAATTATAAAGAATGGCAAACATTAGTGTCAGCTTGGTTGAACACTGATTTACCTATGAGTACATTTACATACACAAACATAGTGGAAACATAAAACTCTATGCAGATAGTGCCCAAGATATGAAATGCATCTGGAATTGCATAACTTTAAAACCACATTTCTTTAAAACTATAACGCCTTGCTTCCCTTATAAAATAGGTTATTAAACTCTGTGGATAGTTGTAAATTAAACTACTGCAAAACACAACTGTCAATCTGGTAGCTAAATGTAAAGAGTGTAGTGGTTGTGCTGTATCTGGCCAACAATTACTGTGTTTTTGTACATGGAGAGTTAGATCTGAATTTTTTTTTACCAAGGCTATTGATGAACAACTTGTTCACGCCTGCTCCCCTTATGTATACACCATCTGCTAAGTACCTGCTTAGTTAGTTACTTGTTACTATGGTGAATTGCTCCCAGGATCTGTCAAATAGAACTAGTAGACAACTTCCATCTTCCTGATTTTTGTTCTTCATTTTACAGAATAGTATTTTAAAGAAATGTTTTAACCATTCATGTAGGTCCACGTCACAATGCATCTTATTCCCTAACTTCCTAAAACAAGGACACAGATATGTGCACAATACAGCTGGCTTGGCTATAACCTTAAAAAAGGCATAGGACTGATTTAGTCTGTTCATTTTTCACTTTCTAGGTAATAAAGGAATTGCATACAGTAATGATAGTTACAGTCACAGAGCTTACACAAACTTCTTGTATACTGTCTAGATGGGAATTGAATGCCTCACTGGTTGCAAAGGGCATACCAGCATTATGATTTTTTAATGGTTTCACAAAAGATACTGCCATATACTCTTGTCAACTCCCAACACCACTTTCCTCTAACAATGTTAAACTGGTATGGCAAAGCCAAAGTGTTGTAAACCTCTTAAAACTCGAACCCTCTGCCAAAACTGTGACACATAAAGATAAACCAAATGGTAGTTCTCATGGCTGCCCTAATTACTAAGATAATCCCTATGCCTTTAACTTTCTTGGACAAAACTAAAGTATTTTGCATTCGGACATACTGCCTGAAAGAAATATTGTCTGGATTCCACGCTGAAACCAGTCTAATTGATTGTTTTAAAAATAAGTTTTTTTATATTATGGGCTCTGCATAATAGTGGTTGAAGCAATCTCACTACCTGACATGACAGATGCTTAAATGTATCAGTTGAGGCCACAAGGTTCTGCCTCTTCTAAAAAAAGCACCACCTCCTTTTCCTATGTATACAGATAACTATTCTTCAAATATATATATATATATACACACAAGGGGCAAGATAGCAAATTCCCTTTTTTTGTTGACATAAAGAAGAAATCCCAGTTTATATGTGTGCATCCAAACACCTCTTGAAGGTGAATGGCCAAGCAATGTGGTGTCAGGAAAATTCAGGTTTTTATTCATTGACTTTGAAATCACAGATTATTAATTTGTAAAAATCTTTGTTTTTCTATTTTTCTTTGTTTGGATATGGTAGAATCCCTGTGTGTTCATCCTCTCTATATTTGTCCTGATGATAATTGTCACTGGGGCTGAAAGTGAGGGATACATCAATACTTTGGAGTTGTCACCAAATAAAAAAAGGGAGCTCTTCCAGTTAGAGACTTGTTCCAGGGATAACTATCTGAGATATAATTTTCCTAATTTTGGAGATTTTTCTCTTTCAGAACAGGAAGTGATGAGTTATCTCCCAATGAGATAAAGAGGTCTATCCAAAAGTTTTGATTTTAGATATACACTTGAAAGACAGATTTGTTTCTGTTTACATGCTATTTTTTGACGTGATGTTGTTGCAATCCACCTACATTAACTTGATCTGTAATAATCCATGTTTGTTTCTCCCATTAGGAACCAATCAGTGAACATAATTTTGAGGCCTATGTAAATACTCTCACTGAGATGTACAGCAATATGGAGCAGGACTATTCCCCAGAATGCAAAGCGCTCCTGGAAAATATAAAGCAAGCAGTGAAGGGTATTCATGTATAGTATGCAAAAAGCTGCTGGGCACCGCAATATAACTGAAAAGAAAAGTCCATTGGTATCTTGCTGAAGTACGTCTACCAACACAATGAAAATTACGGATTGATGTACTCCAACACTGCACTATTTACTTTCCCAGCAGTCATAAATCAAAAACTAAAATAAGTGACTGTTTAAATGAACAGCACCACACTTAAAAGTGTATTCCAATGTACTTATTTCAGCTCATTTTTTTCTCTATTGCACTCTTTTTTGTATAGTGAATGTAAAAAGGTGTTTGCAACTATTTTTTATAAATTGTATTTATTTCAGTTCAAAAAGAAGTTTTGTTCATAACTTTTGATGAATTTTTTATTTGATTAGGATTACCATATTTTTACAAATATCTTTTTTTTCCTGAGTTATTTTCTGAGTGGATTTTAAACAGATTTAATGATTGGTGATTCTGTAAATAGCAATGGAAAAATCTGAAATGAAAAGACATGTTACTACAGAAATAAAAAATGAGGTGAAGGTCATTATTATATTTTTGGTACTATCGACCGTATCCCTTAAATCCTTATTATCAGTTTAAAAGTAGCATTGCTGCACCATGAGATCAGGGATTAAAATAAAAAACAGATAGCCACCCATATAAAGTTTTTTTTTTTATTATTATTTAAAAATTTTGTTTATTTTAGACTAATGCTAGCAATAATAATTAGTAGCATATAAATTAATGTTGTTTATTGTAATATATATTATTTATTTGTGTCATAAACACTGGATTTCTTGCTAGCACTTGAATAATTCATAAATGATACCTCATGGCCTTTAGCATATAGAAAATTAAGACATATAACCTTACAGTTTCTGTTTCTGGGATTTGTTATGCTTCACTGGCATGTTTTCTTAGAAATATAAAACTTAAGTCTTCTTCCACATAAGGTGGCAATCTAATCTTAATCCTTTAGAACTCAATAATGTAATATGACTTATTTTTACAGGTTATATTTTGTAGTTTATTTGTGCAAATATAACTGTTTTCTCATTACCACAATTTTCTTAGAATGTAAATAAGGGCTGGTGTACATGGGCCTCTCTCTCTTGCTTCTTTTATGTTTATGCTTAATTACCACAGGAGTGATGGAAGAGTTCTGTAAGTTCTGCTGTGGGAATTCCCATATTTCTGCAAAAACAGTTGTTAAAAAAAAAAAAACAGATATCAAGGATAAATCTGAATATATCTATTTAACATTCTCATAAAAAAATGAACATTTGTTTAGCTAATAAGAATTGTAGGTGTACAATGTTAATTTTAGGAAATCCATTCTAGAAAAGGCAACTATTAAACCTTTATAAAGTAACAAGATGCAACATCAGCAGCCAATCATTTTAGAATTTTCTACATATGTTTTGAAGCACATGCACATTTCACCAAACAATCAGGTGTTATGTTCAGGTGATATCAGATGCGCTATTGAAGCTTGGTGATGGCTGAATGGAAATATCCAAGTTGTCTGAACAAACTATGTCAAAGTATTGTATTCTGTAACACATATAGATTTGGGACTATTTCTAGTAAAATTACCCACCAATTGAACAATTTATTTCCCATCAACTCCACATAGATTTAGCGGAGAGTAAAATAAAACACTCCATGTCGGTGTGCCTCTGGAGAGAAAAATAAAGATTTCAGAAGGACAATCTGCTAATTAATAAAATAATACATCCTAGCTAACACCTATTTGTCCTGAATGATATCAACTAAGGGTATCGGTTGAGGTTTGTAGAAACCATAGGTATCCCAGTTGTTCCCTGTTTTTTTCAATGTTATTGACATCAGATGATGAAAATATGAAGATTATAGACAACTGTAATTTGATCTCACCTTTCCTTGATGATAACATTGGCTATGTGCCATTTGGACATGGGTTATCTATTTTTACAGAGGGACTGGTATTTTCTATGCCAATAGCATCCCACCTTTTTGAAGTGGCAAGACCAAAGGCCCATTTGCTACTGATTAGAGACACAACATTTTGCCATTGTTCTGTTCCCCAAAAGATGTACTAATAGTACAATCTTGCAAGTTGAAGACCCCAAAATAGATTTTAACATCCTAATCTAAGATGACGTGGTTGCATATCTGTACTTTAGAAAAATCTACTTTCTCTTCTATTTCTTATGCCAATATGCCAAGTTCATGAGGGTGCACTATTCCTGATAACATAATTGTGTACAAATACTAAATTTGTAGAAACTAGGACAGTTAAATATGCTTATAGTGATTTCTCGTGTATTTTTTCCACATACTATATTTTTGCAAGATGATGTAAAATACCAGCTAAACTGCCTTGTGTATGCACTTTTGTTGTGCATATGTGCCTCAGTATAAATGAGTTAGTTCAACATGTGTTTGTTTAATACTAAAAGTACTTCAGGTTATTTCATTTTGATTGGTGCCCTGGTTTTTTTGGAGTTGAAATGGTCAATTAATATTAAAATCAATGAACATCAACTCAACATGGGAGCAAACGTGTTACAAATGTTACATATCTTCCATGATCACTGGCTGAAGAAGAACCTTTTAATAAAATGCACAATTTGTGCCACTTTCATAGTAATCACTGTTTAGGCATAGCAATATGAAGATTACTTCTACAGTTAAAAATGTGCCATGTGATAATAGTGAAACATTTTACAAGTTTGATATGGCAAGACATAATAAATTATTCAAAACAATATTTAGGGAAAAATTAAAAAATGTATTCATGATAAATATTTCAAAACTTAATTTCCAAGCACTTCCCTGGTAATTAAGTTGGCATAAAAACCACTGATAACTACAAAATGGAATTCAAGACCATCATATTCACTCTTCAGCTTGAAGTGGTGTATTAAAATGCAAGCATGCTTCTCTTTTTTAATTTGGCACTAACAAATTAATTTGTCAAGTATCTCCCGAAAGCTGAAAGTCTGCCTGCAATAAAGCATTGGTTTGAGAAGTTTCAATCTCCTGGTTCAAGTTGCAAGAAAATCAATTTCTGACTACCAGGTAAAAAGTAGCTAAGAAAAAAATGTACTTTTCAGTTAGAGCTAGGTAAAGGAAATGTAAACATTGCTGTACCTAAGTCAAATGCATTTTTTTAAAGTGCATACATGGTACATTGAAGTACATTGAACATTATGACAATTATTGGTTTTGAGTGCAATAATTATTAAATTGGTTTCACAGGTTGATAGAGGTGGTTCATTCTTTCATTCCTCAAGACCTGTTGGGAATGAAAGAATGAACCACCTCTAAAAACCTGTGAAACAATTTTTTTACTGATCCTTTGGAGATGGTGACATTCCTGTACCTTTAAAAGCATTTACTCTATTTTATTTATTTTTTGGGGGGGATAAAAGTTTTAGAAGTAGACTGTCTGCATCGGTGTTCGATTTACCATTACAGAACGGAAAACAATAGGTAACTTAGTAAAAAGTTCTCTGCCTGGCTGCAAGACTAATTAACATCTACTAACACTTATACCCATAAGCAATATTATGTGCTATTTTATATTTTACAACTGGTTATTTTGAAAGAGCTGGTATTGACAATGAGCAAGTTTGAGCATCTGTAGGAGAATCTCCTGATGTGGGTGAAGTTCAGTAGCACATGAACAGGCGATAATTATTCCTTGAGATAAGATACATTAAAAGCCAATGCATTGCCTCTTACTTTTGTACTTCATAAATTATCTTTTAAGTGTTTTGTATGTGCCATGGATATTAATCAATAAAAAGGGCTCAGCTACACAGATTTGTACTCACTTAGCAGTATGAGATTACCCCTTTTTTTAACTGCCTTATTTGAACCACATTGCCATCATTCAATTGATCAGCTAACATTATCCAGTGTATCTGAGCCCTAATGTCATTGCATGGTGCTAGATATGTTTTGCACATTGTGACACATTGTGTAGCATTTTTACATAGCAAAAAGTAGGGTGATTTACAATGCAATATGTAGTCCTGAAAAAAAAAGGGACATAAGGGGTGCAAGCCTTGTAGATGGGCCCAACTGGCAATCTAGCAGCTTTGCTAATTGTCAGGAGACCTGCTTTATCTGGCTTCTGACTAGGGCTTATGTTGGCTATGTAGCATGAGACAGACAGGTATTCTGACCTTGCATCTCAAAGCTTTACTTTGCGATGTTGCTATTCCATAGATAGAAAACAATTTATTTAATATCACATACAGTATGTACTCAGTTTGGGCTACATATACAAACACACACACATACAGTAGCACTTCTTTTCAAAAGGTAGACAGATAGAAGAAAAGATGTTTTATGATTTTCCCTCTCTTGTAGTGTTTCCAAACATCTCATTCCAATGCAAATATTTTAAAGAAACCATCATGCTTGTCTCTAGCCAAGTTTTGATATTAAAACAGTGACATAATTTGCTTCATCTACCTAGATCTAATATATTCACAATAAAGTCTCCATTAAGTCTACATACCTTGTAGAGTGAAGGTCAAATCTATCAATCACAAAGAATGTCTGCTATACCCAAGGATGTAACTATAGCCATAGCAACTGATGCATTTGCCATTGAGCCCAGTAGCAGAGGGAGCCAAGTAAACAGAGAAAAATGCCTCAAAGACCATTATTGTCTGGTTGAAAAATAGCTTATCCAAGTAGTACCTGGAAGAGAATTAGGATTTATTGAATGTATGTATATACTATAGTTCAGGCAACTGTGTCAGAATGCTTCAAAGCAATTTTATTACTGTAATATTAATTACAGTGTTATGGCTTTGATAATACCCGAAAGACATGGGCATTGTCGGCCTCAGCTATATGTGACCTGAACGAATGGACATGATTTGTTTTTGCCATGGGGCACACTATTCAGATTTTGCTTAGGGCACCATATAACTTAATGCTGACCCTGGACACAGGTCCCTGTGGTGAAAGTGTCTCTGAGAAGCAGTTTGAAGGGCCACTGAGGTCCTAAGCAGATTCTGCTGTAAAAAGTGGTGAGTTTACAATGCCTGTGGCTATATCTCAACAAACCTAACCTAAAAACCACAACTGTGGCTGTTACATGTTACAAGTGAAAGTTTCTGAGATCTTGCATCTACACAATGGGAGTATTCAGGGAAGTAGTAGTTACTACAGGAATCACAGCAATTGTTAATATTTAATTTACTACATGTTTAAATGTGTTTTATATTTAAGTTAAGAAAAATAAATTTCACTGACCTATGTATTTATTGCTAAGGCTTAATTATTAATTTATGTCTGATGCTAAGGGTGTTTGGTAGTATATGTTTGTATTTATTAATTTGCTTCTTTTGTAATTGATGTGTTTTTTTTTCTATTTTTTTTTCCTATGTAATGTGCACTGATTTTTGTGTTGAATTGCATCGGTGAGCAACACTGTAAATTAGATTTTTTTTTTGTATGGAGCAATGTATGCAACTTTTATCTGGAGTAGTTTATATATTGTGTCTTCACAAATTAATATTTCTTACATTCAAAGCAACAAATTGTGTTTTGTGCTGTACAACTGGTGGATGTTAGAAAATAAAGTTGATTATAAAACACCAAGCTTCATTTTGTCTTGCTGTATTTAATAGACATACAGTATAAACCTCATTTAAATACATTTTGAACAAATACATTTAAAACATATGCTTGTTTCTAAAAGTTGACAGAACTGCGTAGAAAATAAAAATGTGGCCATTTGTGTACAGTACAGTAGGTTGCCTGCACAGAGACATGACCTCGTCCCTACTGAATACCTTTGGGATGAAGTAGAACACTTCAGGTTTAAAAGTAATATGAGGAAGTATTACTTTACTGAGAGAGTAGTGGATGCATGGAATAACCTTCCTGCAGAAGTGGTAGCTGCAAATACAGTGAAGGAGTTTAAGCATGCATGGGATAGGCATAAGGCTATCCTTCATATAAGATAGGGCCAGGGACTATTCATAGGATTCAGATATATTGGGCAGACTAGATGGGCCAAATGGTTCTTATCTGCCGACACATTCTATGTTTCTATGTTTCTATGTTTCTAATTGTAAGCCAGGTCTGCCTGAAAAAAAAAATTGGTTTTGGCTAAATGCCTTAATGATTTACAAATAGTAAGTATAGTATACAGTATTATTAATTGTTGAGGTACTAGCTGTTTAATACAAGTATATATGCGAAAATAATCTAATGACAATGAATGTATAAACAAGGAAAATAGTGCAACCAATACTATTTTGCAAGAATAATCACCAAAAAAACATATATAAAAATGCAATATAAAAGTCCTGAAAATAATAACAGTTCATGCAAGACAATCAAATCTTCCATTCCACTTCTTTTTTCCAGCACATGTGAATTAGCGATGCATGCTCTTCTTATGTTACAGTACTCCACTTAAATACTGTGCTCCACTACCTAGTATTATACTGTGCTCCACTACCTAGTATTATACTGTGCTCCACTATCTAGTATTTTGGGGGCCACTCATCAGAAGGCTTTGGGCCACCAGGATCCTCACCGCTTTAATGCTCACTCTACATACTATGCTTGGTATGTAGTTAACATCCACTTCCTTAGCGCTTAAATCCAATGCCACCAGCAGGATTAACCTAGAATGGAAGAACAATAACACAGTTATCGTGCTGGTGGCATTCTGGGTTAATCCCGCGGGTGGCATCCTGTATAAATTAATCATCTAGGTGGCTCCAGTATAAGTGTAAACAAATCTGCCAACGTGCTACTTTAGAAGTATTGGCAAATTGTACTCTCTCTTGTATAAGCAGTTAGAAGGTTTGCTTATCCCTCACCCAGCTGCCATTCTCCCTGGCTGCCCCTCCCCCCCCCATAAACCATATCCCCACCAGTCACACTGCTCCCAACTTCTCTGCCCCTTTCAACATCCTCCATTCCTGGCCTTCTGCCTTCCTTCCGGTCAAGATGCTCTTCTTCTGTCCATGTTCCATCCAGTCAGGTTTTTCCTGGCTACCTGTTTCTCTGTCAGAATGCTTTTCTTTCTACCCTGACACACACCATAGCAGCCTCCAGGGATTGTTGGTATGAAAGGGGGTATTTAATCTCCATACTCATTCATAATATTTTAATAGGTTTTAAGGTAAATACTGTGTATAAGTTTTTAAGTGTATTTTTAAATACTGTGTATAAGGTTTTAAGTATAAATATACTGTATGTGTGTCAGCAGGTGAAATGAGGACAATGGTGACTCATCACAATACTATTTTTGCAGCCCAATAAAATGAATGGATTTGTTTAAAAAAATAAAGTAATAAAAAAAATCATATTAAACATTATTCTATGTTTTTTTTTTTTTTTGCACATTTTAGCATATTTTATTATTTGAGACAACTTACACAATAAGAAAAGAAGTTCAAACAGCAACATTTACAATTTAGAGATAGCAACACAAGCATGCACCATTCTTAAAAGTGCAAAGGTTTTTAGTCATACATTGCTTGCAAGCAGGTCAAGTAAAATCTTACACTTCATATAAAGAAGACTGGGACATACAGTCACTTCCATTCTGGTCATATCTGCAAATTAGTAGTTATCTCACAAGTCATTATAGGTTAGGGACCTTTCCTAGGGTTCCTACAGCACTAGAAACAATTTGTTTGCAATTCTCAGATACATAAAGGGCTACATCAATGTCTTATGCATGGCTACAACATTCATAAAAACTGATTCTGAATGGGTTTAGGGAGAAGTGGGAAGCTGTCCTACAAATGAACATCTCTGAGAAACAATGGAGAAAGGCGTGCATATTGGTGCATAAATGTTCCATAATTACTCGAACACAAGAAACAGCTTGAAAAACTGTTGACTCCCTTGCAGGGATCTAAAATGCAGGGGACACTTCTCCACGTCTGGTGGCATTCTCCACGGCTTGTGCCATTCTGAACTCAGATACGCAATTTAATTGCCCACATTACCAAAACAAATCTCGAGCTGACACCGGCTTGTTGTTTACTACATACTGTATATCTGAGTACTCAGTAAATACAAACGTAAACATGTTTGTAAATACAAACATTCTCTTGTTAAACATCTGCTCAGTGTGGCCAAATCCCTGATACCTATACATTGGAAGTCTACCTGTGTCCCTTCTGTGAAAGATTGGTTTCATAGAGTAGATCTTTTCTATGACACGGAGGAAACCCTAGCCCTCACATCTGATAACATTGCCTGCTTTCACAAAACTTGGACAACATGGCTTATTTTTTGATACTCTACAGAATACGTTGATTTATTAAATGGTTGACCAGAGTATTGTTTGCTTTCTTTGAATTCTATGTTTTGACTCATAGGGTGTTCATACATTACCCTTGTATTCCCTTCTTTTCTTGTTATTCTCTCTCTACTAATATATACCGTATATGTGATTGATAGTTCAGACTACATTGGTAAAATTTAAACTGGTTTAATCATTCATAGATTTATTACAACGACAAATTTGTTTGTTGGTATAATGTTTTAAGTGATAGAATATGGTACACAAAGGATTTATAAATGTTTTATTTACTAGTTCGAGATGAAGGCGCTGCTTCTATATATTGTGCTAAAATGACTAAGACACACTTGTTGTTAAAGAGTTTGTTACCCCAGCATTTCCTGATATGTGGCTGATGTACCATGTACTGGTATGAGGAAGTCTCCAGTTCTCTTTGTATCGCTTCCTTCATGTGAAATCCCTGGTTTTCCTGCTAGTTGCTCTGCTTCCCAATTAAAAACGGACCAGAAATATTGTTGCCCAAAATGTTAGAGGTATTCATTGAGGCAAGGGTTAGACAGAGGTTGCCCGAATCCATGACTAAAGCCAGCATAGTATTGATACTTAAGCCGGATAAACCGGTGACTGAATCAAATTCATACCGCCCTATCTCACTTTTGCAGACTGATGTCAAACTTTTGGCAAAAGTTATCGCCAGACGATTGAATAAAGTGGTGAGCTTCATAATACATGAGGACCAGGCAGGATTTATGCCCAATAAATCTACATCAGTGAACTTGAGGAGGTTATATGTTGATATGCAGACTCCAACTGACAATGGAGGACGGAGGGTATTACTGTTGTTAGATGCCAACAAGGCATTTGACAGCGTGGAGTGGGAATATCTGTGGGCCATCCTGCAGGGATTTGGGTTTGGTCCCGGGTTTATTTCCTGGATAAGGTTACTGTATAATACCCTTCGTGTATCTATTAGGGAAGGGGGAAGGCAATCTGCCGGGTTCCAATTGGAGAGGGGATCTAGACAGGGGCGTAGGGGGTATTTGCCCTGGCAATTGAGCCATTGGCAGTGTGTATTAGAAATAATGAGCATATTGTGGGGTTTAAGCATGGTTCTTTACAGGAAAAGACCCTACTATATGCGGATGATATGCTTCTGGGGGACTCTGATTCCTCGCTCAGGGAAACAATGGCGACTATTACTGAATTTGGGAGGTACTCTGGGCTTACTATCAATTGGACGAAATCATGCTCTGATGCCCCTAGATGGGATTTTTGTAGACTTAATGTACTACTGGTAAAACTCAAATATCGGGCTAAGATCTGGAGGGGAAGTTATGGCTATCTGTTGCTGGATGTGTTAGTCTGGTTAAAATGATTCTCATGCCACAATTACTTTATTGTCTGAATAATTCCCCAGTGGTCATTCCACTGCGGACTTTTCGGATAATAAATTACATTTTTAGGGATCTAGTTTGGAAGGGAAGCACTGCTAGGATAAGGCTAGAACAACTTCAGAAGCCTAAGGAGGGGGGAGGGCTCGCCCTCCCGAACCCCTGGCTGTACTATATAGCTTCACAGTTAGAGCATCTGGTGGGGGGACTGGCGGATGGGCCGATGGCCTCATTATTACGTGTTATGCTTCAATATAGTGGTGCAAAGTCTTTGGCGGAGGGCCTGGAGGCGCAGTTATTTGCCAAGTCTAATAAATCATTTCCCACGTATAGACTGGTCCAAAAAGTATGGGATAAAACCAAGCAGTTACTAGGTGTGTCTGGGTTCACAAAATATAGCCCAATATGGAATAATTATTCCTACCCAGAACTTTTAAAATTACAATGCACGGCCCAGTGGAGGGCTGTGGGGGGTGACACACCTCTATCATATTTTTGAAGGCGGCAAGTTTTTGTCCTTTGCTCAATTGCAGGCTAAATTTAATATTTCACTAAATATGAAATTCCCTTATCTTCAAATACAACATGCTATAAGAGCCCAGACAGCACTGGAGGGTATTGAGCTCTCCCCCAACTCCTGTAATTTCCCTTATGCAACACACGGCTATAACTAAAGGATTTATTTCTGGCTGCTATGCGCTTCTTTTGGGGATGTACTTCGAGAAATTTCCTAGTAATGCCCGTGAAAAATGGGAGGGAGATGTGGGAGAAATATCCGGAGAACAATAGGAGGGGGCATTGGAGGCTTCTATGACTTGCTCATTGAATGCCTCTCAGAGAGTCTCCCAACTATATATCCTTCTCAGAGTTCACTATACCCCGCTTAAATTACATCTATGGGTGTGAGGCCAGATGCATTATGTGGTAAATACAGGGGGGGACGGGTACCCTTATCCATTTGTTGTGGAGATGCCCCAAATTGCACCGATATTGGTGCAAGGTTGTGACCACAGTAAACACTGCTTTAGGTGTAGTAGTCCCTTTGGATCCTAGACAATGCTTGTTGGGCATGCTTGATATGGTCACCCAGGACAGGTGTCTTGGGGAGGCGGCAGCGAGAGCCTTTTTTTTAAGGCACGTAGACTTTTGTTAGTAAACTGGACTGCATCTGAACCTCCCACGCATGAGATGTGGCTTGAACAGTTGAATAATACATTGCGCATTGAAAAACGTATATATCAACATAGAGGCTCCCCTTAAATATTGAAGAAGGTGTGGGGTAGATGGTTGGCTACTCCGGGCCTCGCCCCTGCGGACTTGGTACTGGATAGATTGCTGCGCCAATAATGGCATTTATAATGTTACCTGGGAGGAACTGCAGAGGCTAAAGGAGCTATATGTTTGTAGCTTTGTATAATGAATAGTATTTTTGTAACATTATGAATGTATGCATCTGTTATAAATGTATTGTTGTTGGCATCTCAATAAAATTGTTCTTGATTAAAAAGAAAAAAAATGACCACACTAGGCATGAGAGCACACCGGGGTCAGTTCTCTAGCTGTGCTTGGAACTCAGCCAGCCCTCCTCCAACGATCAGACTTATCCTGACATGCCCCCCCCCCTGCATGGCCATTGACTGGGAAGCTCAGTGTGCTGCTGCTTCTCCTCCCCCCAGCTCCTTATGCAGCTGAGAACATAGGGAATGTGATCACTTATAAAAAAAGGGAAAAAAAGGTATTTATGATGATTTTTATATCTATACACAAATTTTTTGCCTTTCATTTCTAATTTAAACTGAATGGGTTGTTTTACAAGGTGATCATTTACAATCACTTTAACTCTTTTCCATGTTCTTTACTGCTCTAAATTAAATAAAACATTTAATGTGAAAAAAATTTGAAAAATTTGCTAGTTTTAACACTTTTTTTTGTTATTTTTCAAATTTATTGACCACCTTTTTTTTTCATGCTGCCTTGTACCTTTTAAGGTGAAAATGCAGCTTTGGCTGCATTGTTCTCCTCATCTCTGGAGCTGTTTGCCATAGACTTACTGCTCCAAGGTCCAATGCTGCCCGCCTTCCAGGGTTTAGAGGAGGAGATGCCGCTATGGTTTAAAGAATAGTCGGATTACTATGAGTACTAGAAACACGGAATCAAAGGTTGTGTACGACAATTACCAATTCAGTATCTTAATAACTTCCACAAATCAGTAATGGATACTATATACAATTTCAAAAGCTAAACAGCAATCTTAAAATGAGTAAAGGAATACAAAGAAAAGAAAAAAAAAGAAATCTTGAGAAAACTGTGCAACACAGTAGTGAAGCATGGGGTTAGTACCAACATGGCATCCACTCCTCCACAGATTTAACTGTGTAAACTGTGTAACATCCAGCAGTTATTTCTACTTTTAAGGCTGGCTTAGGTTTGGAAGCCATTTGTGGAAAGCGTGAGGTTAAACCCCAGGTATGCAGTTGCTTGATCCCGTCTTTGTGAGTCTGAATGGAGATTTATTGATTTTGATATATGCCCAGCAACTTCACAGGGAACCCACATTTATTGGTGATTTTGTGCTCCATGGTAATTGAAGTGACTGATGAGAAGTTCTGGTGTGCTTGAGAGGTAGTTGCAGAGATGTCGTTGTAGAGTGCTAGTTTTAGGTTCATGTAAGGACCGCATGGATCTGACAGCCCGTGGGATCTGCTCATTAATGTGGAAAAAGTGGACATGGGCTAGGATATCCATAGGAAAGGAGAATGGTAAATGCTGTGACTTGTGGATCCTGTGGGCCCAGTCTATAAGTATATCTAGTGGTGTAAGTGTTGTAAGCAGCTTGCAGATTAGTTGGTGAAAATATGGCACTATGTCAGCTGAGGTGACAGATTCTGGTATCCTCCTGACTTTAATGTTTTTACACCTGGTGTGGTCCTCCAGATCCGAGACTCTTAGGCCTAGTGGCTTTTTAGCCTCAGCTTGCTCGTCCTTAATATCCACCACTGCGATGTGGGATGAAGTTGCTGCTAAGTGTTTCTCAATATGATCAGTTCATTCCTCCAGAAAATAAAGACAATAATGCAAATAGTACAAAGTTCCCTTTTCAGGTCAGCTTGAACAGAAAGTAGCATGGCCTTAGGAGGATGTTCAGAGGCAGGATTGCCTGATATTGGATAGGCTGTAAGTGCAGGGAGAGTTTCGGCTGTGGGACTACAAGTCTCAGAGCCATGTTGCCGCTTCACATGTGGGGGGGTGGGGTTGGCAGGTGAGTGTACAGCAGAGTTAGCAACTCTCTTACCCCTGTCTGCAGGCTAGGGAACTGGGTGCATCACTGAGTGGACTGTGACCTCCATATCCAAGGAAGAGTCTACACCAGGTTTAGGCTTTCTAGGGGTGGCAATGCCTGTTCTCCTGGCAGGCGCCATGTTGATCCGCAGGCTGTGTGGGCTGCAGGTAGAAATTGAGGAGCCTGCGTGATTTTTTTGGCTGTGATTGCTTACAGGACATAGTCTGGGGGTACTGGGATAAAGCCCCCCAGAGCGGAGGGAAGTCTGCTGGTCTGGGGTGTTGGATCGTGCCAAAATAAATAGAGCTCTGTGTTGAAACAATCATCTTCTCCCACGGCCAAGCCATGTCCCCACCAGACACTCCTTTTTACCTACCTTCCCAAAGTTAACATGTGGAAACAACCTTAAAGCGGAGTTCCGGGCACAAAAACGACCTTTTTTTTTGTGCCTATCCGCTTGGTCTCCTTCACCTGAAAAGGAATTGGATAGTTAGGCATTTTTTTTTCACTCACCTTGTATTTGTAGATTGAAAATACTCACCTCAGTAAACTTCCTCCCTCTGAGCCGCGGCTCCGCCACTTCCTGTCTTGCGATGATTCCTGGGAGCTGAACGTCATCGTTCCCAGGAATCAATGCGGCGGCGCCGGCACCGCTCGTCACTTCCGGGGCAACGCCGCATTCCCCGCTAAACAGCTTCTTGGCATGCCCAGAAGCTGTGGAGAAATGCGGCGCCGCACCGTAAGTGAGGAGAGGGGCCGGTGCAGGCGCATTCTGGGACAAGAAGACGCGGAAGAGGACGCCGAAGAGGATCGCGCTGGCTTCAGCTGCCCACAACAGAGATGGCAACGCTGTGGAAGAAATTTTATAAGTGAGTATTTCTTCTAAAAGGTAAGTGCGAACCGGGACAGATCAGAGGCTAGCCATTGTGGAATGTACTAGCCCTGACTGTCCCGGGGGTATGTTTGTTGAAAAATGGTTTCTGTGCCCGGAACTCCGCTTTAAGGTCGTTCCTAGAGGCAGCAGCCCAGGCACCCATAAAGGTCCCACAGCCACCTTCCTTAAAGTTGAGCACAAACTATTGGAAGGGAATTCTTCCTACCTGCTCGTGGTTTCATCCACCAACCACTAGTGACTGATCGAGTCAGTCCAGCGCAATCTCCAACACAAAAGATGTATGACGACGATAGATCTTTCTGAAAGTGTCTCTCCTTGCATTTAGCAATGTGGGAATGATAGACTCAGAGACCCCTCTGACTCAAGACCTGGGCTTCAATAACAAAAAATGTCATTAAATCCAGTGACTGTAAGGCAGAATGGAACAGGGGGCTTTGAGATAGGAGGTCTGAATTTTGGAAGTGACCAGAAAATCTAAGTAAGTAAGAAAGTAAGTAGAAATCTAACTAGAAATCTAATTATGTCAGTGTAACAGATTCTTCTAGGCCAGTTTAATGCAATGAGAATCACTGGTTTCTGTCTCACTCTATTTTGTGTACTAGTTGAGAACTTGAGACAGAATTCACACTGGCAGAAAGGCGCTGAGTTCAGGGTATTATCACAGTATCCAACACCAATACTATAGTAGAACTATGGTTCTGGGATAACAGGGGTAACCTTTTCTTGAACCTGGAGGCCAGGCTATCTACAGTATCTCACAAAAGTGAGTACACCCTTTACATTTTTGTAAATATCTTATTATATCTTTTCACGTGACAACACTGAAGAAATTACACTTTGCTACAATGTGAAGTAGTGAGTGTACAGCTTGTATAACAGTGTAAATTTGCTGTCCCCTCAAAATAACTAAACACACAGCCATTAATGTCTAAACCTCTGGCAACAAAAGTGAGTACACCCCTGAGTGAAAATGTCCAAATTGGGCTCAATTAGCCATTTTCCCTCCCCTGTGTCATGTGACTCGTTAGTATTACAAGGTCTCAGGTGTAAATGGGGAGCAAGTGTGTTAAACTTGGTGTTATTACTCTCTCTCTCTCTCCTATACTGGTCACTGAAAGTTCAACATGGTACCTCATGGCAAAGAACTCCCTAAGGATCTGAAAAAAAAAGAATTGTTGCTCTACATAAAGATGGCCTAGGCTATAAGAAGATTGTTAAGACCCTGAAACTGAGCAGCAGCTAGGCCCGGACTGGCCATAGGGCAGACCGGGCATATTCCCGGTGGGCCGCGGCTCTCATTCATCACAAAGAAGTTCCCTCGCTGCGGCTGGCTCCGCGGCCAATCAGCCTTCTGCTCAGTGAGTCACACCCCCCTGAGCAGAAGGCTGATTGGCTGCGGAACCCGGAAAAGTCAACAGTCAAATGTTCCCACTTCTTTCCCGCCCGGGTGCCACTCACTGGGGGGGGGTGCCAGGCCGGTGTCCTGCCTGGCGCGGCCAGCCCAGCCCGCATCTCTGTGTGAAGCAGCGGCAGGTGTGGCAGCTCCTTCAGTCCGGGCTGCTCGTGGGGGGCGGCGGAGGCTGGGAGAAGGTAAGTGCCTGCAGTACTGTGCAGTTCCGTGTGTGCTGTATAGGAGGGGGATGGGGCGGCTGCATATAGAGGATTGGATGTTTTCCTATTCTGGCTCCTGCTGCCGCTGGATGCCTGATTCTCCTCCTCCCTTCTGCAGGCATTCTGCAGCTGCAGGAGAAATATGGAAATATCAATTTCTCTATATGCAGCTATCCCATCCCCCTCCTATACAACTTCTTTTACTGCCCCCCCAGTGATCTTCACCCCCCCAGTGATCTTAGTCCCCCCAGTGCTCTTAACCCTCCCTCCAGTGCTCTTAACCCCCCCCCCAGTGCTCTTATCCCCCCAGTGCTCTTAACGCCCCCCCCCAGTGCTCTTAACCCCCCAGTGATCTTAGCCCCCCCCCCCAGTGCTCTTAACCCTCCCCCAGTGCTCTTAACCCCCCGGTGCTCTTAGCCCCCCCCCCAGTGCTCTTAACCCCCCTAGCCCCCTAGTGCTCTTACCCCCCCAGTGCTCTTACCCCCCAGTGCTCTTAACCCCCCAGTGCTCTTTAGCCCCCCCCCGGTGCTCTTCAAGTCCCCACAGCTTTTCATCTCCCCCTATGCTCTCTGGCTCCCCCAGTGCTCTCCACCCCCCTGTGCTCCCTGGCTCCAGTTCCCCCCAGTGCTCTCCAGTCCCCCCATGCTCTCCATCCCCCTGGTTTTCCCTGCCCGCCCCCCCCCCCCAGTGCTATCTACACCCTGCGCCTACAAAGCCCCCTGCAATGCTTTCCAAACCCCCCCCCTTAATTCTCTCCAACCCCCCTTGCCCTTCAGCTCCTCCTCAAGAAATCCTGATTTGAAAATAAAATTGTTGCTGCCAGTGCCAGCCTACCAGGCTGGCAGGCTGGCAATGGCAGCAATAATTTTATTCAAATCGGGATTTCTTCTGCAAATAGCCTGGCCTGGCAGGCTGGCACTGGCAGCAACAATTTAATTCAAATCAGGATTTATTTTGCAAATATGCTGGCCTGGCACTGGCAGGCATATTACTAGTCTAGTACTATGCCTGCCAGTGCCAGGTCAGCCTATTTGCAGAAGAAATCATGATTTGAATAAAATTGTTGCTGCCAGTGCCAGCCTATTTGCAGAAGAAATCCTGATTTGAATTGGTCATGTCATGTGTCTGATGAGATTGTTTTTTGTTAATTGTCTGATCTGATGCCACTGCCAGCCTATTTGCAGAAGAAAACCTTATTTTTCCTAATTTTTTGATCATGTGTCTGATGAGATTGGTTTTGTTAATTGTCTGAACTGATGATGTCACTGCCAGGCTATTTGCAGAAGGAGTCATTATTTTTCCTCATTTTTTGATCATGTGTCATGATGACATTGGTTTTGGTAATTGTCTGACTCTGATGCCAGCCTATTTGCAGAAGAAATCCTGATTTGAATAAAATTGTTGCTGCCAGTGCCAGCCTACCAGGGGCTGATCTGAGGTGTGAAGGTGCAGGAATTGGGGCTAATCTGAGGTGTGAAGGTGCAGGAATTGGGGTGATCTGAGGTGTGATAGTGCAGGAATTGGGGTGATCTGAGGTGTGAAGGTGCAAAGCTCACTTGATTTCTTACTATTATTCAAGCGGTTTACAGCAGTTACTTGACAGTTGTTCTTTGACTGTTGTTTTTCATGTATCTGGCACTCCCAATTTCTTTGAAAACATTTTTCGGCACATTGTTCCCAAAAAGGTTGTCTACCCCTTGATTAGAGTAAAGCCTCGTACACATGTACCGATTGTTGGCCGTGAATTTTCGGCCAACGTCCGATCGGCCGATTGTCGGCTTGTTAGTATGATGCTTCCGACAACCGACTGCGACTTTTCGGCCAAACAAAATCTGGTGTGCATGCTATAAAATTTTTGTTGGCCGTCACCAGAATGGCCGATTGTTCTTCAGTCAGTACAGATTTCGGCAGACAAAAATGTGATGAGCAAGACTGGGCATGCTCAGAGAAGAAAAAACACACGAAAAGTAAACCAGAACATGACATTACTTCTGCAGTTGGTTGTTGTTGGCCGACAAAATTCGTGTGCAGTCTAGAGCACTGTAAGGGATTAGCTCGGTGGTAGGCGTAGATGACCCCTTGGGGGGTGCGTTTCCACAGAGAGATAGCCCAAAAGTGCTTGCAAACAACAGTTTGGTTTATTAATGGTGTTTTCTTCACCAGACTGCATGCAGCAAAAATATCCAAAATAAAATAAAACAGAAAATAAATCCTTGCCTCTGTGGGCGGCTACCTTCTCACTCTGGAACCTACCTAAGAGTCTGTCTCCAACCTACTGTTGGGCAGACTTTCTTGTCCTACAGCGGACACTCAAGAGTCCATTTATAATATCTTCACAGGGCAAAACAGTCCTTTATTTCTTTCACACAGAAACAGTTCGTCTTCTCACCTTTGAGACGTCTTCACACTTGGTTACCCTCCCTGGTACACATTACTCCGGGGGGTCTTCTCCCAGGCCCACACATCCTGTCGGGAGGCACACGTCTGACTGTCCTCCTTCTCCCAGCCCACATGGCTTCAGGAGACAGCTTCCGGAGGCAGCAATCCTCAGAGTTCCTTTGGACAATTATAGAAGCCTTAACTCCCTCATTCTGAACAGCTGAAGGCCTTTCAACTTCTTTACACCTTCCTGCTGCCTTCTGCAGCCGACACCCTATAGTAACTGGTGAATTGTATCTCCGATGCGTGACAACACTCATAGATTTAGCTGACTTCCTGTCACATTTACTTGACGTCCTGTTACAGCACATTTCAACCAACACAACATCTTATGCTGCTTCATACTATTTTTAGGACTCAACCATCAAAACAGGATTTAAAGTAAGACAAAAAAATTTTTTTGTCCCAGTCCGGGCCTGGCGGCAGCACAGTGGCCGGGACCAGACAGCTGTTAAAAACGGACAGGTTCCACTCAGAACAGTCCTTGCCATGGTCAACCAAAGAACTTGAGTGCACATGCTCAGCATCATATCCAGAAATAAACTGGGAAATAATACATGAGTGCTGTCAGCATTGCTGCAAAGGTTGAAGGGGTGAGGGGTCAGGCTGTCAGTGCTTAGACCATACGCTACACACTGCATCGAATTTGTCTGCATGGCTGTCACCCCAGAAGGAAGCCTCTTCTGAAGATGATGCACAAGAATGCCCGCAAACAGTTTGCTGAAGACAGGCAGACTAAGGACATGGATTACTGGATCCATGTCCTGTGGTCTGATGAGACCAAGACAAACGTATTTGGTTCAGATGGTGTCAAGCGTGTGTGGTGACAACCAGGTGAGGAGCACAAAGACAAGTGTGTCTTGCCTACAGTCAAGCATGGTGGTGGGAGTGTCATGGTCTGGGGCTGCATGAGTGCTGCCAGCACTTTGGAGCTACAGTTCTTTGAGGGAACCATGAATGCCAACCTGTAATGTGACATATTGAAGCAGAGCATGATCCCCTCCCTTCGGAGACTGGGTGGCAGGGCAGTATTCCAACAAGATAACGATCCCAAACACACCTCCAAGATGACAACTGCCTTGCTAAAGAAGCTGAGGGTAAAAGTGATGGACTGGCCAAGCATGTCTCCAGACCTAAACCCTATTAAGCATCTGTGGGGCATCCTCAAATGGAAGGTGGAGGAGCGCAAGGTCTCTAACATCCACCAGCTCCGTAATTTCGTCATGGAGGAGTGGAAGAGGATTCCAGTGGCAACCTATGAAGCTCTGGTGAAGTCCATGGCCAAGAGGGTTAAGGCAGTGCTGGAATAAAATGGTGGCCGCACAAAATATTGACACTTTAGGCGAAATTTGGACATTTTAACTTTGGGGCGTACTCACTTTTGTTGCCAGCAGTTTAGATATTATTGGCTGTGTGTTGAATTATTTTGAGGGTTCAGCAAATGTACACTGTTAAACAAGCTGTACACTCACTAATTACTTTGTAGCAAAGTGTAATTTCTTCAGTGTTGTCACATTAAAGTGTCCTTTTATGAAACGGAGATGACCAGTGATCCTGCTGATCACAGCTCATTTCCAGTTTATGAAACAGAAATGATCAGCGGAGAACATGTTCTTCGCTGATCATCTCTTCACATGGGAATCTGTCATTGCCTGACACAGAAACAGCCAGGCTATGAAGCTGCGATCTCTGCACTTCACTGGCGATCTGGGCCAGAATTCACACTCCCAGATTCACCAGCCTGGAGCTTGTGAAGCGGGGAGTGAAGACAGAATCGGGGGAGAACTGAGGGGGAAGGAGGAAGATTATCGACTTCCTTCTTCCTCGTTCAGACCCCCCAACACAGTAACCATGTCCCCCTGCCATATTTATGTATATATATACATGTATATATATACACACATACATGTAGATATATATTTAATGTGTATATACAGTATATATAAAATGTATGCGTGTGTGTATTCAGTGTATATATATATATATATTTATGTAAGGGGACTATTATTTATTAACATTAGTGGGGATCATGTACTCAGCAGTGATAATTTATCACTGCTTGTTAAAGATCGCCAGTGA
The DNA here is from genome assembly GCF_965119305.1 of Pelophylax lessonae. Classification (NCBI taxonomy): domain Eukaryota; kingdom Metazoa; phylum Chordata; class Amphibia; order Anura; family Ranidae; genus Pelophylax; species Pelophylax lessonae. Next base: position 421,175,560 of record NC_138772.1, on the reverse strand, counting down.
TTTTCATACTACGGTAATCTCGCTTTGTCTCACAAGATTACAGGCGCTCCCATTCACTTCTACACAGATCTCCGAGAAAACAGTTCTCCTCTGATTACCCTGGGAGAACTGAAGTTCTCCACTTCATAAAAAGGGTGCCAGAGGAGATAATTTTCCACGGAGAACTGCAGAGAAGCGAATAGAGAAAAAAATTCACCCTTTCATAAACGTACACCTAAAAAATATAATAAAATATTTACAAAAATGTGAGGAGTGTACTCACTTTTGTGAGATACTGTAAATCTGGCGTCCCTCATCTCTGACATATCAGGCTGAAGATGCTGGGATGAATGGCCCATTCTCCTTGGTCCAGGTGGTGATGACTAGAGTTGCCAGTGATAAGAGTGATTCCTCCATATGGGAAAAGAGATCCATCACTTTAGGAAACTAGCAAAATATGGAAGACTCACATAGTAGGGCAGGGTTATTTAGGGTCCCCAAGTATGTTTCCCTTAAAAGCTTTACCAGTGTCCAATCACCTAAAGTATCCTTTAACCTCGGATCTATGAAAATCAAGCATGTGTCCTCCATTATATGATTAAAGCGATTGTATAGTCTCATATTTTTTTTTCTATTAAAATAACAAACATATTATACTCACCTTCTCTGTGCAATGGTTTTGCATAGGGCAGCCCAGATCCTCCTCTTCTCGGGTCCCTCCTTGGTGCTCCTGGTTGCTCCCTCCAGTTGAGTGCCCCCACAGCAATCAGCTTGCTACGGGGGCACCCGAGCCAAGCTGCGGCTCTGTGCATCCACTCAAACTCCTAATTGGCTGAGTTTGAGTGACAGCAGCGGGAGCCAATGGTGCCACTGCTGTGCCTCAGCCAATCAGGAGAGGGACAGCTGAGACTCTTATGGACATCGCTGGATAGAGAGGAGGCCCAGTTAAACATTAGGGGGGGGGGGCTGAGTGGGACTGCTGCAAACAGAAGGCTTTTTTCATCCTAATGCATAGAATGTATTAAGATAAATAAACCTTCTGACTTTACAACCCCTTTAAGATGTAAAATTTTTAGTTTTGCAAGGTAAAGTTATTACAGTATTTCCATTTTATGATTTGTAAGACAAAAATGGTCATAATTTTCATCATATAGATCAGCATTTTTCCTACAGAAAAAAAAAGATGTTGTCTAGAAACTTATGTCATGTAAACATGCATCTGCCACTGTACTAAATAGCTTGTTCCCTGTCGTGCTAAACAGAGGATGATGATTCTCAAAGAGAATCCAGCTATACCAGCTTGTTCAATAATTCATCTATTTTTGCTCTCTTATGTGGCTAATGATCCTCTTCCTTCCCCATTCAAATTCACTTTGTTCTGTGTTTGTATATCTTATCCATCTGTCACCAGCCTACTTCTCTCCGGCACCTGTTATGGCACAATCCAAAGTTCATTTCAAGCACTTCCATTTTTGCTCACTAGAAATAATTATCTGCATGGTATACAATATAATTTCTATAAATACATATATTTATAAATCAAGTGTGCCTAACTTTTCATTTAGAAATGTCCCCCTAAAATATTGCTTTGTATATAGTATTTTTTTTTAAGAAAAACTGCAGCAAATGTTAAAACTGCAATGCATATTTCCAGTATATGTATTCATTTAACAATTGCTAAATGTATTGTTAAAGCCATTTTTTCCCCATGCAGTGCTCATTTTCTCTAGGGGTGAACACAGCACCTATCCTCCGGAAAACAGCACTCCCCCACGTGCAGTGATGGACTGCTCCCGACGTCTTCACGTATAGAGCTGGTCTACTGGGGTGATGACGTCAGGAACAGTCCATTGCACAAGAGACTGATGGACCGCTGGGAAGGGGATGGGGGGGGGGGGCAGGAGCTGAAAGGGACAGGTATTTTGCTTGGAGGATTGGAGAATTGGGTGAGTATATCTTGACTCTCCGAACCCCTAGACAAAAATGAACAGTTAACAAGTTCCCGACCACCCGCTGCTATTTTACTGCTGCACGGTGGCTCGGGCAGGCAAAAAGATGTCGCTCACCTGAGAGGAGCTAGGGGGCGAGTGCGCGCCGCTGGCAGCGCGCTCCTGCCCCCGACCATCAGCGGGGAAGCCAGCGCGTGTGTCAGGCAGCTCTGATTGCCGCCTGACACTCTCGATCGTTCCCCGCTGAAAGAGAAGGATGGTCGGCTGTTGTAAACACAGCCAATCATCCTTCTCCCTGGGATGATCGCAGAGCTCATGTGATACTGCTATATAGGATCACATGTCTCTGTGGTCATCTCAGAAGCCAGGCCCCCCCCCCCACAGTTAGAATCACTCCCCTAGGGTCGCATTTAACCCCTTGATCACCTATACTATTAACCCCTTCCCTGCCAGTGTCATGATTACAGTAACAGTGCATATTTTTAGCACTGATTACTGTAGTAATGTCACTGGTACCCCCAAAAGTGTCAAAAATGTCAGTTAGGGGTCCGACATGTAGGCAGGTTGAAATAGTTAAATAGTCGCTGCACCTGGCTTAACCACTTTAGGACCGGAGGATTTTCCTGCTTTACGTCCAGGCCACTTTTTGCAACTTGGCACTGTGCGACTTTAACTGACAATTGCGCAGTCATGCAACGCCGTACCCAAACGAAATTTACGTCCTTTTTTTCCCACAAACAGAGCTTTCTTTTGGTGGTATTTGATCACCTCTGCGCTTTTCATTTTTTTGCGATATTAATAAAAAAAGAGCGACAATTTTGAAAAAATAACAATATTTTTCTACTTTGACAGTTAAAAAATATCCAATATATTCAATTTTTGTCATATATTTAGGCCAAAATGTATTTAGCTACATGTCTTTGACAAAAAAATTCTCAATGAGCCTATTTTTAACCTCTTTAAGACCAGAAGATTTTACCCCATTCCTGACCAGGCCATATTTTGCGATACGGCACTGCCTTACTTTTACAGACAATTGCGCGGTCGTGCGATGCTGTACCCAAATTAACTTTTTGCGCTATAAACAAAAAAAGAGTGACAATTTTGAAAAAATAACAATATTTTTCACATTTTTTTATATGAAATTCCCCCCAAAAAAATTTAAAAATCAAAATTTTTTAACATTTTAGGCCAATTTGTTTTATGCTACATATGTTTGGTAAAAAAATTGCAATAAGCACATTTTGATTGGTTTGCGCAAAAGTTATCGCAGCTACTAACTACGGGAAAGATTTATGTCATTTTTATTGTTTTTCTTTTTAACGAGTAATGGCGGCGATCTGCGATTTTTTTTGCGGGACTGCGAAATTGCTGCAGACAGATTGGACCCTTGACTGACATTTTTGACACTTTTGGGGGGACCAGTGACATTACTACAGTAATCAGTGCTATACATATGCACTGTTACTGTAATAATGACACTGGCAGGGAAGGGGTTAACTTTATTGGTGATTAAGGGGTTAAATGTATGCCTGGTGTTTACTGACGTGTGTGGGGTGAGGGGACTGTGTGACACTGAATCCTGTGATCTGTCCCTGCCTGTCACATAGGAGATCCGCCCGCTTTGTTTACACAAGCGGGCGGATTTCCTCACTTGATCCCCGACGATCTGGGAAGAGCGGCGGTGATCACCACCTCTCATCCCCTGGCCCGACTCTCGCTGAGTCTAAATACAGCAGGAGCGAGCCTCCGGTGGCGCGGGCGCGCGGCCCACAAGGGGAGGAGTCCAGCGACGTAGGTCTAAGTCGCTGGATGGAATCAAGCCACTTTGCCACAGTACGATCAATGTGAGCGGTCGGCAAGTGGCTAAAGAGAAGAGTTAACACTTTTCCCAGTTCTTTGGGACTTTTGGCGGGTTCTGCTCTGGATCTGGCAAGTGAAGTCAGTGGTCCAGCCCGTTGAGTTGTTGGAGCTGAATAGAGTTTTTTGGAGTACAGCCCAGAAGGTTGAGCTTTTTTTTTCTTTTCTCAGGTCCAGCGGTGTGGAGGGTGGCGTGATTGAGGATGGATCTACATCAGGGAACATTTTATACATTTTTTTAAATAAAGGAATTGTCAAAAACTCGTGTACTGTCTTTATTAACTTTTTACACTTTTTAGGTAAATGGGTAGGGGGACTATGTACCCTACACTCATTCACATGGAGGGGGGCAGGATCTGGGGGCCTCCAGATTCTGATAAGCCCCCTTCCGCAGACCTCCACAACAACCGTCCAGGGTAGTGGGGAAGAAACCCTTGTCCCCATCAACATGGGGACAAGGTGCTTTGGGGTGGGGGGGGGGCACCCCCCAATGTTGAGGGCATGCGGCCTTGCATGGTTTCGGGGGGGACTCACTCACCCCCCCCTTTCCTGACCTTCATGCTCGGATAAGGGTCTGATATGGATTTTGGGGGGTGGCACAGTTTTTTTTTCTGACTTTTCCATTTCCGACAGTCTTTTCTTTACATTTCGGCTCTCAGTGGGGAAGCCCGCTGACAGCTGATGAGTCACTGGTTGTGAAGCCCACTCCTTAGCAACCAGCTATTCTATCTTCACACAGGATTCAAATCAGTCGATAATTTGTTGACTGATCCGAAGTTGAATCGTTCCGAAAATTTTGAATTTTTTAGAGAATTAATAAACAAAGCAAAATTAAATGAAACAAAAAGAATTATGAAACAAATCAACAACACAAAATTAGTAACCTAACTAATCTCTTTGAAACAAAACACATTTTTCTGTTCTGCACATGTCTAATATAGGGTTGAGCGAACACCTAGATGTCCGTGTTCGACGGGTTCGGCCGAACTTTAAAAAAAAGTCCGGGTCCGTGTCCCGGACTTTTACCGAACTTTTCCCGGACACCGAACCCCATTGAAGTCAATGGGGACCCGAACTTTAAGGCACTAAAATGGCTCTAAAACACCAAAGGAAAGGGCTAGAGTGCTGCAAATGGCAGCAAAACGTAATTAAGAGCATGGCAAGTGCTCTGCAAACAAATGTGGATAGGGAAATAACTTAAAACAACAAAAAAAAACAGAAAAATAAAACAATGTTCTTCTTCATCTCTGAAGGACGAGGCCCATATGGAGTAGGAGGGAGGTTAAGGTGGTGGTGGATGTGGCGGTGACATAGGCGTGCGCACAGGGTGTGCTGGGTGTGCCTGGGCACACCCTAATCACCTAGGGCACATAGCATTGCCAGTGAGGAGATGGGAAAGATCTCCCTGGGACCTGCTCTGCTCTATTTCTCCTTGCCTACAGGTACATGGCCCCGATACATTACTCTCCCTGCTGGCAAACACATGCATGTGTATTTCAACTTTGGGGTGCACACCTTAATGCAATAGGCTGCGCACACCTATGGGCGGTGTAGGTGGAAGCGGCGGTGGAGGAGGACCAGGGCCGGATTAACAGCATCATGGGCTTGGTGCTGAGGATTTTGAAGGGCCTTAGGGCCGTGCCTTGCCATGCACCCAGAGGAGGAAGGGTGCAGCCATGCATGCCTAATTCAACATGGGATGCTGTCTCTGAAGCCCATAAACACATCCATGCATCGCCAACTGTCCCTCCTTGTCCGGCCTTCACGCTGTGTGGGGAGGTTCTGAGGGTGCTGCCTGGGGAAGCGAGCATAGAAGCCAGACTTCTGTGTTTACAAGTGACAGAAGAGCGGTAACAGTGAATATGGCCAACCCGGGGCCTATATAAAAGGTAGGGGCCTGGAGCTGCAGCTCCAATAGCCCCTACATTAATCTGGCCCTGAGGAGGAGGACGAGGTAGCCAACACTGCTTCTTTTCACAAATTTTAAATGAGGGTACACCCCAAAAGAGTGAGAAAGAGCAAAAATGGAACAATGGGTGGGTAAGGTCGGTATCCATTGCTATTCTGCATAAGGTACGGAAAAGTCCCGTGGGATCCATGCCTGGTTCATTTTAATGAACGTGAGCTTGTCCACATTGTCTCTGGACAGGCGGCTGCGCTTGTCTGTTATAACGCCCCCAGCCGTGCTAAATACCCGTTCAGATAATACACTGGCTGCAGGGCACGCCAGCACCTCCAAGGCGTAAAGGGCAAGCTCAGGCCATGTGCCCAATTTGGAGACCCAGAAGTTGAAGGGGGCAGACCCGTCATTCACTACATGTAGGCGTGTGCACACATACTGCTCCACCATGTTGGTAAAATGCTGCCTCCTGCTAAGACGTTCCATCTGAGCTGCTGGTGCTGCTGTTTGTTGTGGCGTGCTGACAAAGCTTTTCCACATTTCGGCCATGCTAACCCTGCCTTCTGAGGTGCTGGCGGTGCCCTGGTTGCGTTGGCGACCTCCTCCTCCTCCTCCTCTGCCTTGTGCTTCCACTGTGGCCCCGCTGTCAGATGGGAATGCCAGCAGCATGGCGTCTACCAGCGTGCGCTTGTACTCGCGCATCTTGCGATCGCGCTCCAGTGAGTGAATTAAGGACGGTACGTTGTCCTTGTAACGGGGATCCAGCAGCGTGGCCACCCAGTAATCAGCACAAGTTAGAATGTGGGCAACTCGGCGGTCGTTGTGGAGACACTGCAGCATGTAATCGCTCATGTGTGCCAGGCTGCCCAGAGGCAACGAAAGGCTGTCCTCTGTGGGAGGTGTATGGTCCGTGTCCTCTGTATCCCCCCAGCCACGCACCAGTGATGGCCATGAGCTGGCCTGGGTGCCACCCTGCTGTGAACATGGTTCCATCTCCTCCTCCAGCTCCTCCTCCTCCTCATCCTCCTCATCCTCCAGAACTGTGCCCCTGCTGGACAATTGCGTCCCTGGCGTTTGCGTGTGCAGGAACCCACCCTCGGAGCCCCTTGCGAATGACTGCCCTGAAAGCCTTGGAAATGTTACCTCTTCATCCTCCTCCTCCTCCTCATCCTGTGCCACATCCTCTTCCATCATCGCCCGAATTGTTTTTTCAAGGAGGCATAGAAGTGGGATAGTTAAGCTGAGAACGGCGTCATTGCCACTGGCCATGTTGGTGGAGTACTCAAAACAGCGCAACAAGGCACACAGGTCTCGCATGGAGGCCCAGTTAAATTAAATAGCGGAATAGAAAATATGATCCAAAAAAAGTGTATGTATATCACACGTACACAACCACACTAGGCCCCAATTACTATTGTTTGTACCCCTAAAAGGCTAGATGAGGAGTAGGGGGAGTATGGAACAGGCAGCACCCTCAAACCTTCAGAAGTATGAGATGAACCCCAACAACTTGGAAAGGTGGATCTCTCTCACACGTACCGACACAGACTATCCCGCAATTCAATTGATCCTCAAAGGTTTTTATTGAATAGCGGAATAGGAAATATGATCAAAAAAAGTGTATGTATCTCGCACGTACACAACCACACTAGGCCCCAATTACTATTGTTTGTACCCCTAAAAGGCTAGATGAGGAGTAGGGGGGGTATGGAACAGGCAGCACCCTCAAACCTTCAGAAGTATGAGATGAACCCCAACAACTTGGAAAGGTGGATCTCTCTCACACGTACCGACACAGACTATCCCGCAATTCAATTGATCCTCAAAGGTTTTTATTGAATAGCGGAATAGGAAATATGATCAAAAAAAGTGTATGTATCTCGCACGTACACAACCACACTAGGCCCCAATTACTATTGTTTGTACCCCTAAAAGGCTAGATGAGGAGTAGGGGGGGTATGGAACAGGCAGCACCCTCAAACCTTCAGAAGTATGAGATGAACCCCAACAACTTGGAAAGGTGGATCTCTCTCACACGTACCGACACAGACTATCCCGCAATTCAATTGATCCTCAAAGGTTTTTATTGAATAGCGGAATAGGAAATATGATCAAAAAAAGTGTATGTATCTCGCACGTACACAACCACACTAGGCCCCAATTACTATTGTTTGTACCCCTAAAAGGCTAGATGAGGAGTAGGGGGGGTATGGAACAGGCAGCACCCTCAAACCTTCAGAAGTATGAGATGAACCCCAACAACTTGGAAAGGTGGATCTCTCTCACACGTACCGACACAGACTATCCCGCAATTCAATTGATCCTCAAAGGTTTTTATTGAATAGCGGAATAGGAAATATGATCAAAAAAAGTGTATGTATCTCGCACGTACACAACCACACTAGGCCCCAATTACTATTGTTTGTACCCCTAAAAGGCTAGATGAGGAGTAGGGGGGGTATGGAACAGGCAGCACCCTCAAACCTTCAGAAGTATGAGATGAACCCCAACAACTTGGAAAGGTGGATCTCTCTCACACGTACCGACACAGACTATCCCGCAATTCAATTGATCCTCAAAGGTTTTTATTGAATAGCGGAATAGGAAATATGATCAAAAAAAGTGTATGTATCTCGCACGTACACAACCACACTAGGCCCCAATTACTATTGTTTGTACCCCTAAAAGGCTAGATGAGGAGTAGGGGGGTATGGAACAGGCAGCACCCTCAAACCTTCAGAAGTATGAGATGAACCCCAACAACTTGGAAAGGTGGATCTCTCTCACACGTACCGACACAGACTATCCCGCAATTCAATTGATCCTCAAAGGTTTTTATTGAATAGCGGAATAGGAAATATGATCAAAAAAAGTGTATGTATCTCGCACGTACACAACCACACTAGGCCCCAATTACTATTGTTTGTACCCCTAAAAGGCTAGATGAGGAGTAGGGGGGGTATGGAACAGGCAGCACCCTCAAACCTTCAGAAGTATGAGATGAACCCCAACAACTTGGAAAGGTGGATCTCTCTCACACGTACCGACACAGACTATCCCGCAATTCAATTGATCCTCAAAGGTTTTTATTGAATAGCGGAATAGGAAATATGATCAAAAAAAGTGTATGTATCTCGCACGTACACAACCACACTAGGCCCCAATTACTATTGTTTGTACCCCTAAAAGGCTAGATGAGGAGTAGGGGGGGTATGGAACAGGCAGCACCCTCAAACCTTCAGAAGTATGAGATGAACCCCAACAACTTGGAAAGGTGGATCTCTCTCACACGTACCGACACAGACTATCCCGCAATTCAATTGATCCTCAAAGGTTTTTATTGAATAGCGGAATAGGAAATATGATCAAAAAAAGTGTATGTATCTCGCACGTACACAACCACACTAGGCCCCAATTACTATTGTTTGTACCCCTAAAAGGCTAGATGAGGAGTAGGGGGGGTATGGAACAGGCAGCACCCTCAAACCTTCAGAAGTATGAGATGAACCCCAACAACTTGGAAAGGTGGATCTCTCTCACACGTACCGACACAGACTATCCCGCAATTCAATTGATCCTCAAAGGTTTTTATTGAATAGCGGAATAGGAAATATGATCAAAAAAAGTGTATGTATCTCGCACGTACACAACCACACTAGGCCCCAATTACTATTGTTTGTACCCCTAAAAGGCTAGATGAGGAGTAGGGGGGGTATGGAACAGGCAGCACCCTCAAACCTTCAGAAGTATGAGATGAACCCCAACAACTTGGAAAGGTGGATCTCTCTCACACGTACCGACACAGACTATCCCGCAATTCAATTGATCCTCAAAGGTTTTTATTGAATAGCGGAATAGGAAATATGATCAAAAAAAGTGTATGTATCTCGCACGTACACAACCACACTAGGCCCCAATTACTATTGTTTGTACCCCTAAAAGGCTAGATGAGGAGTAGGGGGGGTATGGAACAGGCAGCACCCTCAAACCTTCAGAAGTATGAGATGAACCCCAACAACTTGGAAAGGTGGATCTCTCTCACACGTACCAACACAGACTATCCCCCAATTTAACTGATCCCCAGAGGTTTTTGATTAAATAGCGGAATAGAAAATATGATCCCAAAAAAGTGTATGTATATCACACGTACACAACCACACTAGGCCCCAATTACTATTGTTTGTACCCCTAAAAGGCTAGGAGTAGGGGGAGTATGGAACAGGCAGCACCCTCAAACCTTCAGAAGTATGAGATGAACCTCAACAACTTGGAAAGGTGGATCTCTCTCACACGTACCAACACAGACTATCCCCCAATTTAACTGATCCCCAAAGGTTTTTGATTAAATAGCGGAATAGAAAATATGATCCCAAAAAAGTGTATGTATATCACACGTACACAACCACACTAGGCCCCAATTACTATTGTTTGTACCCCTAAAAGGCTAGGAGTAGGGGGAGTATGGAACAGGCAGCACCCTCAAACCTTCAGAAGTATGAGATGAACCCCAACAACTTGGAAAGGTGGATCTCTCTCACACGTACCAACACAGACTATCCCCCAATTTAACTGATCCCCAGAGGTTTTTGATTAAATAGCGGAATAGAAAATATGATCCCAAAAAAGTGTATGTATATCACACGTACACAACCACACTAGGCCCCAATTACTATTGTTTGTACCCCTAAAAGGCTAGGAGTAGGGGGAGTATGGAACAGGCAGCACCCTCAAACCTTCAGAAGTATGAGATGAACCCCAACAACTTGGAAAGGTGGATCTCTCTCACACGTACCAACACAGACTATCCCCCAATTTAACTGATCCCCAGAGGTTTTTGATTAAATAGCGGAATAGAAAATATGATCCCAAAAAAGTGTATGTATATCACACGTACACAACCACACTAGGCCCCAATTACTATTGTTTGTACCCCTAAAAGGCTAGGAGTAGGGGGAGTATGGAACAGGCAGCACCCTCAAACCTTCAGAAGTATGAGATGAACCCCAACAACTTGGAAAGGTGGATCTCTCTCACACGTACCAACACAGACTATCCCCCAATTTAACTGATCCCCAAAGGTTTTTGATTAAATAGCGGAATAGAAAATATGATCCCAAAAAAGTGTATGTATATCACACGTACACAACCACACTAGGCCCCAATTACTATTGTTTGTACCCCTAAAAGGCTAGATGAGGAGTAGGGGGAGTATGGAACAGGCAGCACCCTCAAACCTTCAGTATGAGATTGTGTTCACTGTACCCCACAAAGATTGAGTTCACTGCACCCCACAATGATTGTGTTCACTGCACCCCACAAAGATTGTGTTCACTGCACCTCACAAAGATTGTGTTCACTGTACCCCCCAAAGATTGTGTTCACTGCACCCCACAAAGATTCTGTTCACTGTACCCCACAAAGATTGTGTTCACTGCACCCCAAAAAGATTGTGTTCACTGCACCCCAAAAAGGATGTTGTTCACTGCACCCCAAAAAGGATGTTGTTCACTCCACCCCAAAAAGATTGTGTTCACTGCACCCCACAAAGATTGTGTTCACTGCACCCCAAAAAGATTGTGTTCACTGCACCCCAAAAATGATTTTGTTCACTGCACCCCAAAAAGGATGTTGTTCACTCCACCCCAAAAAGATTGTGTTCACTGCACCCCAAAAAGATTGTGTTCACTGCACCCCACAAAGGATTTTGTTCACTGCACCCCAAAAAGATTGTGTTCACTGCACCCCAAAAAGGATGTTGTTCACTGCACCCCAAAAAGGATTTTGTTCACTGCACCCCAAAAAGATTGTGTTCACTGCACCCCACAAAGGATTTTGTTCACTGCACCCCACAAAGATTGTGTTCACTGCACACCAAAAAGGATTGTGTTCACTGCACCCCAAAAAGATTTTGTTCACTGCACCCCAAAAAGATTGTGTTCACTGCAGCCCAAAAAGATTGTGTTCACTGCAGCCCAAAAAGATTGTGTTCACTGCAGCCCAAAAAGATTGTGTTCACTGCAGCTCACACACAGAAAAATGGATGTGGATCACTGACACCTGCCTATCTCCAATCCCACACCACACAGCAATATCGATTGTAGTTTGTAGAACACAGTTTCCCTAAAATTCAGCAGACTCTGTCCCTAACAGGATTGAGAAGAGATCGTAGATCAGGATTGAGTGCAGACCCCACACAGCAATATCGATTGTAGTTTGTAGAAGACACTGACCCTATATAATTCAGCAGACTCTATCCCTAAAATGCCTACAACTCGCCCTGCCTAAACACTCCGACCTGTCCCTCAATTCTATCCGGACACAAATGGTTTTTTCCTGCCTATCTTTCCCTAATCAGCAGCCAGCACGTTGATGTGTGCTCTGTCCCTGAATCTAAGCAGCATAATGACGCCGCTGCGGCTGCCTCGAACTTATAAAGACTTGGTCACATGCTTCAGACGGCCAATCACAGCTACTGAGACATTTGCAGGCATGGCTGGGATGGCTTAAGGCACACCAGTTAAACGATTGTTGATTGGCTGTTGAAAGCCCGCCATGAAAAGAGCGCCAAAGCATGCAAAACCCGGAAATAAAACGACCGAACACGGATTTTTACCCGAACATACAGTAAAGTGTCCGTGTCCGTGTTCGGGTACAAAAAATCCAATTATTCGGTACGAACACGAATAATACAGTCCGTGTTCGCTCAACACTAGTCTAATACTAAACACACACTGTTTTGATGACATTGTCCCTTCAATTTCTATATATGGATAATGGCATTGTATTGTAAGAAAATAGAAAAAAATTGAAGTACCTTTTTCCTAATCAATATACAGCTGTCACTTAGCCAGCTCTTTCCCAGCCTGTCTGCAGGAAAATATAAGCAGGAGGAGCTTCTAGTCCTCTGCTGCTGGTCACATTTTTAAAATAAAAAAACAAAAACTAGCCTTTGGAATACAGAGTAAAAATAAATAAATAATAACCATAAACTGTTTTAAATTGCCATACAAATATACTGTATATTTTAAATCAGATCTATATAATTTTTGGCAATAACATGGTATAGGCGGATTTCTGCTAGTCACGGGCTGTGTTAGACCCCTCCAGCCAGTGTCTTAGAATAACAGGGAAGTGAAGCCTTCATCATTCTAAATGTAATCTCCTGCCCCCATTGTGTTTAGCTGTGGGCATGGAGGGGGAGGAAGGGAGTGGGCTGTCATTTACCACTGTGTATACGACCACCTGCATGACTCCATAGTCACATGGTTGGCTCAGATGTGATAGGGAGGAAATGCTCAGCATAGAAACTCACTGAAAACTGAGCATGTACAGATATCCCAACACTGCTCTGAAAAATCTCCAATTGCATTGGGGACATAAACAAAAGGGGGAGATCGAGAACAAAAGGATCAACCAGGTTTTTTGTAGAATACAGAAAACGAATCTCATAGTGATTAAAGCAGAGTTCCACCCAAAAGTGGAACTTCCGCTGATTTTCTCCCCCCCCCCCCCCCTCCGGTGCCACATTTGGCACCTTTCAGGGGGGAACAGAACCCTGTTTTTGACAGGCACCCTTCTTTCCCTACTTCTGGGAGATGGCGCCGCGGCGCTCTCCCTCTGAAGTTTGGTCTCCCTCCTCCTTCCCCTGCCCCTGAGCCAATCTGAATTTGCAGCACGCTTCGTGCATGCGCAGTAGGGACCTGCCCGTGAAGCCGCAAGGCTTCACTGCTGGGTTCCCTTACCGGCAATGGTGGCGGCAGCACCCAACAGCCGATGGAAACATTGGCTGCGGTGCCGACATCGCTGGACTCCAGGATAGGTAAGTGTCCTGATATTAAAAGTCAGCAGCTACAGTATATGTAGCTGCTGACTTTTTATTTTTGAAGGGGGAGGCTGGAACTCCGCTTTGAGTATGAACAGCATGTAATAACACCATTTATTGATAGTTTTGTGGGTTCAGTGACACTTTACGTTCTCAGGTAGAGTTAACTCATAAGCTACTGCATTAATCTTCCTCTTTACAGGAAAAGGCCCAATATATCCCAGCCCCAGTTTCTTTGATGGGCAGGACAATTTTAAAATTTGCAATGGATAGCCATACCTTATCCCCAGGTTTTTGTTCCAGGTTTATTAAAAAAGAATAGCGCGCAAATGCAAAAGAAATTACTACCAAATCTGAAGAGAGTCCATAAATAAAAATGGGGGTTTGGTCCCACCATATGGCCATATCGTGCTCAAGCCCACTACTGCGTCAAAGTACCCCATTATCAGTGGGTCCTACACTATCCATGAAAAAGAGATGAATCCAGACTTTCTAATGCCCTGTACACACGTGCAGATTATCTGCAGACTTTTGTCTGCAGACTTACCTTTTCTATGTAGTGCAAGGCCCTGCCAGATTGCATACAAATTGAAAGTGTTTAGGTTTGACCTCATATTATATGGTTTTGGTAAGTCTGCAGACAAAAGTCTGCAGATAATCTGCACGTGTGTATGGGGCATAACCCTTGGAGATAATACTCCTTGCTGGGAAAAATGTGCAAATGCACTACAGGGGACTCCTCCTATATCCACTTGATGGTGGACACTGATTGAGTACAGGTGTATGTGGGGGGTGGGGAGGGTTGCTCAACCACGATAGTCTGGTCAGACCGAATACATAATAAACAGGCAAAAAATTTGGGGGAGCATACCCATGTATTTCCAAAGCTGCTGCAGCTAAACCTTTTGGTTCATAGCTGCAGCAGCTTTGGAAATACATGGGTATGCTCCCCCAAATTTTTTGCCTGTTTATTTTGTTCCAGGTTACCTTTCTACTTTTTATCAAAAGAAAAATCGCTTGTTGCTTGCTTTGGATTTAGTAAAAGCTTCTTGTAGGAACTGGTTATTGGTCTTCCAGAATTCCAGACAATTCTGTACAGCTGGTACTGAAGATTGGGAAACATATCGCAGGAAAGGATGAAATTCATAGTTAGCAAAGAAAAAGTTGTTTAGTGGTGGAATGTAGTTATTATAGGCAAACTCCGCCAATGGAGGAAGAGGTGCCCAATCGTCGTGTATAAATGAAGAAAAATATTGTAAATACTGTTCCAGAGTCTGATTTATCCTTTCCGTCTGCCCATTATGAAGGATATGCAGCTAACAGGCAATGTTCAATAAAATGGGGTGTTAAAAGCAGGCAGTTGAGCTGCAGTTTTACCATCACTGACTGCTCACCTACAGTTGGATATAGAGTAGCTCAGAGCTGTAAACATGCTGTGCCCTGATTCTTTGAGCCTTGCATTCAGTGCTTGGTAAGGCTGCCCAGCATAAATAACAACAAAGAGCAGAGCCGCTCAGGTGTCAGTTCAATGGGTGGTGCTGGTCAGATCCGCCGTCCAAGCTATGAAGAATCCAAAAAAGTAGACCGCACTCAGGAAAGTAAGATGAAAACAATCAAAACTCCTTTATTCTTCTTCGGTGCAGCAGACAGACAGTACAATGCACATAACAGACGTGCCGGGTTAACGCGTTTCACGAATTAAATCGCTTACTCATAACCATACATCGTATCGTATGGTTATGAGTAAGCGATTTAATTTATGAAACGCGTTAACCCGGCACGTCTGTTATGTGCATTGTACTGTCTGTCTGCTGCACCGAAGAAGAATAAAGGAGTTTTGATTGTTTTCATCTTACTTTCCTGAGTGCGGTCTACTTTTTTGGATTCTTCAAGGCTGCCCAGCATGCCCCAGTTAAGTGTATGAGGCTGCACTGCAACTGCACGCTGCTGCGGTATGGCATTTTATCCTTTTTAACCACTTCCCACCTGCCATATAGCAGAATGACAGCCGCAAAGTGGTGAAGCTATCCTGACTGGGCGTCATATGACGTCCAGCAGGATAAGCCACGAGGGAGCGCAGAGCAGCGATCGGTGGTGCAGTGTGTCACTCTGATACACCGCATCTCCTATCCAAGTAAAGTGCCTATGACGTAGGCTCTTTACCATGTGATCAGCTGTGACCAATCACAGCTGGTCACATCGTAACCAGGAGGTGCCGTTTCTCTGCTTTTCTCAGTTTGCACTGACAAGGTGCGAGTAGAGGTGAGTGTGACAGGCTCTCAATGGAGCGGGTTCACACATCTCCGGGGCGGCCGTGGTCTGCATTGGAAAAGGGTCCTGTGCGTCTTTGGCTCCATTTCAGGTGCAAATTCAGGCAAAAATTTGGATCTGATTTGCAACTGAACCAGTGAACCCCTTCTGTGAGCCACGGCCGCAGCTAGTGTGAACCCAGCCTGACACATGTAGAAAACCTCCCAAATTTTTGATATGGATACAAGGGACACCTATTAGCAAAAGTGTAGGACACGCCCCCTTAACCACTTCAGCTCCGGAAGGTTTTACCCCCTTAATGACCAGGCCATTTTTTGTGATTCGGGACTACATTGCTTTAACTGACAATCGTGCAACACTGTACCCAAATAAATAATTGATGTCCTTTTTCTCCACAAATAGAGCTTTCTTTTGGTGGTATTTGATCACCTCTGCGGTTTTTAGATTTTGCGCTATAAACAAAAAAAAGCGACAATTTTGAATAAAAAACACAATATTTTTTACTTTCTGCTATAAAACATTCCCAATTAAAAAAAAAAAATCAAATTTTTTTATCAGTTTAGGCCAATTTGTATTCTACTACATATTATTGATAAACAAAATCCCAAAAAGACTATTTTAATTGGTTTGCGCAAAAGTTATAGCTTTTACAAACTACGTGATTGATTTTTGGACTTTTTGTTTATTTATTTATTTTTATTAGTAATGGCGGCGATCAGCAATTTTTTTAGCAGGACTGCGACATTTCGGCGGACCGATTGGACCCCTAACTGACATTTTTGACACTTTTTGGGGACCAGTGACATTAATACAGTAATTAGTGCTAAATAATATGCAGTGTTACTATATAAATGACACTGGCAGGGAAGGGGTTAACACTGGGGGGTGATCAAGGGGTTAAGTGTATGCCTAATAGTGCTTACTGACTGTGTGGGGGGATGGGTTGGACAGAGGCAGGGAAAAATCAGTGATTCAGCTTAGCTGAATTACACAATCTTTCCCTGCCTCTCTGACAGAAAAGCCACCTGCTTTGTTTACATAGGCAGGCGGCTCTTCTGTCATTCTAGCCGAAGATCGCGGGAGGCTGGCGGCGATCGAGCCTGCTCCTCCCACGGTCTGGCTCCTGCTGTGTCTATGCACATAATCACATAGATCTACATGATTGTGCGCAGCCGAGCCTCCCTGCCACAGTAAATCTGCGTGGGGCCGTCAGTAAGTGGTTAAAGAAGAATTATACAAAAAAAATGATTAGTTGAAAACACAAGGGCTTTTTTAACATTACTATTCTTTTATATTGGCTTTTGAATTTTACAAATGCAACAATTTAGCAATTGTTTAACTACTTGACATCCGCACTATAGCCGAATGACGGCCACAGCGCAGACTTGAATTGCCGGGAGGGCATACATTGACGTCCTCTCGACAACGAGCGGCCTGCGTGCTCCCTGTGGAGTGCACCCGGCTCGCTCTGTGATGGACGAGTCCCTGAGACTCGCCTGATCACAGATTGGAGATCGGGGGCAATCTCGCCCCCTTACCACTTGATCAGCTGTCAGCCAATGACAGCTGATCATGTAAAGTAAACAGCACGCGATCAGCTGTTTATTTTCTCCTCACTCTGTCAGTGTGAGGAGAAAAAAACAATGATCGCCGGCTGCTGTCAGAGGGACATCGGTCCTGAAGAGGAAAGAGATAATTTGTGCCCCCAGTGCCACCTACCAGTGCCCACCAGTGTCACCCACCAGTGCCACCTACTAGTGCCCACCAGCGCCACCTACCAGTGCCCACCAGTGCCATCTGCCAGTGCCCACTAGTGCCACCTACCAGTGTCACCTATCAGTGCCCCATCATGTGTCCCCTACCAGTGCCTATCATTGCCCATCAGTGCCACCTATTAGTGCCCATCAGTGCCGCCTATTAAAGCCCTTCAGCGCCACCTACCAGTGCCCTTCAGTGCCGCCCATCATTGCCAACCATCAGTGCCATCCACCAGTGCCGCCTTATCAGTGCCCATAAGTGCCGCCTTATCAGTGCCCATCAGTGTCTCCTATCAGTGCCGCATATCAGTGCCCATCAGTGCAGCCTATCAGTGCCCAACAGTGCAGCCTACCAGTGCCTTTAAGGGCCCATCAGTGCCGCCTCATCAGCGCACATCAATGAAGGAGAAAAATTACCTGTTTGCAAAATTTTATTACAAACTATAAAAAGTTTTTTGTTTTTTTTCAAAATTTTCGGTCTTTTTTTGTTTGTTCAGCAAAAAATAAAAACCCCAGTGGTGATTAACCACTTAAGCCCCGGAAGATTTTACCCCCATTCCGACCAGGGGGTATTTTGCGATTCGGCACTGCGTGACTTTAACGGACAATTGCGCGGTCGTGCGACGCTGTACCTAAACGAATTTGGCGTCCTTTTTTTCCCACAAACAGAGCTTTCTTTTGGTGGTATTTGATCACCTGTGCGATTTTTTGATCACGCGCTATAAACAAAAAAAGAGCGTCAATTTTGCAAAAATAGCAATATTTTTCACATTTTTTTATATGAAATTCCCCCAAAAAAAAATTTAAAAATCAAATTTTTTTTACTTTTTCGGCCAATTTGTTTTATGCTACCTATGTTTGGTAAAAAAAATCGCAAAAAGCGTATTTTGATTGGTTTGCGCAAAAGTTATCGCGTTTACTAACAAAGGGAAAGATTTCTGTCATTTTTGTTGTTTTTTTTTTTAACGTATAATGGCGGCGATCTGCGATTTTTTTTGCGGTACTGCGACATTGGGGCGGACAGATCGGACCCTTGACTGACATTTTTGACACTTTTGGGGTTACCAGTGACATTTCTACAGTAATCAGTGCTATATATATGCACTGTTACTGTAAAAATACACTGGTAGTGAAGGGGTTAACTTTATTTGGGAGGGAGGGGCTGTGTGTATCCCTAGGGGCGTGCTTTCTACTGTGATTGGCTGGGGCTTGAGCTGTATGGACACTGATCAACGGATCTACATACTAGATCCGAGTGATCAGTATCCTAACAGCAAGGAGAATGACAGGCAGCTTGTTTACACAGGCTGCCTGACATTCTCCCTCTCCCCCGCCGATCGCCGAGTGACCGGCGGACATCGGGTCCGCCGGTCACACGCGCGGGGGGGTCCGTGACCACGCGGGAGCGGGAGCGCGCCTCCGGGGGCGCGCACTCGCTCCCTAGACCCTCACAAGCTAGTGACGTAGCCCTACGTCACTTTGCCTGTGAGGGGCTGACTGCCGACGTAGATCGGCGTTAGGCAGTCGGCAAGTGGTTAAATACCACCAAAATAAAGCTCTATTTGTTTGAAAAAAATGATACAAAATTTTATTTGGGTACAGTGTTGCATGACCGCGCAATTGTCATTCAAAGTGCGACAGGGCTGAAAGCTGAAAATTGGCCTGGGCAGGAAGGGGGTGAAAGTGCCCAGTAGACAAGTGGTTAAAAGGTTTAGCACTGGGGAAACACTTTTTTTTTGTATACAAAAAATTGAAAAAAGTGTGGTACAAAAGTGTATATTAACAGTGAGGTAAACAGAAAACAATAGTCATTGTTACAGAAATAGCACCACTCATACAAAGTCTTTTTTTTCCTTGATCCTGTTGTTTAATTATATCTGACATGGGAAACACTTCTTGAAGGATTTAACCACTTGCCGTCTGAGTACGGTAGTACTACTGCGGCAAAGTGGTGCGTTATCGTCTGACGACGTAGTATTAACGTCGTCAGACACTCCCCCTTCTGGGCGGCGCTTGCGCGCCGCCGGAGGCTCGCTCCCGCTGTTTTCATTCACAGCGGGAGTCGGGCCAGGGGAGGAGCAGCGGCGATCGCCGCTGCTCTGCCCCGATCGCCGGGGATCTAGTGTGGAGATCCGCCCGCCTGTGTAAACACAAGCGGGCGGATCTCCATAGTGACAGGGAGTGACAGATCGGACTGTTCAGCATAGCTGGACATCCGATCTGTCCATGACTCACTCAGTCACCTCCCCCCACACACGTTAGTAAGCACCAGGCATACATTAACCCCTCCCTCTCCAATAAAATTAACCCCTTCCCTGCCAGTGTCATTTTTACAGTAACAGTGCATATATATAGCACTGATTACTGCAGTAATGTCACTGGTACCCCCAAAAGTGTCAAAAATGTCAGTCAAGGGTCCGATCTGTCCGCCGCAATGTCGCAGTTCCACAAAAAAAAATCGCAGATCGCCGCCATTACGCGTTAAAAAAAAAACACCAAAAATGACAGAAATCTTTCCCTTTGTTAGTAAACGCAATAACTTTTGCGCAAACCAATCAAAATACGCTTATTGCGATTTTTTTTACCAAACATAGGTAGCAGAAAACAAATTGGCCAAAAATTTTTTAAAAAATTGGTTTTTACATCTTTTTTGGGGGGAATTTCATATAAAAAAATGTTAAAAATATTGTTATTTTTTCAAAATAAACGCTTTTTTTTTGTTTATAGCGCAAAAAGTAAAAATCGCACAGGTGATCAAATACCACCAAAAGAAAGCTCTGTTTGTGGGAAAAAAAGGACGTAAATTTCGTTTGGGTACGGCGTCGCACGACCGCGCAATTGTCAGTTGAAGTCGCACAGCGCCGAATCGCAAAAAGTGGCCTGGACGGAAGACAGCAAAATCCTCCGGTGGTAAAGTGGTTAAAGTGCATTTTTTATACAACTATATAGATCAGACCAAACGAGGAGGAAAGCGGGACAGAGGGACTTTGTTCCGAATGAGGGACGGTCCCTCATAATCAGGGACAGTTGGTATGATGTAGCAGGAGTTCCTTCAATAGATGAGGTTAAGTCTGAACCCCCCTGAGCTATCCTGCTAGGAAGCTGTCAAAGCTGACAGCCAATCACAGACGGCGGAGGCACTCCCCATTTGGCAGATGCATGCGTACAAAGGGCACGTGTATACGTGTAAATTCGGGATGTGCCTCCACATCTTATGATTGGCTGTCAGCTTTGACAGTTTCCTAAGAGGATGGCTCAGGTGGGTTCAAACTCACGTCATCAATCCATTGTCCGTGGTCTGTCTGTTAATGTGATGGCTGATCAGCCACAACCCAGCAAATAATCCCCAAATCTTACAAACTCCATGGAGGATGATTTGCTAAAACAGGAGAGTGCAAAATATGGTGTAGCCAATCAGCTTCTAACTTCAGCTTGTTTAATCAAGCTTTCACAATAAAACCTGGAAGCTGATTGGTTTCTATGCAGAGCCAGGCCCGGATTGGCTCATCGGGAGCACCGGTAGAATTTCCGGTGGGCTGGTCGGTGCGAGAGCCGTTGTCATGGCACTGGGTTGAATGCTGTCACTAGGCTGCCTGCACTCACAGCAGCCCCACTCCAGTGGCGTAGCGTGGGGGTTGCTGGGGGGGCCAGCCGCACGGGCAGCAAAATTTGGGGGGATGCATCCCGCGGCCGCGCCAGTGTCACTTAAACGTGGCTTGCCCGACGTGCTCCTCAGATGCCTTAGATTTTAAATTGGCGCCACCATGTTACAGCGCATGCTCGCATTCGGAAAAGGCAATACACGTTCAGCTATTCCCGGGAATAGCCAAACGTATACGAGCTTTCCCGAGTGGCGGCAGCGCATGCACAATGACGTGTTGGCGCTGGGCGGCACCATTTTTAAATCTATAGCACCTCAGGAACAGGTAAGTGAGACTTCTCCACAGCCGCACTACCTGCCATTATGCGGGGCTGCGGGCATACTACAAGAGATGCAGTGCTGGGGGGATGGTACACCTGTACCATGGCCGCAGGACTGCATCTCCTCTAGTATGCAGGCAGCCCTGCATTCTCCTGTTCCATGCCCGCAACCTTGCATTCTCCTGTACCATGCCCACAGTCCTGAATTCTCCTGTACCATGCCCGCAGCCCTGCATTCTCCTGTACCATGCCCGCAGCCCTGCATTCTCCTGTACCATGCCCACAGTCCTGCATTCTCCTGTACCATGCCCGCAGCCCTGTATTCTCCTGTACTATGCCCACAGCCCTGCATTCTCCTGTACCATGCCCGCAGCCCTGTATTCTCCTGTACCATGCCCACAGCCCTGTATTCTCCTGTACCATGCCCGCAGCCCTGCATTCTCCTGTTACATGCCCACAGCCCTGTATTCTCCTGTACTATGCCCTCAGCCCTGTATTCTCCTGTACCATAGCGCAGCCCTGTATTCTCCTGTACCATGCCCGCAGCCCTGCATTCTCCTGTACCATGCCCACAGTCCTGCATTCTCCTGTACCATGCCCTCAGCCCTGCATTCTCCTGTACCATGCCGCAGCCCTGCATTCTCCTGTACCATGCCCGCAGCCCTGTAATCTCCTGTACCATGCTGCAGCCCTGTATTCTCCTGTACCATGCCCGCAGCCCTGCATTCTCCTGTACCATGCCCACAGTCCGGCATTCTCCTGTACCATGCCCTCAGCCCTGCATTCTCCTGTACCATGCCGCAGCCCTGTATTCTCCTGTACCATGCCCTCAGCCCTGCATTCTCCTGTACCATGCCGCAGCCCTGTATTCTCCTGTACCATGCCCGCAGCCCTGCATTCTCCTGTACCATGCCCGCAGCCCTGTAATCTCCTGTACCATGCCCTCAGCCCTGCATTCTCCTGTACCATGCCCGCAGCCCTGTAATCTCCTGTACCATGCCCTCAGCCCTGCATTCTCCTGTACCATGCCCGCAGCCCTGTAATCTCCTGTACCATGCCCACAGTAATGCATTCTCCTGTACCATGCCCTCAGCCCTGCATTCTCCTGTACCATGCCTCAGCCCTGCATTCTCCTGTAGAATGCCGCAGCCCTGTATTCTCCTGTACCATGCCCGCAGCCCTGCATTCTCCTGTACCATGCCTGCAGCCCTGTATTCTCCTGTACCATGCCCGCAGTCCTGTATTCTCCTGTACCATGCCGCAGCCCTGTATTCTCCTGTACCATGCCCGCAGCCCTGCATTCTCCTGTACCATGCCCGCAGCCCTGTATTCTCCTGTACCATGCCGCAGCCCTGTATTCTCCTGTAGAATGCCCACAGCCCTGTATTCTCCTGTACCATGCCCACAGCCCTGTATTCTCCTGTACCATGCCCACAGCCCTGCATTCTCCTGTACCATGCCCTCAGCCCTGCATTCTCCTGTACCATGCCCTCAGCCCTGCATTCTCCTGTACCATGCCTCAGCCCTGCATTCTCCTGTACCATGCCGCAGCCCTGCATTCTCCTGTACCATGCCGCAGCCCTGCATTCTCCTGTACCATGCCCTCAGCCCTGCATTCTCCTGTACCATGCCGCAGCCCTGTATTCTCCTGTACCATGCCGCAGCCCTGTATTCTCCTGTACCATGCCCACAGCCCTGTATTCTCCTGTACCATGCCCGCAGCCCTGCATTCTCCTGTTACATGCCCACAGCCCTGTATTCTCCTGTACTATGCCCTCAGCCCTGTATTCTCCTGTACCATAGCGCAGCCCTGTATTCTCCTGTACCATGCCCGCAGCCCTGCATTCTCCTGTACCATGCCCACAGTCCTGCATTCTCCTGTACCATGCCCTCAGCCCTGCATTCTCCTGTACCATGCCCTCAGCCCTGCATTCTCCTGTACCATGCCCGCAGCCCTGTATTCTCCTGTACCATGCCCTCAGCCCTGTATTCTCCTGTACCATGCCCACAGCCCTGCATTCTCCTGTACCATGCCCAAAGCCCTGCATTCTCCTGTACCATGCCCTCAGCCCTGTATTCTCCTGTACCATGCCTACAGCCCTGTATTCTCTTGTACCATGCCCGCAGCCCTGTATTCTCCTGTACCATGCCCGCAGCCATTCATTGCACACTTATATTCTGAGGTTTTAATTACATTGTTTTAATATAGTCAGTCGTGAACTAAAGTGGGCTGGTCTAAGGCATGAAACTCCAGGGCTGAAAACGAGTCCCACTCCGGCCCTGTGCAGAGCTGCAACAGATTTTGCACTTTGTAAAATTTAGTAAATCTCCCCATACCTTCTGTCCCAGCTGTATAATCCCTACTAATAAACCCCTCCCCCCACAGACGACTAGTCTGCCAAACTTTGCACTCAGCGGTGTCACATGACAAAGAAGAAGCACACAAAGGAGAACAAGGTATCCCCCTCAGCCTGTACTCCCCTATACACGAGGCCAGGGGGCGCCCTACGTATAGTGTCAGGATAATCACCCCCTCCTCTCCATAAGTATCATGTCTTTACCGATCTCTCTAACGCACAATACAATCCACAAACCCCGCCCTCTTCACTGACATCATCGCACACGAACACACCACAAAGGCTTTGTGATTGGCCAGCACTGTAGCCGGTCACGTTGCCACACTGTTTACATCCTCTCAGCTGTTCACCCCCACCTTCTCCCACAATGCACCGCACATATCAAAACAAATAACGAGACAGGCTTTTCCCTCAGGATGCACCCCGGCCTCCCTTTAGACGTGTGAGCTCCAGGCCTGTCTGGCCCTCTCCTAGCTCAGCAGACACCTATTGTTACATTGTGTCTCCAGGCAGAGTTGTGTATAGTAGGAGGAAGAGGTAGACTTTGTATTGCTGGCTGTGTCCCCTCTGAGTGAGGACATTCACTTCTCTCATTGTACTGAAAGTGAGGGGAACAACATTTTACAGTTGTCCCCAGAACAAAAAGTGAGGGTAAATCCTCCATTGGGGTCCCACTTTGGGGGATTTCCTTTCACTTCCAGTTGCATTTCTTGGACAGGAAATGAAGGGGAATTGTCCCCAATGTTAGGGGGTGTAACCCTTCTCCGCTACAGCCAAAGCTATATGTACACTTTAACCACTCCAGCCCCAGAAGGTTTTACCCCCTTAATGACCAGGCCATTTTTTGCAATATGGCACTGCATTGCTTTAACTGACAATTGCACGGTTGTGTGACACTCTACCCAAATACATCCTTTTTCCCCCACGAATAGAGCTTTCCTTTGGTGGTATTTGATCACCTCTGCACTTTTTATTTTTTGTACTATAAACAAAAAAAGAACGACAAGTTTGAAAAAACAATAATTTTTAATTACTGCTATAAAACATTCCCAATAAAAAAATAAAAAAAATCAAATTTATTTATCAGTTTAAGCCAATTTGTATTCTGCTACATATTGTTGGTAAAAAAAAAAAATCCCAAAAAGTGAATATTGATTGGTTTGCGCAAAAGTTATTGTGTTTACAAACTATGGGATAGATTTATGGACTTTTGTATTTTGTTTTTATTAGTAATGGCAGCGATAAGCGATTTTTAGAGGGACTGAGACATTGCAGTGGACAGATCTGACACTAAGTGACAGTTTTTGGGGACCGGTGACACCAATACAGTGATCAGTGCTAAAAAATATGCACTGTTACTGTATAAATGACAATGCCCCACACCAATGACTGGGCCCTGGGCAGCTGCCCCTTTTGCCCTGTGTTAAAGACGGCTCTGGCCGGATCCACAAACTGGCACGTACGCCCCTTAGAGCCTTAAAGCGAAATAACGTATATGTATGAGATTTTGCACTTAAGGGCGGCCCTGTCGCAGTATATGTACGGTGGGCGGTCCTTAAGTGGTTAATGAAAGTGGTTCTTAGGCCGGGTCCACACATATGCCAATTGGATGTGGGTTTCCCTGCATCCAATGTCCATGACAGGCGAGTGTGACCAGCTCACAATGGAGCCGGGTCACACATGTTTGGGGCGGTCGCAGTCCGCATTCTAAAAGGGTCCTGTGCGTCTTTGGGTCCAATTCAGGTGCGAATTCAGGCAAAAATTCAGACCTGATTCACACGGGACCCCAGGCACGAACCCACGGGTGCATACGTGTGAACCCAGCCTAACGGGATTCCCTACATGAACTACCTCAGCTCTGGAAGGTTTTATCCTCTTCTTGAACAGGCCATTTTTCGTTATTTAGCACTGCATTATTTTAACTGGTAATTCCACGGTCATGCAACGCTGTACCCAGATAAAATTTATAGAATTTCTTTACACAAATAGAGCTTTCTTTACTTTCAATGTTTTTTATCACTATAGAGCTCTCTTTAGTATTTGATCACCACTGGTATTTTTATTATTTATTATTTAAATGACCAAAAAATTAAAAAAACAAAAACAATATGTTTTACTTTCTGCTATAAAATATATCCCATAAAACTATTACTGCGGCAGGCAATTTGACACTAACTGATGCTGGGGGAACAGACTAGCTGCCAATGAGATCACCAGTGACACTCATACAGTGATCAGTGATAATACCGTATGGCAGCACTCATGGTTGCACTGTGGGGAGCAGCACGGAGTCTGGAGCCTGGGTTCACACTTGTGTGATCAGACACTGCATGTGATTCACACAGGAATCGCACTGCATTCCTGTGCACATCACATGCAATGTCTGTGTAGTGTGACTTCAGCCATACATTTTGTATGGCTAAAATTGCATCGCATCTGCACCAAAATGATGCAGGACCCTTTTTACTCCCCTGCACCAGAATCGCATCACATGAATGTTCACAACCAGATGCGATTCTGACAATCGTACTGCATTTTGCAATCTGTTTCGGGGTCTAGTTATGATACCATTGACACCCGCAGCAGATTGAATGGACGCTGTGCGATTGCAATGCAGTGCGGGAAATGCACAGGATTTGCTGCGGTTCCAGCATTGCACAAGTGTGAACCAGGGCAGAGTGTCCATGGCAGACACTTTGTGCATGTTCACCCAGGCTGCCCAGTGCCATTGGTGGTTATACTGCAGGCGCCTATGTCCTAGCAACCAATGACACTGGTTGCGGCCCCACCACCAGTGTCCAACAAGCCAAGATACTTTGTGCCCTGGCCTCCAATGTCTTGCAACCAGTGATGCTGTGTGACCTGGTTGCCAGCATCCTAGCAACCAATGATGCTGTGTGACCTGGCTGCCAGAGTTCCAGCAACCAATGACACTGTGTGACCTGGCTGCCAGAGTTCCAGCAACCAATGACACTGTGTGACCTGGCTGCCAGAGTTCCAGCAACCAATGACACTTTGTGACCTGGCTGCCAGCATCCTAGCAACCAATGATGCTTTGTGACCTGGCTGCCAGCATCCTAGCAACCAATGATGCTGTGTGACCTGGCTGCCAGAGTTCTAGCAGCCAATGACGCTGTGTGACCTGGCTGCCAGAATTCTAGCAACCAATGACGCTGTGTGACCTGGCTGCCAGAGTTCTAGCAGCCAATGACGCTGTGTGACCTGGCTGCCAGAGTTCCAGCAATCAATGACACTGTGTGACCTGGCTGCCAGAATTCTAGCAACCAATGACGCTGTGTGACCTGGCTGCCAGAGTTCTAGCAACCAATGACACTGTGTGACCTGGCTGCCAGAGTTCTAGCAGCCAATGACACTGTGTGACCTGGCTGCCAGAGTTCCAGCAATCAATGACACTGTGTGACCTGGCTGCCAGAATTCTAGCAACCAATGACGCTGTGTGACCTGGCTGCCAGAGTTCCAGCAACCAATGACACTGTGTGACCTGGCTGCCAGCATCCTAGCAACCAATGATGCTTTGTGACCTGGCTGCCAGAATTCTAGCAACCAATGATGCTGTGTGACCTGGCTACCAGAGTTCTAGCAGCCAATGACGCTGTGTGACCTGGCTGCCAGAATTCTAGCAACCAATAACGCTGTGTGACCTGGCTGCCAGAGTTCCAGCAACCAATGACACTGTGTGACCTGGCTGCCAGAATTCTAGCAACCAATGACGCTGTGTGACCTGGCTGCCAGAGTTCCAGCAACCCATGACACTGTGTGACCTGGCTGCCAGCATCCTAGGAACCAATGATGCTGTGTGACCTGGCAGCCAGAGTTCTAGCAGCCAATGACACTGTGTGACCTGGCTGCCAGAATTCTAGCAACCAATGACGCTGTGTGACCTGGCTGCCAGAGTTCTAGAAACCAATGACACTGTGTGACCTGGCTGCCAGAGTTCTAGCAACCAATGACGCTGTGTGACCTGGCTGCCAGAATTCTAGCAACCAATGACGCTGTGTGACCTGGCTGCCAGAGTTCTAGTAACCAATGACGCTGTGTGACCTGGCTGCCAGAGTTCTAGCAACCAATGACGCTGTGTGACCTGGCTGCCAGTGTCTTAGCAATCAATGATGCTGTGGGGTTGATTAAATAAAACTGTAAGGAGAGCAAAATCTGGTGCAAATCAGTATAGAAACCAATTATATTCCAGGTTTTTTAACTGAACAAACTGAAGTTAGAAGCTGATTGGCTACCATGCACAGCTGCATCAGATTTTGCACTCTACAGTTTTAGTAAATCAACCCCTGCATGACTTGACTACCAGCTTCCTAGCAACCAATGACGCTTTGTGACCTGGCTTACACTGTCCTAGCAACTAATGACACCGTGTGATCTGGTTGCCAGCGATTTAGCAACCAATGATGCTGTGGGGTTGATTTACTAAAACTGGAGAGTGCAAAATCTGGTGCAAATCTGCATAGAGACCAATCATCTTCCAGGATTTTTTAATTGAACAAGCTGAAGTTAGAAGCTGATTGGCTACTGTGCACAGCTGCACCAGATTTTAAACTTTTCACTTTTTTAGTAAATCAACCCATGTGTGACCTGGCTGCCAGCGTCTTAGCAACCAATGACATTGTGTGACCTGGCAGACAGCGTCCTAGCAACCAATGACATTGGGTGACCTGACTGCCAGCATCCTAGCAACCAATGATGCTGTGTGACCTGGCTTCCAGCATCTTAGCAACCAATGATGCTATGTGACTTGGCTGCCAGCATCCTAGCAACCAATGATGCTATGTGACTTGGCTGCCAGTGTCCCAGCAACCAATGGCTGTCATTGTCCTAGCAACCAATGATGCTCTGTGATCTGGCTGCCAGTGTCCTAGCAACAAATGACACTATGCCACCTGGCTGCTAGTGTCCTAGCAACCAATGACACTGTGTGACCTGGCTGCTAGTGCCCTAGCAACCAATGACGCTGTGTGACCTGGCTGCTAGTGTCCTAGCAACCAATGACACTGTGTGACCTGGCTGCTAGTGTCCTAGCAACCAATGATGCTGTGTGACCTGACTGCTAGTGTCCTAGCAACCAATGACGCTGTGTGACCTGGCTGCAAGTGTCCTAGCAACCAATGATGCTGTGCAGCTTGGCTGCCAATTTCATAGCAGCCAAGGAGGTTGGGCAAAAGCAGTGCAGCCACATTCTTCCTAGCAACTAACAATGCTGTGGGGTCCCGCTGCCAGCATCCTAGCAACCATCGTCAGGAAGTAGCGATGGCAAACATGTCCACCTCAAGTGGCGTCTGCCCTCAGCACAGCTCTGCATCGTTGATTTGGCAGAGTAAAAAATGCTCCAATATTTAGAGGCAGTTCATACCACATGCAGTCCAGTGCGCTTTTTTTCTGGATCAAAAATGCATGAAAACTAGATTATATGGTTTCCAATGGCTTAGTTCACACCAGTGTGATCAGTTCCAGAAATAAAAGTAGAACATGATGCATTTTCCTGCACTGGAATGCGATAAAATGCATTGGAATGCATTTAAAAACGCACCAGACCCCAATATTGGGGGGGGGGGAATAAATATAAAAGCATCTGGAATGCATCCAGGAAACACATCAAAAATGCACTGGACCGCGTCAAAAATGTAGTTAAACATGCATGCAGAAATGCGTCCGGAATGGATGGAGTGCGTTTTTGTGGTGTGATCCTTACGCTAAAATAAAATGACGAATTTTCTTGCTTTACTTTAATTTTCAAAGTTTGAAAACAATGTTTGCCATGACATCATCCTGTGGAAGTTTATATGAGGTTATACTTGTATAGATCTATTGAAGGGCTGTGAGGAGATTGGCATTGAGCGGTATGACACACAGCGCCCCCTGGCGGGTGATGGAGGAAGTGTATACCCGTGTAGAGGGAGTCTGGGGATGCGGAGTGATAGAACACAGGCTGTACACGGGCCTGTATGTACTCCGTGCTCCCCCCCTCCCCCGTCCTGCATCGCCAGAAAGAGCTCGGGGCATCTGTGAGAAGACGGCGGCCGGCCGGGCGGGGACCGAGTGTGCCGCCACCCCTGACACCCTTCCCCGCTTCTCATGGTGAGTGGTCGGTGTCTGGGTCAGTATGGAGTCAGAGGAGGCTTGTGGCGCAGTCAGCGGCTGTGTGTGTCAGGCATGGAGGAGCTCTGTAGGGGGCGGGGCCTGCTGGGACTTGTAGTTCTTCAGGGCTATCGTTGTGTGGTTCCCCCCTCCCCCCTGTACATGTGGCATTCAGTCTCCCCCCCCCCCCCCAACTAGGGTTGCCACCTCACCCCTTTATACCAGGACACATAATAATTACACAGGTTCTGAGGCTGATTAAGGTTGTATATAAACTCACTTGGTGCCTTATGTGCATTATTTCAGCCTCAGAACCTGTGTATATAATATGTGTCCTGGATTAA
The DNA here is from genome assembly GCF_965119305.1 of Pelophylax lessonae. Lineage (NCBI taxonomy): Eukaryota > Metazoa > Chordata > Amphibia > Anura > Ranidae > Pelophylax > Pelophylax lessonae. Next base: position 421,145,295 of record NC_138772.1, on the reverse strand, counting down.
AGGGACCCCCACCCCCCACACCACACTGACAGCTGTCCTGTGACAACTCTGACTCAACTTTCCCATCTTCCTGTCCTGGGGACACGGCACCTCCTTTATGTAGATGTGAGGTCCATTCACACCGATCACACTGTACACTACATACTATGTACATGTCACCCTCCGATCACACTGTACACTATATACCATGTACATGTCACCCTCCGATCACACCGTACACTACATACCATGTACATGTCACCCCCCCCGATCACACCGTACACTACATACTATGTACATGTCACCCTCCGATCACACTGTACACTATATACCATGTACATGTCACCCTCCGATCACACCGTACACTACATACCATGTACATGTCACCCCCCCCGATCACACCGTACACTACATACCATGTACATGTCACCCTCCGATCACACCGTACACTACATACCATGTACATGTCACCCTCCGATCACACTGTACACTATATACCATGTACATGTCACCCTCCGATCACACCGTACACTACATACCATGTACATGTCACCCTCCGATCACACCGTACACTACATACCATGTACATGTCACCACCGATCACACCGTACACTACATACTATGTACATGTCACCCTCCGATCACACCGTACACTACATACCATGTACATGTCACCCTCCGATCACACCGTACACTACATACCATGTACATGTCACCCTCCGATCACACCGTACACTACATACTATGTACATGTCACCCTCCGATCACACCGTACACTACATACTATGTACATGTCACCCCCCCCCCCCCCCGATCACACCGTACACTACATACTATGTACATGTCACCCCCCCCCCGATCACACTGTACACTACATACTATGTACATGTCACCCTCCGATCACACTGTACACTATATACCATGTACATGTCACCCTCCGATCACACCGTACACTACATACCATGTACATGTCACCCCCCCCCCCGATCACACCGTACACTACATACTATGTACATGTCACCCTCCGATCACACTGTACACTATATACCATGTACATGTCACCCTCCGATCACACCGTACACTACATACCATGTACATGTCACCCCCCCCGATCACACCGTACACTACATACCATGTACATGTCACCCTCCGATCACACCGTACACTACATACCATGTACATGTCACCCTCCGATCACACTGTACACTATATACCATGTACATGTCACCCTCCGATCACACCGTACACTATATACCATGTACATGTCACCCTCCGATCACACCGTACACTACATACCATGTACATGTCACCCTCCGATCACACCGTACACTACATACCATGTACATGTCACCACCGATCACACCGTACACTACATACTATGTACATGTCACCCTCCGATCACACCGTACACTACATACCATGTACATGTCACCCTCCGATCACACCGTACACTACATACCATGTACATGTCACCCTCCGATCACACCGTACACTACATACCATGTACATGTCACCCTCCGATCACACCGTACACTACATACCATGTACATGTCACCCTCCGATCACACCGTACACTACATACCATGTACATGTCACCCTCCGATCACACCGTACACTACATACCATGTACATGTCACCCTCCGATCACACTGTACACTACATACTATGTACATGTCACCCTCCGATCACACCGTACACTACATACCATGTACATGTCACCCTCCGATCACACCGTACACTACATACCATGTACATGTCACCCTCCGATCACACCGTACACTACATACCATGTACATGTCACCCTCCGATCACACCGTACACTACATACCATGTACATGTCCCCCCTCCGATCACACCGTACACTACATACCATGTACATGTCACCCTCCGATCACACCGTACACTACATACCATGTACATGTCACCCTCCGATCACACCGTACCCTACATACCATGTACATGTCACCCTCCGATCACACCGTACACTACATACCATGTACATGTCACCCTCCGATCACACCGTACCCTACATACCATGTACATGTCACCCTCCGATCACACCGTACACTACATACCATGTACATGTCACCCTCCGATCACACTGTACACTACATACTATGTACATGTCACCCCCCGATCACACTGTACACTACATACTATGTACATGTCACCCTCCGATCACACCGTACACTACATACCATGTACATGTCACCCCCCGATCACACTGTACACTACATACTATGTACATGTCACCCTCCGATCACACCGTACACTACATACCATGTACATGTCCCCCCTCCGATCACACCGTACACTACATACCATGTACATGTCACCCTCCGATCACACCGTACACTACATACCATGTACATGTCACCCTCCGATCACACCGGACACTACATACCATGTACATGTCACCCTCTGATCACACCGTACACTACATACCATGTACATGTCACCCCCCCCGATCACACCGTACACTACATACTATGTACATGTCACCCTCCGATCACACTGTACACTATATACCATGTACATGTCACCCTCCGATCACACCGTACACTACATACCATGTACATGTCACCCCCCCCGATCACACCGTACACTACATACCATGTACATGTCACCCTCCGATCACACCGTACACTACATACCATGTACATGTCACCCTCCGATCACACTGTACACTATATACCATGTACATGTCACCCTCCGATCACACCGTACACTATATACCATGTACATGTCACCCTCCGATCACACCGTACACTACATACCATGTACATGTCACCCTCCGATCACACCGTACACTACATACCATGTACATGTCACCACCGATCACACCGTACACTACATACTATGTACATGTCACCCTCCGATCACACCGTACACTACATACCATGTACATGTCACCCTCCGATCACACCGTACACTACATACCATGTACATGTCACCCTCCGATCACACCGTACACTACATACCATGTACATGTCACCCTCCGATCACACCGTACACTACATACCATGTACATGTCACCCTCCGATCACACCGTACACTACATACCATGTACATGTCACCCTCCGATCACACCGTACACTACATACCATGTACATGTCACCCTCCGATCACACTGTACACTACATACTATGTACATGTCACCCTCCGATCACACCGTACACTACATACCATGTACATGTCACCCTCCGATCACACCGTACACTACATACCATGTACATGTCACCCTCCGATCACACCGTACACTACATACCATGTACATGTCACCCTCCGATCACACCGTACACTACATACCATGTACATGTCCCCCCTCCGATCACACCGTACACTACATACCATGTACATGTCACCCTCCGATCACACCGTACACTACATACCATGTACATGTCACCCTCCGATCACACCGTACCCTACATACCATGTACATGTCACCCTCCGATCACACCGTACACTACATACCATGTACATGTCACCCTCCGATCACACCGTACCCTACATACCATGTACATGTCACCCTCCGATCACACCGTACACTACATACCATGTACATGTCACCCTCCGATCACACTGTACACTACATACTATGTACATGTCACCCCCCGATCACACTGTACACTACATACTATGTACATGTCACCCTCCGATCACACCGTACACTACATACCATGTACATGTCACCACCGATCACACCGTACACTACATACCATGTACATGTCACCACCGATCACACCGTACACTACATACCATGTACATGTCACCCTCCGATCACACCGTACACTACATACCATGTACATGTCACCCTCCGATCACACCGTACACTACATACCATGTACATGTCACCCCCCGATCACACTGTACACTACATACTATGTACATGTCACCCTCCGATCACACCGTACACTACATACCATGTACATGTCACCCCCCGATCACACTGTACACTACATACTATGTACATGTCACCCTCCGATCACACTGTACACTATATACCATGTACATGTCACCCTCCGATCACACCGTACACTATATACCATGTACATGTCACCCTCCGATCACACCGTACACTACATACCATGTACATGTCACCCTCCGATCACACCGTACACTACATACCATGTACATGTCACCACCGATCACACCGTACACTACATACTATGTACATGTCACCCTCCGATCACACCGTACACTACATACCATGTACATGTCACCCTCCGATCACACCGTACACTACATACCATGTACATGTCACCCTCCGATCACACCGTACACTACATACCATGTACATGTCACCCTCCGATCACACCGTACACTACATACCATGTACATGTCACCCTCCGATCACACCGTACACTACATACCATGTACATGTCACCCTCCGATCACACCGTACACTACATACCATGTACATGTCACCCTCCGATCACACTGTACACTACATACTATGTACATGTCACCCTCCGATCACACCGTACACTACATACCATGTACATGTCACCCTCCGATCACACCGTACACTACATACCATGTACATGTCACCCTCCGATCACACCGTACACTACATACCATGTACATGTCACCCTCCGATCACACCGTACACTACATACCATGTACATGTCCCCCCTCCGATCACACCGTACACTACATACCATGTACATGTCACCCTCCGATCACACCGTACACTACATACCATGTACATGTCACCCTCCGATCACACCGTACCCTACATACCATGTACATGTCACCCTCCGATCACACCGTACACTACATACCATGTACATGTCACCCTCCGATCACACCGTACCCTACATACCATGTACATGTCACCCTCCGATCACACCGTACACTACATACCATGTACATGTCACCCTCCGATCACACTGTACACTACATACTATGTACATGTCACCCCCCGATCACACTGTACACTACATACTATGTACATGTCACCCTCCGATCACACCGTACACTACATACCATGTACATGTCACCCCCCGATCACACTGTACACTACATACTATGTACATGTCACCCTCCGATCACACCGTACACTACATACCATGTACATGTCCCCCCTCCGATCACACCGTACACTACATACCATGTACATGTCACCCTCCGATCACACCGTACACTACATACCATGTACATGTCACCCTCCGATCACACCGGACACTACATACCATGTACATGTCACCCTCTGATCACACCGTACACTACATACCATGTACATGTCACCCCCCCCGATCACACCGTACACTACATACTATGTACATGTCACCCTCCGATCACACTGTACACTATATACCATGTACATGTCACCCTCCGATCACACCGTACACTACATACCATGTACATGTCACCCCCCCCGATCACACCGTACACTACATACCATGTACATGTCACCCTCCGATCACACCGTACACTACATACCATGTACATGTCACCCTCCGATCACACTGTACACTATATACCATGTACATGTCACCCTCCGATCACACCGTACACTATATACCATGTACATGTCACCCTCCGATCACACCGTACACTACATACCATGTACATGTCACCCTCCGATCACACCGTACACTACATACCATGTACATGTCACCACCGATCACACCGTACACTACATACTATGTACATGTCACCCTCCGATCACACCGTACACTACATACCATGTACATGTCACCCTCCGATCACACCGTACACTACATACCATGTACATGTCACCCTCCGATCACACCGTACACTACATACCATGTACATGTCACCCTCCGATCACACCGTACACTACATACCATGTACATGTCACCCTCCGATCACACCGTACACTACATACCATGTACATGTCACCCTCCGATCACACCGTACACTACATACCATGTACATGTCACCCTCCGATCACACTGTACACTACATACTATGTACATGTCACCCTCCGATCACACCGTACACTACATACCATGTACATGTCACCCTCCGATCACACCGTACACTACATACCATGTACATGTCACCCTCCGATCACACCGTACACTACATACCATGTACATGTCACCCTCCGATCACACCGTACACTACATACCATGTACATGTCCCCCCTCCGATCACACCGTACACTACATACCATGTACATGTCACCCTCCGATCACACCGTACACTACATACCATGTACATGTCACCCTCCGATCACACCGTACCCTACATACCATGTACATGTCACCCTCCGATCACACCGTACACTACATACCATGTACATGTCACCCTCCGATCACACCGTACCCTACATACCATGTACATGTCACCCTCCGATCACACCGTACACTACATACCATGTACATGTCACCCTCCGATCACACTGTACACTACATACTATGTACATGTCACCCCCCGATCACACTGTACACTACATACTATGTACATGTCACCCTCCGATCACACCGTACACTACATACCATGTACATGTCACCCCCCGATCACACTGTACACTACATACTATGTACATGTCACCCTCCGATCACACCGTACACTACATACCATGTACATGTCCCCCCTCCGATCACACCGTACACTACATACCATGTACATGTCACCCTCCGATCACACCGTACACTACATACCATGTACATGTCACCCTCCGATCACACCGGACACTACATACCATGTACATGTCACCCTCTGATCACACCGTACACTACATACCATGTACATGTCACCCACCGATTACATCACAATACACCTGGCTGACCGGTCACTTTGTGACCCTCTTATAAACTTTAAACTCTTGCTGACCGCCAGTAGTACATGTACAGGCAGCAGCTGCGGGCGCAGCGACATACCCGTAAATCTCTGTGTACTTCCTCGTATAGAGGCGCGCATGCTGAACTATGCTTTGATTGGACAAGAGTTTGCCAAACATTTTGGCTGTATACAGGCTGATTGGCTGTGGCCAATCGCAGCACAGAGATCTGGCCTGGCTGGGTCTCTCCCTGCAATCAGGCACCGTTCAGAACTGAAAGCAAGGAGAGACCCAGCCAGATGATCTGTGAGTAAGCCCTGGTTCACACTGCTGCGATCTGACAGTTCCAAATGCACAACAATTCGCACCCTATTGCCCACATTGGCACTGCTCTGATCACCGCAAGTCGCGCTCCTTTTTCTTTCATTGCGACTTGCATAGACTTCTGTTAAATGAAGACGCAAGCTGCAATGAAATCAGAGGCACCGATCTGTGGCCTAGAAATCACAGGGAAGTAGCACAATTTCAAAGCCGCACTGGTGTGGACCAGCACACAAATACTTGTTAGGTACATATTTACCCCTTGGTGGCCCTCCTGATCATTCCTGTCACCCAGACAGTGTAGTTAGTACAGTATTATCACTAGTGCACACCGGCTAAAAGTCGGATGACATCGGCCGGTTCAATTAAAAACAGCCGACTGTCGGCTTCTGTTAGATGAACATGCTGGAAAACTTGCAGCCGACTGGCCATTGGCTGAGAGCGCTAATCTGAGTGTTTCGGCAGGGGGGCTATTCCCCTATCAGAACACAATAGCTCAGCAGGGGAGATAGCTGTACTAATGTTGGATTGTTAGTACAGCAGCTCCAACCAGAGCTGGCAGTTTTTTTTGCATTCAACCCGCTTGGTTGAATGGAAAAAAAAACACTGTGTGTACCAGGCTTTAGTGTCACTAGAGACATCAGTGTCAGTTTGTGTCCCCCCCCCCCCCAGCCAGTGTCAGTTAGAACCAAATTGCCCACCACCCTGTCACAGTCACATTATAAGTCGCTGATCACCGCCTTTACCAGTATAGCGTCTGTACGGATCAGTATCTTGATCACGATCAGAACTATACTAGGGTCCCCAATATAATAGGGTCCCCAAGGGATCGACCGATAATCGGCACCACCGATATATCGGGGGCCGATATACACTTTCCTGGATATATCGGAATCGGCCCCGGAGGTTACCGATATTGCCGATATTTAGGGAAAGTGCTTGTACCAGTGTGATGCCTTCAGCTAGAGGCATCACCCCGGCACCGGCGTCCATAGCTGACGATCTGCTGTCTTGTAATGACAACCGATGCGGCTTAGAAGCCGCTCGACTGTCATTACAATGAGCGGGAGGGGATGCCCCCCCCCTCCCACCGCTTTCCGCGGCTCGCCAGGGTCTCCCGTCCCACCAGGAGACCCGGGCATCCTACCTGCACGGACGCCAAAGAGAAGACCTGATTAAAGCCGCATTCGGCTCTGATCGGGTCTCCATGTAAACAACCCGGAAGTGATGTAATGACACTTCTGGGTACTCGGCGCCACATTAAAAAAACTGACAGCATTCAAAACAGCCAAACTTGGTGTTTTGAATGCTTTTCAGTGCCGAGAAGGGGTTTGGAGAAGTCCCTCCACAAGAGTACCTGGAAAAAAAAAAAATAAATAAATAAAACATTTTTTACATGCCCGAAAATTTATCGGCCGATATTGACCGATTTCCGATGACCAAAGCATTGGTATCAGCACTAAAAAAACAACATTGGTCGATCACTAATTTATTTATATATATATATATATATATATATATATATATATATATATATATATATATATATATATATATATATATATATATATATATATATTGGTCTTTTTTTTTTCATTTATATAATAACAATAAAAAAAAAAAACCCTGAGGTAGTCAAGTACCGTAAAAAAAAAAAAAAAAAAGCTATTTTTGTTGGAACAAAACAATAACCGTTTGGTTTGGTTACAGTGTTGCATGATGATGACGATATTGTCAGTAAACCACATTAGGTCTACCCTATAGCAGTTTTAATGCTACAGGGCAGCAGCTGAGCACCAGATCACATGTGTGTGTATATATGTATGTGATCCGACACATACGGGTAGGGGGCACACATACATGACATGCTGCCAGCAGGGGCAGGGTACCCGATGTCCTCCAGCACCCGCAGATTGTTGGGCAGAGACACAGAACGGCGATCTACCTATGTAAACAAGGCAGATCGCTGTTCTGACAGGAGGGAAAGGATGGAAATTGTATCCCTGTGAAACAGGAGGGAGTACATTCTATCTCTTCCCCTAGTAAAAGCATCTAACACAGTACACATAAACACTAATTGGGCACACAGTTAACCCTTTGATCGCTCCTGATGTTAACCCCTTCCCAGCCAGTGTCATTAGTACAGTGACAGTGTATATTGTTTTTTAGCACTGGTCCCCAAAATGTGTCCGAATGTCCACGGCAATATCGTAGTCCCGCCATAAGTTGCTGATCACCGCCATTACTAGAAAAAAAAATCCCATAGTTTGTAGATGCTATAACTTTTGCCCAGACCAATCAATATACGCTTATTGGGATTCTTTCTTACCAAAAATTTATAGCAGGATACATATTGGCCTGAACTTATGAAGAAGTTGTTTTTTTTAATTTTCTTTTGGATATGTTATAACAGAAAGTAAAAATTATTGTTTGTTTTTTTTAATTGTCGGTATTTTTTTTTTCATAGCGCAAAACATAAAGGCCCCGTACACACTAGGGCGATCCGACTTCCAGGGGCGACCTCCGAGGTCGCGGTGTGAGCAGCGCGCCGTGACCTCGGAGCGGCCGGCACGGACTTCATAACATTGAAGTCTATGCAGGTCGCTCCGGGTCGCCCCAAAGAAGCTCCGGACCCTTTTTCTAAGTCGGAGCGACTTGTGTCGCTCCTATTAGAACGGGTCCGCAGCTTCCCTATGGAAGGCGACCTACGGCGACCTGTGAGGCGACCAGGTCACCTCACAGGTCGCCCCAGTGTGAACGGGGACAAAAAGTCCTGTGGTGATCAAAAAGCTCTATTTGTGGGGATAAAGGACATACATTTATTGGGTACAGTGTCGCACGACCGCACAATTGTCAGTTAAACTAACGCAGTGTCATAACGCATAAAATGCCCTGGTCATGAAAGTCTCTCCGCTATCAGAATACAAACCCTTTGTGGGAATGATTCCCCTCTCTACATTAAGTGTGTAGATGGGGGAGCCCAGTCATTTTTTTCATTCAACATGCTGGTTAAATAAAAAACTAAAATCATGGAAGAAGAATGGTGTAGGAGCTGCTTACGTTCGTTTACCTTTCCTTCAACATTTCCCACCCTCCCTGTCACCTTCTTCTGGGTGCCGGTCTTCAGCTGTTTTCATTGGCTGGAGCAGGATGCTGTAACAGATTTGTAGGAGACAGCCATCCCGGCACACAGGGACCGCGGGACCATGCCAAGGATGTAAGCTGCAGGGCTCAGTTTTCATGCCTGAGAACTCTGCAATCAGGCAGGTAGGTGTAGTGTCAGAAGAGGCATCACATGTGTCTTCTGCAGAGCTACCAGCTTGCAGTTTGTGATTTTAGTTCGGTTTTAAAGTGAATGTAAAGTCTGATTTTTTTTTCCAATAAAAATACCAAACATGTTATACTTACCTGCCCTGTGCAGTGGTTTTACACCGAGCAGCCCGCATCCTCCTCTTCCCGGGTCCCACTTCAGCTCTCCTGGACCCTCTCTCCCTTTAAGTGCCCCAATAGCAAGCAGCTTGCTATGGGGGCACCCGAGCCGAGGCACAGCTCCATGTTTGCTACAGTCTGGCCCCACACCCTCTCCTCATTGGCTAACTGACTTTGACAGCAGTGGGAGCCAATGGCACCGCTACTGTGTCTTAGCTAATGAGGCTGAGACAGTCGTGGATATCCCTGGATAGAGAGAGGGCTCAGGTAAGTATTATGGGGGGGCTGAGGGGGGACTGCTGCACACAGAAGGTTTTTATCTTAATGCATAGAATGCATTAGGATAAAAAACCTTTTGACTGTTTGACTTTACAATCCCTTTAATCCCACAGATCTTTAGTCAACTCTGGGGGTTCAATTTAACCAGCCTTTCTCAAACTTTTCAACACGGGAGCCCTTGAAATCCATTTCCAGTCTCTGGGCACCCCAGCTAAAAGTGACTATATCTACAACTCATGATACATTAGTGTGATGGTCAGTGGGAAGAATTCTCCTTACACTTGTGGAGATTGGGAAGAATGACCCCCCTATAGATAGCTAAAAGGATCAATGGTGTCAGGGGGAACTGATCTAATGGGTAGAAATTGCTCAAGGAACCTCTGGAGCCGGGGTCTCCAAACTATGGCCCTCCAGTTGTTCAAGAACTTCAATTCCCATCATGCTTAGTGATGTCTGTGAATGCAGAGTTTTACAATACCTCATGGGACGTGTAGTTCCTCAACAGCTGGAGGGCCAGAGTTTGGAGATCCCTGCTGGAGGAACCCTATGGTTCCATGGAACCCTGGTTGAGAAGCCCTGAGATAAACACTGAATTACATTTCGTTTGCTTAAGCACTGTGTATTCTATGCTTTTAGTTCTACTGTTTCCCAAAACAATTACATTCAAGACATTCAATGAATGATAGTTGGTGTTATAGGTGATCACATATGTAGCACCATGGCAACTGCACATCAGAGGCTAAGATGGCAGCTTCTTTGGCTGTGAAGGGTGGCAGGGTTTAGTTCTGTTTTAAAGCCCTGGCTATAGCCAGTACTAAAGGGTTAAGAAAATACTTATTAACACCTTTTTTTTATCCTGTGTTGCATCTCCTGCAGGCTCTTTGCAGCTACTTCCTGTCTACATGCATGGCATTTCTCAGGGGGGTTCTGATGATTGATGATGACAATAGCTGATCAAGCCTGTGTAATCTACACTGAAGCTTGTAGTCTCCATTGGGAGAGCATGTCACAGGGTGACAACTTAGGAGAACAATTAGGAGACAGTAATAGAGTGTTGTCACCCTATAAGGACCCATCAGACAACGAATGCCAGTATAAATCTGCAATTCTTGCTGGCACAAGAACCTTCTCTATGTGCATTCTGTGTGTGAACAGCCAGATTTCTACTCAATTTGTAGAAATCAATAATTGGTGTCACTGCTGTTCATGTGTAAGTGCTCATCCGAGTTCTTACATGTGACTAGGGGCTGTTACTGGTCCTGGATGCAGCTGGTCATCCAGTTTGTATGGGGCCAAAGCACAGAGAGTCATGGAGTTTAGCTGCCTCTGAATGCTAGAGCCCTCATTTGTCCATCTGAATGAGGCCTAAACAGGGCCGGTGCTTCCACTAGGCAAACTAGGCAGCCGCCTAGGGCGCATTGCCACCTAGGGGCGCAGCCACGATTCAGCACTCACGCTCCATCATGAATGATCCTTGTGAGCTGAGGAAAGGGGCGGCAGTGGGGGAGGAAGAAGGGACAGAGGAAGATGCCAGGTGTCTGGGGCAGTGGCAGAACTACCAGGCCCTGGCTTTCCACCATTGTTGGGGGAGCCCCAAGGAGCAGGAAAGGAGCCCAGAGGAGTGCTAGCTGCATAATGATCCTCTTCCTCTGGAGCTGAGCGGCCTAATCCCTGGGCGGGAAGTGACTCTCTAATCTTAGCTGGTGGGCAGCTGTTCATTTCCCTGGGTCAGTATTAAGCAGGGAGCTGAGGAGAGCTGAACCTGAGCCGGAGCTCGGCACTGGAGGGCGGCACCTTTACTGGAGCAGAAGCGACGAGGCAACGGAATGGTCTGAGGATGTTGGTGATGAAGGAGGTGCAGAGCTCTCTGGCTGCTGCTTCTCCCTCCACCAGGAGCCGGTTGGAGCTGTGGTGAGCACTGTGGTCCAGGGGAGGAGCGTCCTGGGAAAAGGAACCAGCAGAATCATGATGATGGAGGGCAGAGTGCAGGTCACTCTCTTCATACTGCCCAGTGAGTGTCCCCAGAACAGGGGATCAGGGTCCCTGGGTGTGACATGGAGTATCCCTGGTGTGAAAGAGAATTGCGGTCACCAGGTGTGCCATGGGGAATCAGAGTCACCAGGTGTGCCATGGGGAATCAGAGTCACCAGGTGTGACATGGGGGAGAGGGGTCACAAGTGTAACAGGGGTTTGGGGTCACCAGGTGTGCCATGGGGGATTGAGGTCCCCAGGTGTGACATGGAGGAACATCAGGGTCCCCAGGTGTGACATGGAGGAACATCAGGGTCCCCAGGTGTGACATGGAGGAACATCAGGGTCCCCAGGTGTGACATGGAGGAACATTGGGATCTCTGGGTATGACAGCATTACATGGAGGAACCATCAGATCAGGGTCACTGGATATGACATAGAGCATTTTTTAACCCCTTCCCTTTTTTTTTTTTTTTTTTTGAGGGGGGCGCAAGTAGCTGATCTTGCCTAGGGCGTAAAACTAGCATCGGCCCTGGGCCTAAATAGAGACCTTCATAGCAGAATCACCACTGTTTCTTAGTAGTCTATCGTGAAACGACAGAGCATATATCGGATTTTAGTAGTTGGGTTTTGGTATACTTGGACTGCTGACCATTCATCAGCAACAAAGTAAAGTTTTGCTCATCACCCAGACAATGGCGTCATACTGCCGGTGTTTTCAGTGTTGCCACAGCAGTGTTTACTGTGAGCCTGGGGGGGGGGGGGGGGGGTAGTTCTCAGCTCATCTGTCATACAGTTCAGCAAACTCCGCTTAGAAGAAAGCCTGAAGATCTCCGAGTCAGGTTACTTCCACTTTCTTTGCTATGTTTTGTTATACTTTGTTATGCTCAGTTCAGCACTGCATTTGGACGTTATGCAACTTGCAGGCCCTTCCCCATAAATAGACAAAGGTTTACCTGCCATAAATAATAATAAACATGACATCAGTGCAGCTCTGCAAAGCAAAGGGCTGGCTCTATGAGTCATCCTTATCATCAGACAACAGGAAAGCACAAACATGGATTTTCATAGTCATGAACATTATTTAAAAACATGTCTGTGTGGGAAATATGCTAAATAATTTCACACGCTGACAATAAATAAACATCCCAAGACAATTGTGTAAAAAACCTGATGTAGGTAATCCATGAAAGCCGGTAGGTGTAGTTGCAGAATAGAATGGGGAGATTGTGTAAACTGCTGTACAAAAAGCAGATCAGATTGCATAATAAATGGGCAGATTGTGTAAGATCTGTCAAATCGAGCTGAGTGTTTTTGGTAATTTTTCAGGCTTTTTTTCATTTTAATCTTTGTACAGACATAATTGCACATCAGGCTAGAGCGTTTTTTTTTTTTTTTAACCACTTAAGCCCCGGAAGATTTTACCCCCTTCCTGACCAGGGCCTATTTTGCGATACGGCACTGCGTGACTTTAACGGACAATTGCGCAGTCGTGCAATGCTGTACCTAAACAAATTTGACGTCCTTTTTTTCCCACAAACAGAGCTTTCTTTTGGTGGCATTTGATCACCTGTGCGTTTTTTTTTTTACTTTTGCGCTATAAACAAAAAAAGAGCGTAAATTTTGCAAAAATAACAATATTTTTCACATTTTTTTTATATGAGATTCCCAAAACAAAATGTAAAAATAATTTTTTTTTTAACATTTTAGGCCAATTTGTTTTATGCTACATATGTTTGGTAAAAAAAAAATCGCAAAAAGCGTATTTTGATTGGTTTGCGCAAAAGTTATTGCGTTTACTAACTAAGGGAAAGATTTTTGTCTTTTTTTTTCTTTTTTTTTAACGCATAATGGCGGCGATCAGCGTTTTTTTTTTTTTTTTTTGCGGTACTGCCGCAGACAGATCGGACCCTTGTCTGACATTTTTGACACTTTTGGGGTTACCAGTGACATTACTGCAGTAATCAGTGCTATACATATGCACCGTTACTGTAAAATGACACTGGTAGTGAAGGGGTTAACTTTTTTTGAGAGGGAGGGGTTATGTGTGTCCCTAGGGGCGTCATTCTAACTGTGATTGGCTGTGGCTTGAGGTGTATGAACAGTGATCAACGGTCCTACATAGTAGAACCGTATGATTACCATTCATACACAGGGGAGAATGACAGGCGGCTTGTTTACATCAGCCGCCTGCCTTTCTGCCTCTCCACCCGATGATCGCGAGTGACCGGCGGACATCGGGTCCGCCGGTCACACGCGCGGGGGGGTCTGGGAGCGCGCCCGCTCGCTCCCTAGACCCTCACAGGCTAGCGACGTATCCCTACGTCGCTCTGCCTGTGAGGGGCTGACTGCCGACGTAAATAGTCGTGCGGCAGTCGGCAAGTGGTTAAAGCTAGTTACTAGGCAAGACACACACAAAAACTAGTGTTATAGGCATTTTCACACACTCCCATAGAAGTCTATAGTGGTCAAAACACTCAAAGCTCTTGTTTTTTTTTTTCCCCTCGAGCAGTGGGCTTTCAGCAACACTGTGAATAGGCATTTTTGAAAATAATAGAAGTTCTAGTGTCACGTGCTGAAGTATTTCTGGTAAAGCATAAAGTCGTGCTTCGAAAAGCTCAGGTATGAGCTGGGCCTTATGCTAGCCATAGATGCTACAATTTCTTTGACCTCAGAAATAATGAAGGGATCAAGGCAAACTGCCACAGACTGCTTTGATTGTGGCACAGTTCAGCCCCTTGCATGCGTGGCAGGCTTCGTTGGAGTCTGCTTGCCCAGCGGGGAATCTTTCTGCTGATCCCAGATGGCTGGTCCATGTCCACTCTTTAGACACAGTTATGCAGAGCATACACAGCCTGCTCACCTCTATGGGCCGTCGGATGTAAACAGACCGTCTGTCCGTTTATGCCTGACTGCCACCTGATCCGATCTGCCAAACAGATGGGGAACGGATCTTCATCCATCTGTTTTTAGTGGACAGGTTCAGATGTTGATGGGTGTCAATGGACACATGCCCACTGACACCCTTCATTCCATAGAAGAGACTGGAGGGTCCGATTGGGTCCGCCCGTGTGAAAGAACCCCTAGAGATAGGTTGTATTGATCTTTTGCTGGTTTGAAGAGGATGAAATTGCTTGAAAGTCGGCATGCCTGTGATCGACATTGCAAAGCACCAGGTACCATTAGTAGTACCATCTTTCCTTTTGTGGGTTTCCAGTGAAAGTATCCCTTGACTTTTTCCTGTGAAATAGTTTGAATCAGTCCTGATTTTGTACCATGTGCTTTAACACTATATAAAGGAGTTGCATGTAAACATGACTGACCATTTTTTTTCTTGTTTCTTATCTGTGGTTTGCAGACCAGAAGGGCATTAAAGAAGTCTCACCAGAAGTTAAAATGCTTGTTAATACCCCCAGGGCACTTGTCCCTGTTAACATTTGTGCTGTGGTTGCGGAGTATTGTGATTGGATAGCTGGCCCACCCCTTCCTCCACCAATATCCGACCATGCTGAAGTTAGCAGATAGACTTCTGACTGATAGCACACAACCCCTGCCTGCCAGAAGAAATATCTACAGCCCTTTGACTCCACTGCTTCCTTGTATTGACTGAGCTGAAGACCGGCTAGTTCAGAGGACTTTACTACAGTAGTAGCTGGCAGTTTGTATTGTGAATGACAGCAGCTGGAGAGGAGCGCCACCATTCCCAAAGACACAAGCTGACAACAAACAAGTTGGCTACTACATTTGTTCCAGGGAGAATATTGTAATAGCTGCCGGTTGTGGTGTTGTGGACTTGTGTTTTGTGGCAGCTATGGGAGGTCGGGGGCTCAGTATTTTATTAGTACAAACAGAGGAGGTAAAGCCTAACTCCAGGTTTCTTGTGACTTTAAATGTTTTGGACCAAGCAAACTATTTGCTAACAGATGCAGCGGCTGTGAGCACTGTATAAACTGTATGTAATCCCAGTGTTTTGTTCTGGCAGCAGTACGGAGACTACCCATCTCACTCCCAGGACAAAATCAAGTTGGGCTGAACTCTGCTCAGCCAATCACAGGAAACCCTGTATTTCACCAATAATCACAAAACTTCCTCTGATTGGCTGAGGTGAAGAGGCAGGCAGATTTCGTCACAAACTGCACCTCAGCCATTCAGAGGAAGTTTCTATATATTGATGAAATACAATTCTTCCTGTGAATGGTTGAGCAGAACTCAGCCAAAGGGTGGATGGACTATCACAGATTGGTCATCAAAGCTTAATATTTGGGGAGTATGTGTAAAGTCAATCCAATACGCCTTTTGAAATAGTTTCCCTCTGTGGTTTGAAGAGGCCATGACATCCTCCATAAATTTAATCTCGCTAAAGGTAGGTTTTTTTTCTCTTAATGTATTAAGAGAAAAAAAACCTGTGTGCAGCAGCCCCCAGTCCCCCTAAGAGCCGGTTCACACTACTCCGACTTGTCAGGCGACTTGGTCACCTGACAAGTAGCTCCCAATGCTGTGCAATGGAACCGTTCTAATCAGAGCGACTCAAGTCGCTCTGACTTAGAAAAAGGTTCCTGCACTATTTTTTGGCGAAGTCGGAGCAACTCGCATTGACTTCTATTATGAGAAGTCATTTGCAAGCCGCGATGAAGTCGCGCTGCACAGGCGACTTCAAAGTCGGGGCGACTTTGAGTCGGGTTAGTGTGAACCGGCTCTAATACTTACCCGATCCCTATCTAGATCCATCAATGTTGCACGAGAGCCTCAGCTGTCTGGGATTCTCCCTCCTCATTGGCTGAGACAGCAGTGGTGCTTCCGTTTTTTACCTAGTGGTGCTCCATTGGCTCCCCCTGCTGTCAATTAATGTCAGTGAGCCAATGAGGAGAGAGAGAGAGGATGGGGCAAAGTAGCGGCTCTGTGTCTAAAAGGATACACAGTGCAGGCACTCGGCTTGGGTGCCCCAATAGTAAGCTGATTGCTGTGGGGGCAGAAAGGAGGTTCCAGGAGCGCCTGTGAGGGACCTAAGAAGAGGAGGATCTGGGCTTCTCTGTGCAAAACCACTGCAAAGAGCAGGTAAGTATGACATGTTTGTTATTTTTAAACAAAATAAACTAGACTTTACTATCAATTTAACTTTACTGAGCCAAACTCTGACTGGAGGCAGAGTTGCATGTTTCTGTTATAGAGGAATGCAAGCACATTCATAAGATGCATCAAAAGTGATTGTACTTTTCTAACAACACTGTTAGATGAAGTAAGAAGGCTGCAGGGTTGTCTCCAAGACCGATCTCAGTCAAGTGGAATGTAATGTCCCTCATCTGGTTTTAAAAATTATGCAAGAGTGGGCAGCTTCAAAACACAAATATTATAGTTTGATTAATAAAATGGAATATAAATATGAGTTATATGTCCACTACCTGCACCAACTAATGGTGAATGGTTGAACTAAAAATAAATATCTGCATACAAACATATGTGTTATAAGACTACAGGGTCTAAATAGATAAAAATTCAAAAAGAACCGGTCAACTGATTAGTCGATCGATTCTTTAAACCGCGCTTAATAGTATCAAAACATATTGCACATATGAAATCTGTGCATATGTGGCAAAACATTGCCCCTAACATGGGCAGATAAATTATGCTGTGACTGCAATATACAAATTCATACGTGAAATAAAGTGCATTGTGTAAATAAATAGTGCCTTGTAATAGCGGAAAGTTAACATTGGCAATATGTTTAAATAAATGAATAAATAAATAAAGTGCTGTGAATGAAGAAAACTTGATTTCTGGATGCAAAAGTGGTCTTAAACCATCCTTCAAACCATGTGCTGTGATAAACTTTGTGTCCACCACCAGTGGCCAAAATGCCTAGAGGTAAGTGTAAATATCGCCTAATTTGGTGGTGGACACAAAGTTTATCACAGCACACTATTTGAAGAAGTTTGGAAAAATATTATAGTTTTGCACTATGGGAATATTTTATGTAAGGTCTTAGGAACTCTATGCCAGCTTGACTCAATCTTAAATGCGGTCTCTTGTATTTTACTTAAAATTGATGCCTTATTGATAAACCAAACAATTTGGTTTTTCTGTTGGTCTGAAAAAAGGCCTTCCCATTTCTGCTTCCCACTTTACAATATTATAAGGCCTCTTTCACACGGAGCGGACCGTATTGCGATCCGCTAGGCACTTTTTTTTTTTTTTACGGACACGGATGTCAACCGGTCCGTATGTCCGCATATCATCCCATCCGTTTGCGGATGATATACGGACATAATGTATGTCTATGGGATTGCCGATGTCAGTGGATGACACCGGTGACATCCGATTTTGCGTCCTTTCAATTTTTTAAACGGAAAAAAAATAGGGTTCTGTTCCGTTCCAAAAAACGGAACAGAACTGAAAGGACGTAAATCAGATGTCAGCGAATGGTCATCCGCTGACATCCGCAATCCCATTGATATGCATTATGTCCGTATATCACCCGCGAACGGATGGGGTGATATACGGACATACGGAACGCCAGTGTGAAAGAGGCCTAAGTAAGAGTGACTTCCATGTCTGATCGGGTAAGTGGTGGATCCAATTTAAGTTGGCCGTAGAGGGAGCGATTTTCTTTCCTGCAACTAGGCGTTGCAGGAAAGAAAATTGCTTGACTTCCCCATTGACACAGTCAGTATTGATGGGGAATTCCTTTGTGGAGTCATTGTGTTCTCCCAGCATGGGGAGCATTCCCAGACAGGAAAACACAGTAATTACTGCTTGAAGCTATAATAGCCATAATTAATTGGATCTTGGTCTGTCCCTGCTGGACCGGCTGAGATTTGAATCATCTATGGCCGGCTTTAGTCAAAGGCAGTTAAAGCAGAAGAGGGTTGACGCCGTTTCACATGTCTGGTTTAGGAAGTTAAAAAGCCCGCCACTGGGAAATGGGAGGGTCTATCATGCTTTAATTTCTGATGGTGTGCACCCATAGGAAATGTTTTAGGTGACAATGGCTGGAAGACCTTATCCGAGTATCCCAGCGGGAATTTAGGGAGTCCTATAAAGGGGGTTACAATGCACTTGTCTGAGTACAAGATTTTAATAGTATTCCCTATCACGGATGACATGAGTTATTTATAAGTCACAAGAAACCTAGAGTTAGGCTTTACCAAGCCTTTTTAAGGTGTATCTATGGTTGGTATGCAAAGTGAACACAACTTCACCTTATTTACTAAACTGAATAAACATAAGTTTTGCTAAGACAACATTCACTTTGATAAGTGGACAGCCTCTATATTTTTAAAGTGTATCTACAGGTCACATTTAAAGTTAGATATTCATTTTCACGTTGTATTTCAGTTACTTATTAGATGACTCCTATTACTCTGAGCTATCTTGAAGTTTGTCCCTACACATTTTCTTCCTTGAATTCTTTGACACATTTTCACTATGCCCTGTGAGTAGGCACTCCTATATCACACATTTCACAGAGCCTGCCTTCTGAACTACAGAGGTGCTGGGAGGAGGAGTTTCAGGAGGCGGAGTCAGTACAGGAATCACTGCTTGCAGGCAGCAAGGTACCATGGGATACATAGTCCTTAGAAATCAAGAGTAAACAGCAGAGGAGAAACTGCAAAGCATGCTGGGAATCCAGGACGTTGTGGAAAGAGATGAGCAGCAGACAGGCAGCAATCACAACATGAAAGGAGATTTTTCAAGTAAGCTTATATTGAATTGTCAAAAATAACTATTGTTTGAATTGTTATTACAATGCTGATGTTCTGAGATGAACGTGTATGTTGTGATCATAGAGCTTCTGGTGGAAATGATTCCTTAAAATCTAGTTGCTTGCAATGTGAATAACAAATGGAGCCTATTCAGTGATGCAGTGCAAAGAGCACGGCAGATTTCCATATATCGCAGCAGTGCTGGAATTCGACAGTAGAAGCTAACACCTGATTACTTCTTATATATAGTGGGTATAGAAAAGAATCACCCCCTTTAAAATATATACATTTTGTTTCTTTGGGGCCTGGAATGAAGACCAACACAGTTTTTGTTGAATCCAGCTGTATTTACTACTGCAACTTTTAACATCCAAGTGAAAGATATAACACCAACATGTCAGAAAAATAAATTAAAAAAATTGAAAAATAGAATCATTGAGTTGAAAAAAGGATCACCCCCCTTCCCTATGCCCGTATTTTATTGGACCACCTTCTGCTTTAATTACAGTCTTTAGTCTGTTGGGATAAGTCTCTACTAACTTTGCACAGCTAGACTTTGCAATATTTGCCCACTCTTCTTTGCAGAACTGCTAAAGTTCAGTTAAATTTGGTGGTGACCGTTTGTGGACTGCAACCTTCAAGTCACTCCAAAGATTTTCAATGGAGTCCGGGCTCTGACTAGGCCATGCAAGGACATTCACCTTTTTCTCCTTCAACCTCTGTGTGGTCATTTTTGCTGTGTGCTTTGAAAGGTCATTGTCATGTTGGAATGTAATTCTTCCCACCGACAACTTTCAGGCAGAGGGAAGCAGATTTTCCATAAGAATTTCACAGTATTTTGCCCCATCCATTTTTCTTTCTATCCTGAGAAACACCCCCTTAACAGGATATAACCACCTCCATGCTTTACTGCAGGAATGGTATTATTTGGAAGATGAGCTGTATTCGATTTCCACCAGACATTTGGTGTTGAGGCCAAAAAATTACATTTCAGTCTCATCTGACCATAACACCTTTTTCCATGTGGCCTCAGAATTTTCAAGGAGCATTTAAGGTAATCAGATGAGACTAAAATTGAATTATTTGGCCACAACACCAAACGATATGTCTGGCAGAAAGCTAATCCAAATAACGCCATTCCCATTATGGGGGTGTTCCTCTGCAGCAGGGACTGGAGCACTTCTCATGGTAGAAGAAATATGAATGGGGCAAAATACCATCAAATTCATGAGGGAAATCTGCTGCTTCCCTCTGCCATAAAGTTGTCAATGGAAAGAAAGATTATATTCCAACATGACAATGACCCAAAGCACACAGCAAAAGTGACCACTCAATGGTTGAAGGAGAAAAGGGTACAGCCTAGTCAGAGGCCAGACTTAAACCCCATTGAAAATCTGTGGAATGACTTGAAGACTGCAGTCCACAAACTGTCACCATCAAATGTAACTGAACTTGAGCAGTTCTGCAAAGAAGAGTGGGCAAATATTGCAAAGTCTAGATGTGCAATCTTAGTAGAGACATATCTCAATAGACTAAAGGCTGTAATTAAAGCAAAATGTGGTCCAACAAAATACTGACACAAGGGGAAGGGGGGGGGGTGATCCTTTTTTCAACTCAGCGATTCTGTTTTTTAATGTTTTTTTTTTTCCCCTGAAATTTTGGTGTTACATCGTTCACTTGGATGTTCCAAGTTTCTCTAAGTCACAGCAGCTGGATAAAACAAAAACTGTATCTGTCTTCATTTTGGGTTGCAAACCAACAAAATGGTGATTATTTTATTGGGGTTGATTCTTTGCTATACCCACTGTATGTCTGTGCCCTTTGCACATCGTAACTCCCTCTACTGCTCTATTGAATAAGGGCCATTTGAACTTGTCCGTTTCCTGGCAGTAAAATGCATTTCAAGTAGAATCCCCATTCATTCCTATAAGTGTCCTCTGAGTTTCCTGTTAAGTTGTCCTTAGCAGCACTGACACACTCTCCATTCTGTGTCTGCCCACTGTGTCCCTGGGACCCATGGAGTCCAATATAGGCGCACTTGCACCCAGTACTACAGCCCTACCTGCAGCCTCTGCAAGAGTCGCACACACAGCAAAGGCTGTTGTCAATCACTGCTGTAGAGGAGTAGAGACATTGATTTTGGTGTGTGTCTTTCCCCCCTCCTGCTGCCTGTGTGTGGCACTTGCAATGGCTTTGCGTAGAGTTCTTGTACAGGGTGGGAGCACGCACATACAGGATACTCATATGGGGTCCTGGGAGCACAGTAGGCAAACATTCCCCCATCCACATTAAATGTGTGGATGGGGGAATCACTCCCACTGTTCTATTGTGTTCAATGTGTCAATATATCCTGAGGAAAACTTGAAAAGTAAACTCAAAAGAGGAAATGTATTAACAAAGAAAGATAATATATGTAAAAGCGGCCATACATGGATCAAAATTTGGGCGTTTTAATAGGAACACAACCAGCCTGTCGGGTTTTACCCAAACAATCAGTGCCATCGACTATAGCCGACAACACTGATTGGTGTATTCTGATGGCAGAGAAGTCTCCCTGCTGTCACAACACAATAGCACAGTGGGCCTGATTCCCCCATCCACATGTTTAATGTGGATGGGGGAATTCCTTACGCTGTGCTATTGTGATCATTTTTTTTACGTTAAATCTGCTAGTGGAACGGAAAAAAAAAAAGTTATTTTATAGGCTGATTTAGTAATATTATTTGTATCTGTTTTATGAAAAACAAATTAGACTTTAAACACTTGTTCTACATAAGGTTTTACACCCTGCATGACTAGGCCATTTTTCGCTATTCAGCATTGCGATACTTTGACCAGCAATTACTCAGTGATGCAACACTGTACCCAAATAAAATGTATATATATATATTTTTATATATAAATAGAGCTTTCTTATGGTGGTATTAACCACTTAAGCCCCGGAGGATTTGGCTGCTAAACGACCAGAGGGTATTTTGCGATTCGGCACTGCGTGACTTTAACGGACAATTGCGCGGTCGTGCGACGCTGTACCTAAACGAATTTGGCGTCCTTTTTTTCCCACAAACAGAGCTTTCTTTTGGCGGTATTTGATCACCTGTGCGAATTTTTGATCACGCGCTATAAACAAAAAAAGAGCGTAAATTTTGCAAAAATAGCAATATTTTTCCCTTTTTTTTTATATGAAATTCCCCCCAAAAAAAATGTAAAAATCAAAATTTTTTAATGTTTTCGGCCAATTTGTTTTATGCTACCTATGTTTGGTAAAAAAAATCGCAAAAAGCGTATTTTGATTGGTTTGCGCAAAAGTTATTGCGTTTACTAACAAAGGGAAAGATTTTTGTCATTTTTGTTGTTTTTTTTTTTTAAACGCGTAATGGCGGCGATCTGCGATTTTTTTTGCGGTACTGCGACATTGCGGCGGACAGATCGGACCCTTGACTGACATTTTTGACACTTTTGGGGTTACCAGTGACATTTCTACAGTAATCAGTGCTATATATATATGCACTGTTACTGTAAAAATACACTGGTAGTGAAGGGGTTAACTTTATTTGAGAGGGAGGGGCTGTGTGTGTCCCTAGGGGCGTGATTCTAACTGTGATTGGCTGTGGCTTCAACTGTATGCAGAGTGATCAATGGATCTACATAGTAGATCCATGTGATCATCTCTCATACAGAGAGGAGAATGACAGGCAGCTTGTTTACACAAGCTGCCTGACTTTCTCCCTCTCCCCCGCCGATCGCAGAGTGGCCGGCGGCGATCGGGTCCGCCGGTCACACGCGCGGGGGGGTCCGTGACCACGCGGGAGCGGGAGCGCGCCTCCGGCGCCGCGCGCTCGCTCCCTAAACCCTCACAGGCGAGCGACGTAGACCTACGTCACTTTGCCTGTGAGGGGCTGACCGCCGCCGTAGATAGTCGTGCGGCGGTCGGCAAGTGGTTAAATCCCAATAAGTGTATAATATTTTTTTTTAGCAGAGACCCTAGAGAATACTATGGCAGTTGTTGCAATTATTTTATGTCACACTGTATTTGGTCTTTCAAATGCAATTTTTTGGGAAAAATGCACTTTAATGGATTAAAGAAAAAAATAAACAGTAAAGTTAGCCTCATTTTTTTTGTATAATGTGAAAGATGATGTTATGCCAAGAATCGTGGGAGAATCGCGATCCCTATTCTAAGCAAAAAAGTTGTGATTCTCATTTTATCCAGAATCGAGCAGCTATAGTATATATACTGGAATTTATGCAGCTATAGACACTATACTGTAATGGTGGAGATCAACAACTTATAGTGAGACTGTGATAGGGTGGCGGGCAGTCTGGTACTAACAGACCCTCCCTGGGACTGACACTGACATCAATAGTGACACTAAAGCTGCACGACGATTTAGATTCAACTCCCCTTACGATCTTAATCTGGCATTTCCATGATTCATACAGTGCAGTGCCGTTCTCTGCTCACTCACAGCGGTCTAAAAAAAAAGAGCCTCCGGCAATTGTTTATCAACATTGCTAAGCGCTGGGAGATAACTATAAACAGGTTTTAAAATGTATAATTTGGTTCTTTTAGATCAAAGGGTTGAACTTTGGTCTGTAAGTGAGGGCAGTTTAACCACTGAGACCCCGTTCAGACAGGGGCTGGCTTGCTCCATTGTGACCACAGGAAATCAGCCACGCAGCAGAGGTACAATTCAGAGATTGCTTTCCATAACCTCAGCAAATGCAAAGCATTCTCTAATTGGACGAGGTAGAGAGGTGGGGCAGGGATGTCACGCTCTCCACCTTGTATGGTCATAGAACGTTTTGCAACCATTAAATGCAAAGTGTTCTTTCCAGGTTATAAATGGATCACACAAGTTTGGTATATGAATAGATACATTGGTCTAAGCTGGTAAAAATGCAATACCTTGAACTTTTAGAGCCGCTTCTCACTGAGGCGATCCGACTTCGAGTGGCGACCTGTGAAGGGACTTCACATAATGGAAGTATATGCAAGTCGCCTCCAGGTCGCCCCAAAGTAGTACAGGACCCTTTTTCTAGGTCGGAGAGACTTGTGTCGCTCCTATTAGAACTGGTCCTGTACTAATCAATGGCGAGCGACCCACCGCGACTTGTCAGGCGACCAAGTTGCCTGACAAGTTGCGCTAGTGTGAATGGGGTCTTAAAGACTAAGCCTTTTCCTGACACTTCTTGCTTACAAGTTTAAGCTAGCATTTTTTGCTAGAAAATTACTTAGAACCACCAAACATTATGTATAACTTTTTAGCAGAGAACCCAGAGAATAAAATGGCGGCTGTTGCAATATTTTCTGTCTCACTGTATTTGCGCAGCAGTTTTTCAAACACATTTTTTTGGGAAAAAATACACTTTAATAAATTAAAAAAACTACACTATAGTTAGCCCATTTTTTTTGTATATTGTGAAAGATGTTGTTACGCCGAGAATCGTGAGAAAATCGTGATCTTTATTCCAAGCAAAAAAATTGTGATTCTCATTTTATCCAGAATCGTGCAGCTCTAACTGACACTAACACAATGATCAGAATTAATACTGTACACTGTACTAATGACACTGGTTGGGAAGGGGTTTAAATCTAGGGGAAATCAAGGGGTTAAAGAGGAAGTAAACCCTCCTCAGGAAGTTGTACCTATAGGTAAGCCTATGATAAGGCTTACCTATAGGTACTGTAAATATCTCCTAAACATGTACGGTTTAGGAGATATTTACCTTTAATGCAGCCAGTGACGTCACTGGCGCATGCGCTCTGAAGGAACGGCTGATCGTGCCGTTCCTTCAGAGCCCCGTGCCGTGACCGTCGGCTCCCGCGCGCGTGCGCGGGAGTGACGTCACCGCGGCTCCGGCCAATCAGATGGCCGGATGCCGCGATCCCGGAAGACAGGCGACTGAACATGTCGCCCATCATACAGGTAAGAGAGCGGCACGGCGGGGGCTCGTTCTAAGGTAAGTATTTCATAATGAGCTAGTATGCGATGCATACTAGCTCATTATGTCTTTCTCTTGCAGGTTGTAAAAAAAAAAAAAATTTTCTGAACGAGTTTACAACCTCTTTAACTGTGTGCCTAACAACTGCTTTGAGGGAGAAGAAACAGCCAGATCGCTGTTTCAATGCACTCTGAGTTCTGTGTGTTTGTAAACACAACTCTTTGTGTGATTGGATGCAGCCGATCAGCTGATTTCAGCCAAAATCATTAGCTGAAATCTGCTGCCAGACTTGTGCTGTGTCCATTCACAGCATGGGTCAGCAGGGGGCGTGCACCCCGAACCCGGAAGAAAGCCGCGACGTACAGATACATGATTGTGCCTGTACCTGACATCCGCTCACAGTATATTTATTACAAGCATACGGAGGGTGGTTAATGTCACTTTAAGCAGGCCTAATTAATTTTAGTGCAAATAAACAAGAACACATGTACTGTATCATGCAGTTGTGTTTGTTTTTCATTTATCTGTACCATGGAAAATCCCTATTCTGAAAGTATTCTCCACACTTTGTATAATCAATTATAAAGGACAAAATAAAGGTGAATACAGACTGCAGAAAAATGTATGCATCATTGTGCATTAAAATTGCATGTTCTTGCATGTGCCAAGTGTGAAAAGGCCCAGAGGCACATGTTACGCAAGCTAAACTGTGTGGCAACTTGCTGGTGACAAAAGTAATCTGGGTCCGTTCACGTTCTACTGCCGCGTTCCTCGGTTACAGTTGATCATGATTGTACAGCATTTCAGCCTGTGAGAAAGCTAAAGTGGTAGGTGCAATGAGGTGATTCTGTTACTAGAGAGGTGTTTCCAGAAGAAGAACATGGATCTAAAGGCTCATACACACAATAGGAAAATCAGGCCAACATTTTCATCCAAAGAATTTTCATATGATTTTCGTATAATGTACACAACGAAGGGACAAACTCCAAACTTTTTTCTCGTACCGGAAAAAACAAAATATTTTTGTTTAATGTGTACCGTTTTCATACGATTTTTGTACAAGAAAAATCAGAAAAGAAAAGCTGCGCATGATCAGAAACAATAAACAACAAAAAAAAAAAAGCCTTTGTCGTACGAGAATTTTTGTACGCATTTTCGTTCATTGGTTGCAATTTGCTGT
This sequence comes from Pelophylax lessonae, assembly GCF_965119305.1. Taxonomy (NCBI): domain Eukaryota; kingdom Metazoa; phylum Chordata; class Amphibia; order Anura; family Ranidae; genus Pelophylax; species Pelophylax lessonae. The sequence goes on along the minus strand of NC_138772.1, from coordinate 421,117,736 downwards.
GAAACGAGGAAAATCAGACAATTGTTCGCCCGATTTTCTTATAGTGTGTACCCCACTTAAGGCCACATAAACACGGAGTGTCTGTTAAAACCCTTTTGAATGCCAGAGCTCATGGCAGGAAAATTCTACTTTAGGCCCCTTTCACACAGGCGAACCGTTCAGATCCGCCTGTCTGTTTTTTTGGCGGATCTGAACGGTCCCCCCATGAATTCCTATGGGGCATCGGATGTCAGCAGAGACATGTCCGCTGACATCCGACCCGATCCGATCCGTCAAATCTGGACGGATGGAAACCCTATTTTCCATCCGTCAATCGGATCGGATGGCATCGGATGAGAACGGACCGACGGTCCGTTCCCATCCGATTTCCCCCATAGAGATGCATGGGGAACTGACAGCTGTGTCTCCACACACAGCACGGAGACACAGCTGTCCTCCTGCTGCTTAGCGGGGGATTGGCGGCTCGCTGAGAAAAACGGACTCAGTGTGTGAAGGGAGCCTAAAGGAGTTGTAAAGGCAGATTTTTTTTATCTTAATGCGTTCTATGCATTAGGATAAAAAGCCTTATGTGTGTAGCAGCTGCCCCCGCACCCCCTAATACTTACCTGAGCCCCCTCTCTATCCAGCGATGTCCTCGAGTCCCTTTGGCCGTCCAGGATGGCAGAGACACAGCAGCGGTGCCATTGGCTCCTGTTGCTGTCAATCAAAGTCAGTTAGCTAATCAGGAGAGAGAGGGGGCGGGATCAATTGGCAGCTCTGTGTCTGAATGGACACACAGAGCTGCAGCTCAGCTTGGGTGCCCCCTTAGCAAGCTGCTTGCTGTGGGGGCACTCAACAGAAGGGAGGGACCCAAGAATAGGAGCATCCAGACTGCTCTGTGCAATACTACTGCACAGAGGAGGTAAGCATAACATGTTTGTTATTTAAAAAAAAAACAAGACTTCACAATCACTTAAAAAAAAAACTGCCAAAAGCAGTGTTTAGGCGCGTCTAGCGTTTGCGCATTAAAGCATTCTGTTGGCCAGAATATTAATTCTGGCCATTGGAATGCATTTACTCTCAGCCACTAGATGCATCTAGCATTTATGCGCGGTTACGCATATTTAGACACATTCCACCTTATTTCTACACTTGAGTTCTTTTTCTGAGCGTACGCTTTGGTGTGTTTTTTTTTTTTTTTTTTGTATGTAAACACTCCTCTTCTAACATATGTAACCGAGTGATGATGTGCGCTGCCTTAGGTGTAATCAACAAAACCCTAAAATAGCTGCTGCAACCACAGAATGTGTTCCCACGCCTATAAAACTGAAAGATAAATGATGTGTGTGTGTGTGTGTGCTGCTAAAACTATACGAATATAACCGTGTTTTAAATTCATAACATATAAATACACTCCAGTGATCCCAAATATGGTATAAGCATTGCTTCTGCTATAAGAAAACTCTACGTACAATGACTATATTATAACATTGAGAAATCAAGTGATAACGGATCTGACAGTTTGTGTGGTGTTACACTCAAAATAACAATATATATATATATATACAACAAGTATGCCAGATAAACAGCGAATTCACCAGTGGAAAATAATAATCCTCAAAAGTCAAATCCAAGTGCTTCAATAGGTGTCTGTATTAAAGGGGCTTCACCCTCATAAGCTTTGTGCTCCACCGCAAAAACAAAGTGTTTCTCCACCAACTAAATTGTTTGCTCACCTTTTTAAGTCAGTAATGCTTATGAGGTAAAAATCAACAGTGCAATGATCCTTCAGCTTTGGGCATCAGCCCCATCTTGATCCAGTGATGTTGCAGGAGAGACTCGGCTACCCGGGACTCTCCCTCCTCAATGGTTGAGACAGCAGCGAAGGACCATTGGCTTCCACTACTGTCAGTCAGTGAGCCAATGAAAAGAGAGAGGGGGCGAGGCCTAGTCAAGGCTCTGTGTTTAAATGAACACATGGAGCTGCAGCTCAACTCAGGTGCCCCATAGCAAGCTGCTTACATTGGGGGCACTCATCAGAAGGGAGGGGCCAGGAGCGCCGAAGAGGAAGATCCGGGTGCCCTGTGCAAAACCAACTGCACAGAGGAGGTAAGTAGAACATGTTTGTTATTTTTAAGCAAAAAAAAAAAAAAAAAAACTAGACTTTAGTATCATTTTAATCTTCTGGTGCAGAGAGGATTAAGAGAACTAAAGTTCCGTACACAATGCTGAATATCGGCCAGTTCAAAAGGAACCGGTCAACATTCGGCCCGTGTGTACGGCAGCCTGTCCGTCAGAAGGCAACTGCATGTCCAGCTTCTCTCCTAGGAACATGACGGAAAAACATCTGCCGATTGCGAACCGGGCTGTTCCGACAGGGAGGCAGTCCCTCTGTCAGAACACAATAGCCCAGTGAGGAGATCACTGTACTAACATCAGATTGTTAGTACAGCAAGCTCCTCATTTTTTTTTTTGTCTAGCCCGCTGGGTTGAACGAAAAAAGTAATTAATAGTGTATGACTTGCTTTAGGGCAGTGACAGGCACTAATCCAGAGTGCCCCATTATGCCTGCCCTTTCTGCCTAGCAGCTCCATTCATAGAAGCCTTTACTACATTTTCTATGAATAAAAGAGAATCTTAAATGGGGGATGGGCATGCATTAATACATCCTATTTAGAATGTTTATACCAGCTTACAGAGAAAACCCGCTTTCTCTAATTATGCCCCCCCCCCTCCCTTTACTTTATCCAGTCCTGTGTAATAAGTGTTTATATATTACATTATTATAGTAAAAGCAGCACACATTACACATGTATGTTAGCACCGGGTTGCTCACCACACTCCTAGTCCCACTATAAGTTGCTGATTACCAGTAAAGCATCATAGCTGTGTAAATTCTAGTATAGTGTATATATATGTATGTATGTATGTGTGTGTGTGTGTGTGTGTGTATATATATATATATATATATATATACACATACTGTACCATAGTTTGTAGTCGCTATAACTTTCACTCAAACTAATATACACTTATTGGGATTTTTTTTTCACCAAAGACATGTAGCAGAATAAATTTTGCCCTTCATTTATGAAAACATTTTTTTTTTTTTAATTGGGTATGTTTTTAACTGATATTTGAAAATGTTGTTTTTTTCCAACTTTTCTGTCTTTTTTTTTTAGTTTATATATTAAAAAAACCCAGTGGTGACCAAATACCACCAAAAGAAAGCGCTATTTGTGTGAAAAAAAGATGACATTTTAATTTGCGTACAGTGTTGCAATTGCCAGTTAAGCAGTGCTGAATAGCAAAAAATTATCTGGTCATGAGGGGGATAAATCTTTCTGGAGTTTAAGTGCCTAAGATCCAGCTGTCCTTCCTTAGACCCGAGCTCTGTTAATTATAAAAGAAGCTACCCTTGCAGTGGGCCTAAATGCTTCTTAAAGGAGGAAGTAAAGTCTTCTTAAAGGAGGAAGTAAAGTCTTCTTTTTTAATTATACCTACAGGTAAGCCTATAATAAGGTTTACCTGTAGGTACAGTAAATATCTCCTAAACATGCACAGTTTAGGGTATATTACGAGTGCATGCAGCCAATGATGTCATTGGCACATGCTCTCTGAAGCTCTGGCTTACCATGCTGGGATCTTCAGAGGCCGTGCCGCAAACGGCGGCTCTAGCACGCATGCGCGGGAGTGACATCATCGCCGCTCCTACCACTCACAGGGCCACAGCCCACGAACCCAGAAGAAACACGGGGAAGATGTCAGCCATCTCGGTGTGCGGTTGCTGCTGAGACAGTTTCATTCTAAGGTAAGTATTTGTGTTGCAGGTTTTTTAACTCTTTAACTTTTGATTACATGCAACCGCAGCCCTGAGTGCCTTAAAGGATAAGTTCACCTTTTGTAACGTGTTACTCCCACATTCAGGGTGTAACATGTTACAGATCCACTGACCCCTGCTCCCCCAAACCAACAGTCTGACAGCTAGCAGGGGATAATCTCCCTCCTGCTAGCTGTTACAGTCTGTAAAAGAGACAGCCGTGCAGGGCTCCGCCCGCCGGCCACGTCATCCATTCACAGTGTACTAGGGTTTAGGGTGAATCTGCGCTCACCTGTGAAAAGCACAGGGCACCAGTGGTGGACCTCCCAATTCTGGTGTTTATTGGCAGGTCCACCCTCAGTCCACCCTGATGAAGTCTCTTTTTGTTCTGTTGGGTCAGAGACATTCACACCAGTGGCCTTCTGGGGGTCATTTTGTAAGGCTCTGGCAGTGCTCATCCTGTTCCTTCTTGCACAAAGGAGCAGATACCGGTCCTACTGATGGGTTAAGGACCTTCTATGGCCCTGTCCAGCTCTCCCAGAGTAACTGCCTGTCTCCTGGAATCTCCTCCACGCTCTTGACAATGTCACATATTGATGTGCCATCCTGGAGGAGTTGGACTGCCTGTGTAACCTCTATAGGGTCCAGGTATCGCCTCATGCTACCAGTAGTGACACTGACCCTAGCCAAATGCAAAACTAGTGAAAAAAATGTTAGTGGCCTTCACCTGTAAAAACGTTCCTGTTTTGGAGGTCGTCTCATTGTTGCCCATCTAGTGCACCTGTTGTTAGTTTAATTGATACCAAAGCAGCTGAAACTGATTAAAAACTTCCTCTGCTACTTAACTTACCAGATTAATATCCCAGGAGTTTAATTGACGTGATGCTATACTCTGATTAAAAAGTGTTCCTTTAATGTTTTTAAGCTGTGTATATTAAAAGGTTGGATCACCCACTGGCTTGTTTCCCTGTGACTATAGCAATGAGAGCTCTGTGTTTCAGGTTCACCTATCTAGCAAGAATGGCTGCTGTTCAGATTCATTTAAAACTAGCAAAGAAGTAAAGGTGCACATGGGCAGGGCAAAATACAAGGCAATACAAAATTCCCTAACACAGTTTTCAGATAGTCAGCAAAAAATCTCAGGTAGAAACCAGATGTTTCCTTATCATACAGGATAGGGCATTTGCCTAATTAACACCATGGGTTATGTGCTGCCACCTTGAGGTGAGGACACTGGCAGACAAAGTTGTTAGGAAAGCCCATATAACCCCTCCCACTCCCAGCAATCCTCAGTTTATGCTAGGGTCCTTAACCACTTGCCTACCAGCCGCCTATGTGCGGCGGCAAGTTGTCAGGTTCCTGCGAATCAGCGACGCACTTGCCCATTCGCCAGTGAAGAAGCTGAGGCGTGGAGCTGCCCCCGGGCACCCGCGATCGCTCCCCATGGAGAGAGAATGGCAGTCTGCTGTTGTAAACATAGCAGATGTAAACACAGCAGACCGTTGTTCTCTCAATAATCATCACAGGGCTCCTGTGTTCCTCCTATTTAGAAACACAGGTCCCTGTGATGATTCCATAAGCCCCCCCCACACTTAGAAAACACCCCAAGGCAAACATTTAATCCTTTGATCGCCCCTGGGTTAACCTTTTCCCTGCCAATGTCATTATTACAATAACAATGCATATTTTCAGCACTGATTACTGTAGTAATGGTCACTGGTCCCCCCAAAAGTGTCAAAAATGTCAGTTGGGTGTCTGATCTGTCGCAATGTCGCAGTTTCGCTAAAAATCGCTGACCGCCGCCATTGCTAAATAAAATTACATAACTCTTTCCCCTAGTTTGTAGACACAATAACTTTTGTGCCAACCAGTCAAAATACGCTTATTGGGATTTTTTTTACCAAAAATATGTAGCCGAATACAAATTGGCTTAAAACAAGGAAAAAATTTGATTTTTAATTATTTTTATTGGGACTGTTACATAGCAAAATGTGAAAAATATAGTTTTTTTTTTTTTTTTTCAGAATTGTCACTCTCTTTTTTGTTTATAGCGCAAAAACTAAAAATCGCACAGGTGATCAAATACCACCAAAAGAAAGCTCTATTTGTGGGGAAAAAGGACGTCAATTTTATTTGGGTACAGCTTCGCACGACAGCGCAATTGTCAGTTGAAGTAACACAGTGTTGAATCAAAAAAAATGGCCTGTTCATTAAGGGGGGAAATCTTCCAGGCCAGAAGTTTTTAAGTAATGGAAGATGCAGAGCCTGCTTGTAGTGTTGCCTCTGTCACTGAACTCTGCGTTTGGTGCTCACCCTTTGTACAGTAGTGCAACAATATGCAGTAAGCTGCAGGGTGCTATACAGGTCCAGGGCAATAGCAGTCAGCACCAGTGTTACCCAGTCTTTGAAAACACTGTTCAAGGAGGAGGGGGAATGCCCTCCCAAAGCAGGGAGTACCCAACTGGTGGTTTCTCCCTTTGTTAAGGACACAGTACCCTGGTGTGGTGAATCAGGGGCTTTGCCTCTAGTCTGGTCCCCTACTAACTTCTTTCATGCACTCCCATCCCTACCCATTTATGTGGGTAGTCCCTTGACACTGGCCCCCTCTCTTGAGCACATAGGGGTGGATGAGTTCCATGGGCTGGGAGCAGAGTGTTGCAGGGCAGCAAAATGGTTTAAATGATGTTTGAAGGCCATGCAACACTTTACTCCATTGTTTGTAAACTGTCGCATCATCTGGAAAACATTCCCCTTGCTGTGATAATTGTGTCATCTCTTCCGAGACACTTTTCCCTTCCTGTGGTATTTATGCTGCATCTTCTGCAACACTTTTAGGCAAGCAGTAGCCTGCTCTGTGTGGATAATGCTGCCTCTGCAGATGGTACCTCTGCCCCCCTCAGCCTAAGTCTTGAGCACAAGAACAAGGCACTGCTGCTTCAGGCATAACCCTGCTCCATTGTGAAGCCCTACTCTCCATGTTCATTGCCTTCATTGGGTTATCTGGCGACCTTTTAGTTGTTAGTCACAGGACGGCTTCATATCGTCTACTCCACAGCAACAGTTGTGGGTACTCCTCAGGTGATCCCATCCTGGCAGACATCAGGCAAATGGACCAGAAACAAAAAGAGTGATGCTGAGCACCCTGCTCCTGCGCTCATAACCAGGTCCTCAGGCTACCTCTATCTCGGAACTCACACTTGGTATCCACTATGGCTAAGCCTTGCTGCCCTCTACGACCGGGGTGGTCAACAACACTGCAAATACAAACACAAAGAAAGGGCGCACCAGCCTAGCGCATTATCCTCAGCAGGCTTTTAATAACATAAGTTTAAAATCAACTACTCACAAATATGCGTGATAGGCCAGCATATCAATTCCAAAGAGCAGCATCAATAGAAAAGTCCAATGTCTCATGTAGACGGAGGGCTGACGCGTTTCAAGGCCGTGCCTCTTCCTCAGAGCCTTCATCAGGCAAATGGACATAGAAGAAGAGCTGTAAGCATGCTGCGCACAGGACCTTAATGGGGTTATTCAAGGTTCCACTGAAAACTCTATTTCTACTACTTTGTAACTCAGTCTCCACCTTTTAGGGTCTCCCCTTAACTCCTTGGATACCCCCAGTTCCTTCTTTTTACCTAGAGAGGAATGTTTAGCCTCTATGCGCTGATAGAGACCACTGGACACCCATGGTGAAAGCACTGCCAGTCCCCTGCTGAGTCATTGCCCTAATTGTCCATCACAGCAGCATTGCTTCACAGTGAAAGTGAGGAGAGGGAGGAAGAGAAGGTAGAAGGTAAATCCTTGGAGTCTGAGAACTCCAGTCCCCCTGATCTCTTCCAAGCTGAAAGAAACCATTAGGTTCTGGTGAATGAGGTATGCTCCTGTTTGAAGTTGGGAACCTGATTCTCTTGTTTTGGGCCTTTTGCCGTTGTTTACTCTTTTGCCCACCACTTAGTTAAATTGCTTGGGGACATATTCAGATCTTGATTGATGGAAGCCTGTTTCATGTACTGTACAATTGAGGATTTGGAACTACTTGTAAAATCCTTTTTTTTTTCTTTTGAGTACAGTACAGCAGTGGTCCTCAACTCTGGTCCTCAGGACCCACTAACAGGCCAGATTTTAAGTATTACCTTGGAGAGATGCAGACTAGAATACTGCAATCACCGAGCAGCAAATTATATCACCTGGGATGTATTTCAGTTATCTTGCAAACCTGGCCTGTTAGTGGACCCTGAGGACCAGAGTTGAGAACCACTGCAGTACAGGACACGCCACCCTCCCCTCTTTCTAGGTGTATTTTCTTAATATTTGCTAAAAAATTGGGAGTGGGAGGGGTTATATAGGCTACTCTAACAACTTTGTTTGCCAGTGTCCTCTCCTGAAGGTGGCAGCATACAGTATATAACCCACGGTCTTGATTAATGGAAGCCAGTGTTATTTTTGTTGCATGTTTGAAAATAAATGTGAAGCCGCAGTGCTTCTTGAACTTACCTTTCGTGTCCTTATTTGTGCAGTTGTTTTATTATTTAACCTCCTAAAGGTGTGAGACCCAAGACAAGGGAATAGACCTGGTAGCTCTTGAGAGATTTTTGCCTTTTAAAGGAGGACTCCAATCATAGCCCACCTGCTCAGTACTCCTGTTTTTCATCCATACATTTCTGTAGTGCACCAATATACCCCACACTCATTCATAATGCCTAATGAGAGAAAACGTTTTATTATAACCCTTTTCTCTTGGATTTCTACCTGTCTTTGAGGTTTGTATGTGATTGTTGGTAGAAGAAGCAAGGTGAGGGCAGAAGAAACACATCACAGACTTCAATACTTCCAATAAACTGCATGAGGGCTTGTTGTGGGGATTACAGAGAACGTAGGTTAAAGCGGTATTAAGTCCAAAAGCGAACATTTATTATATTGCAACTTACCAATTTTTAATTGCGATGGCTTTATTCATTATCTTTTTTAGGCTTTCTTTCATTTATTTTTGCCTAGTATTCCAGGCAGTAAATCTGTTTTTCAAAAGAACCAGCTGTCCTGCAGATGTAGCAGTTACAGGATTGAGACAAACCATTTACCACTGACAGAGGTGCTTACAATGGTCAGCTTTTATTTATTATGTAAAACCTTTATCCCAAAAAAAAAAAAAAAAAAACACTGTTGCTGTAATTTACTATAAATTGTTAGCTGAAGTTTGGCTTCAATTTGTTAGTGTAGCTTTGCTAGTACATCTTCACACTCTCCTCCCCCCATACTGACAATGCTGCTGCCCAAAGGTGCCCCCTGTGCTCCTTCATCCAGAGTGGGGGCACTGTAACATAGAAGGTTTATTACTGGCCAGATCACCAGATAAGAACAGAGGAAAAAAGCCTAATAAAAGAAACCGAATGTAGCCACCACATCTAATGATTGGTAAACTGCAATATATTACATTTTTGGTTTTGGGTTTAATACCGCTTTAGCGCGGGTTCACAGTCACACTGCTCTGACATCGGTCAGACTTTAATAGACAGGATCTGACTTGAGATGAGTGCAACTTGGGTCTGGTATGGATTTGTTTTTTTTTTCCAATACATTTTGCAGTTCTAACATTGCCTCTGAGCACACGACGCATTTAACAAGTCAGTTAGGATGCTGATATGACTTCAATGATATTCAATGGGCTGAAATCGGACCAAAGTAGTGCACAAACCTTTTCCAGAGTCGATCCGACACAAGTTGGACCAGTTAAGACGGCTCTCGTTGATTTATACACGTCATGCGATATGTGCTCTCAAAGTTGGAGCGTATGTCACACCAGTGTGAACCAGGCCTTAAGGTAAATTTAGGGAGACATCTGACTAGCACAGCTGCAATGTTTGCTGGACAGCATTTGTAGCTCACTGATGGTTTTTATCAGTTGTCTGTATTTTCTTTAAAAAAAAAGAGAAATGGCAGCCTTTAAAATGTACACAGGTGATCCCAAAAATCGGAACCTTTGCTCTGGGTTGATTATTCACTGTGACCCGACAGCTAGAAATAAGGTAGTAAAAGGGGTGTCCTATCATAGGCAATTGCTTGTTGGGACATTCCTCAGATCCTGTTCACAGGACATGAATAATTAAGAAACCTATACTAGTAAACCCCCAGATTCCCACAGATTATTGTATGATTGCAAATATCAGCTTGCCTAATTGATTTGCTCATCTCTGCTCCAGAGTATTGCAACATGTGGTGCGGCAGGGCCAAGACTCATTTTGCCATGATTTTTTGCAATGTACAGCAGAAAAGTCTACACTGAAGGCACTTAGCAATTCCTCCAGGGCCAAACTTTGCTAAAAAGACTATAATGGCAGTATCCTAGCACAGTGTTTGGCAATTCATCTTTTTCCTGGCTTACTGGACAGGGGAGAATTTAACAGTCCATTAGATACATGTAAGTGGCACTCCCCATACCAACATTTTTTTAAACCTTTTGTCTGTTGGCATGGAGATGATGGTTGCAAAATGGATCCAAGTGCCAGGGTGGACCTTCTGCGTTAAGCATCTGTTTTATTGGCATATGTACCTTCATGCTGCGGGTATACCAATCCATATGCTCTTTTATTGGGACTAACAGATTCAGTGATAGCACCCTAGTGTGGTTATATTTATCCAAATTCTTTGTGAGAAATATATTTGTGAAATTATCCTTGGCACTCCTCCTGTGGCTCACCATATACCACTCTGGGCTCTGAAAGGGAACAATTTATGTGGGGCTCTTCTCTAGGGGTTACATCCGGTCATTGTGTATATTGAATAAACTTGTTGGCGCTTTAGTAGAATGACTCCTGATGAAGCCAAATTAAAAGCAAAACATGTTGAGATGACTTCTCCTAGTCACCATCAGTGGATATGCATCAAAACCTATATCAATTTTTGTATATGGTGTAACTGCCATGTTTTGTATTTACATGTTTTTATCATTTTAAACTTGTGTGGGTTTTGTGTAAGAAATTTGTAGATCAATAGAAAATGTGTGAATTTTATATCGTGTATGTCGATATCTGGTGACTTAAAAGTCTTGATTTTGATAAATATTTTTTTTTGCTCTGCCATTTTTGAGGGATGTTGGTGCCCTTGGTTTCTCTCCTATCTGTTATCCATATATACAATACATTCATAAAGTATTCAGACCCCCTTCACTTTTTTTTTTATTTTTGTCATGTTGAAGCGTCATACTACAGTTGTTTAAATTCATTTTTTTTCTCTCATTATTCTGCACTCACTACCCCATAATGACAAAGTAAAACCAGAATTTTAGAAATGTCTTTGGATTTATTAAAAAGAAAACACTGACATATCACATGTATAACACAAGTATTCAGTCCCTTTACTTAATAATTTGTTGAAGCACCCTTGCCAACAATTACAGCCTCGAGTCTTTGTGGATATGACATGACAAGCTTTGCACACCTGGATTGGGGGGTTTTATGCCATTCTTTGCAAATCCTCTCAAGCTCAGTCAGGTTGGTGGACAGCCATTTTCAGGTCTCTCTAGAGATGTTCAATAGGGTTCAAGTCAGGGCTCTGGTTGGGCCACTCTAGGACATTCACAGAGTTGTCCCTAAGCCACTCCTGTGTTGCCTTGGCTGTGTGCTTAGGATCATTGTCATGATAAAAGGTGAACCTAAAGGCCCGTACACACGTACCGATCGTCGGCATACAAACGTCGGTGGACGAAGGATCTGCCGATTGTACGCGTGTTAGTATGGTGCCTCCGACAGATGTCTGCGCACAATCCGCGGACAAAAGTCTTTCGTGCAAACATGAAAATATTTGTATGCCGACACCAGAACGGACGATTGTTCGCCTGTCAGTACACAATTCGGCCGACAGACCGCAGATTTGCAAGACTGGGCATGCTCAGAAAATAGAAAACACAGGGAAAGTTAACCATTACATGACATCACTTCTGCAGTCGGCGGACAAAATTCTTGTGCTGTCCTTGTGCTGTCTTTGCACTTTTCAGCAGACACCGACATCCCGGGGAGAAAAGAGGAACATTTGTAAGCCGACCATCGGTACGTGTGTACGGGGCTTTAGTCTCAGTCTGAGGCCATGAGAGCTGTGGAACAGGTTTTGATTGCGGATATCCTTGTACTTTGCTCTATTCAGCTTTCTCTCAACTCTGACCAGTCTCCCAGTCCCTACTGCTGAAAAACACACCCATAGCATGAAGCTGCCACCAGCATGCTTCACTGTTGGCATGGTATTGGGGGCAGGTGATGAGCAGTACCTGGTTTCCTAGAGACATAAATTTAGGAATTGAGGCCAAACAGTTCAATCACAGTCCGAGAGTACTTCAGGTGCTTTTTTTTTTTGCAAACTCCAAGAGTTTCATCCAGCCACTCTGCCACAAAGCCAAGATATGTGGAGGGCTGCAGTGATGGTTGTCTCCACACAGGACCTCTGGAGCTCAGTCAGAGTGACCATCGGGTTCTTGATCACCTCCCTATTGTTTAGTTTGCACAGCTGACCAGCTATTGGAAGAGTCCAAGTTGTGCCAAACTTCTTCCATTTGAGAATTATGGAGGCCACTGTGCAGGCAGTTACTTCATGGCTTTTGCCATGTACAATATGCATTGTTAAGCCCCGTACACACGTTCAGATAATTGGACGACATTTTGTTGCATGATACTAATATCGAATTCAACAACATTCCTGGTTGCTTAGCTACGTATCAGATGGTGCAAAACAAAAACAATGGCAGCCAGGCTTTTTCCGTGCTATTTTAGTGTTTCTGATCATGCGTGGTCTTTGTCGATCGATTTTTAGCAGATGCATAGTGTACTGATGAAACGATTGTCGTTCGTGGGGCTATCGTACGACAGAAGTTTTCCTGTTTGTCCCTTCGGATTTTGTTGGACCAACTGTCGGGATCGGCTGTCGAAAGCTGTGTACTAACGATCAGATTATTGTGCGATCAGGTCGAAAGCGAGTTTTACGTACGATTATCGGAACGTGTGTACGGGGCATTAGCTGTGAGGCCTTTTAAAGAAATGCCTTTTAGCGCTACTTGTAATTATTATTGTTCTTTGGGGTGTTGGTCACACTTGAAGTCGCTGCTTTTTTCTTTCTACTTTGGTTGGATTAGCGCAGTTGTTTTTTCTATTTTATAAAGAAATGCCTGTGGCTTTCCAAATCATTTCCAATTAATTTAGTTTACCACAGGTGGATTCCAATCAAGGTGTAAAAAATATCTCTGCAACGATCAAGAGAAATGGGAGGCACCTAAGCTGTTGTTGCAAAGGGTCTGAATACTTATGCCAATGTGATATTTCAGTTTTTCCTTTTTGATACATTGGCAAACATTTCTAAACTTCTGTTTGTAATGCAAGTGAAATTTAAAAAAAATATAGTAAAATTGCAGCAGCCTGCCTTGATTGCAACCTAACAAAGTTTTTATTTCTAATTTCTTGTTTTTTTAACATTTCACCCATCTCTGAAATTGATATAAGTAATTTTTTTAATTGCAAAAAACATTTAAATCCAGTCTTTGGTATGTCTAAGTCTTAAAACATTTTCTCTATTTAAATCACCGAAATCTAAAACTGTTCATTATGTTCTAAAATGTATAAATGACCACCTACAGTGGTAATGCACAGTATGTAATGGATGTGTGAAAAGAAACCATGTTGTATGGGATTTACATTAATAGAATTACTGTCTTTGCAGTAACAAATCTTTGATTCTCACTGCTCTATTCTAAACAGCAGGAAACCCTAAATATGACCACTGAATAAAAGGATTCTTCTCTTTGTGAGTCATTATATTTTATCATACCATGATGGTATACTGAAATTGTGGCTGCTTCAGTAGGAGATCCTGCTGTGTTACTAAAAGAAAGGGTCAAGAAAACACAAATTGTTCTCTTGAAATGCCTTCTACCACCAACCCTGTTAATGTTTGCTTTTGTTCTGTTTGTTTATGAGAAACTCAAATCCATTGCATCTTTTTTTTTATTTCCACAGGGTGCATATACTGAAGTTGTAGCAAAAACCTGCTAGAGGTCAGCTGAGTCAAATTGGTGATCTCATTAATACTTTACTCTTCCTTTGTCGAATGTAACAAATTTATTTTAAACTATTGACCTATCATGGGAGGAGCAGTGAGCGCCGGGGAAGACAACGATGATTTAATTGATAATCTGAAAGAGGCACAGTATATACGTACTGAAAAAGTAGAACAAGCCTTCAGAGCAATTGACCGAGGAGAGTATTACTTGGAAGGTTACAGGGACAATGCATACAAAGACTTGGCATGGAAGCATGGGAACATACACCTATCTGCACCTTGCATCTATTCAGAAGTCATGGAGGCATTAAAGCTTCAACCGGGATTATCTTTTCTAAACCTTGGAAGTGGAACTGGATATTTAAGTACAATGGTGGGCTTAATTTTAGGTAAACAAGTTTCATTTTTCTAATTAATTTAATTTTTTGCTGTATATTGTTGTAAGAAGTTTTTTTCAGATTTGGTTGAGCAATATATTGAACAAATGTTTATTGTAAATCACGCCTAAGACTCTAGTATCAACATTTTATATTATTTGCATTATATCATTAGCGATCTGATTTATTGTAAATGTTATTGTTTACATTTATAAGGATGGTATATAATGACACATGGTATACGTGTATATGTTAGTGTATACCTACCATAATAAAGAAATCCCAGGTATGACATTTTTTACATATTTACATTATATAACTCTGCATATACCATACATGTTGGATCCCTCTATAACAGGGATTCCCAAATTACGGCCCTGCAGCTGTTGCTGAACTACACATCCCATGAGGCATTGTAAAACTCTGACATTCACATACATGACTAGGCATGATGGGAATTGTAGTTCCTGAACAACTGGAGGGGGCCGTAGTTTGGGAATCCCTGCTCTAGAAATCACTGTAGTAGACACTGCTATTTCAGTGATCTCCACTAGCTTCCAAGTCCCATGCTGGGCTGCTGGCTTGCTCCATTGTGAACACAGGAAATCAGCCACCCAGCAGAGGTACAATTCAGAGATTTCTTTGATTAACCTCAGCAAATGAAAAGCATTCTCTAATTGGACGAGGTGGAGAGGTGGGGCAGGGATGTCACCCTCTCCACCGTGTATAGTCAGAACGTTTTGCAACCATTAGGTAAATGCAAAGTGTTCTTTCCAGGTTATAAATGGATCACACAAGTTTGGTATATGAATAGATACATTGGTCTAAGCTGGTAAAAATGCAATACCTTGAACTTTTAGAGCTGGTTCACACTGAGGCGATCCGACTGCGAGGGGCGACCTGTGTGCACCGCGACTTCGGCGCAACTGGCAGGGACTTCACATAATGGAAGTCTATGCAAGTCGCTCCCAGGTCGCCCCAAAGTAGTACAGGACCCTTTTTTTAAGTCGGAGTGACTTGTGTCGCTCCTATTAGAATGGGTCTTGTACTACTCAATGGCGAGCGACAGACCGCGAACTGTCAGGCTGACAAGTCACCTGACAAGTCGCGCTAGTCTGAATGGGGTCTTAACAGTTTTAATTGCACAATTCTGATTGTCAAAATTATAAATAACAGAAATTACATGTGTTGCCAAACTGTAGCATTTATGTTATGGTTAAAACAAAAATCCTATTACATGATTACACTGTTAAAGCTTATCAAAACTCAAATGTAATATATCACAGCTTACTAATTCTTAATTGTGGTGGCTGTGTTGGGTTTCTTTTTAAAGAGGAAGTAAACCCTCCTCTGCAAGTTTTACCTATAGGTAAGGCTATGATAAGGCTTACCTATGGGTACTGTAAATATCTCCTAAACATGTACCGTTTAGGAGATATTTACCCTAAATGCAGCCAGTGACATCACTGGCGCATGCGCTCTGAAGGAACGGCCGCTGGTGCCGTTCCTTCAGAGCCCCGTGCCGTGACTGTCGGCTCCCACGTGCATCCGCAGGAGTGACGTAATCGCGGCTCCAGCCAATCCGATGGCTGAATGCCGCAAACCCAGAAGAAGGGCGACAGAACATGTCGCCCATGAGAGAGGCGAGCGGTCGGCACTTCAGGGCTTCGTTTTAAGGTACTTATTTCATAATGAGCTAGTATGCGATGCATACTAGCTCATTATGTGTTTGTCTTTCAGGTGTTTTAAAAAAAAAAAAAAATTGGAGGTTTACAACCTCTTTGAGGCTGTTTTTTTTTTACTTTATTTTCACCTGGTGACCCTGCCATATGTGCTTTAGTCTTCAACTTACTTTATTTACCATGCTCCGGAAGATTTAACTCCCCCCCCCCCCCCCCCCTTCATTACCAGACCATTTTTTTGCGATACAGCATTACGTTACTTTAACTGACAATTACGCAGTCATGCAAAGCTGTATCCAAATAAAATTTTCTCCACAAATAGAGCTTTCTTTTGGTGTTGTTTGATCACCACGGCGGTTTTTATTTTTTGCGCTATAAACAAAAAAAGACCGACATTTTTGAAAAAAAAAAAAAGCAATATTTTTTACTTTCTGCTATAAAACATATTCATAAAAAATCAAATTTCTTCAAAAATGTAGGTCAGTATGTAATCTGCTACATGCTTTTGAAAAAAAAAAAAATCCCAATATATATTATATACCATATATTGATTGGTTTACGCAAACGTTATAGCTATAAACTATGGTATATATTTATGACATTTTTATATATATATTTTTTTTATACTAGTAATGGTGGTGATCAGAAACTTATAGCAGGACTGCAATATTGCGGCAGCCATTTGGACACTAACTGACACATTTTTTGGGAACCAGTGGCACTAATACAGTGATCAGTGCTAAAAATATGCACTGTCACTGTACTAATGACACTGGCTGGAAAGGGGTTAAACCTTTAGATCAAAAGGGTTAACTGTGTGCCTAGCCAGTGTTTTTGTGTACTGTGTTAGGTGTTTTTACTAGGGAAAGTGATGGACTTTATTCCTTGCTTTGCAGGAGCACAAAAAGCTATCCATTGCCCCCTGTCAGAATGGAGATCCGCCTTGTTTACATAGGCAAATCTTCGTTGTGTGTGTTTTATAAACGATCGGCGAGTGCCAGCAGACATCAAGTGCCCAGCACCTGGAGATTGGCTTCTGCTGTGATTAATCACAGCAGAAGCGGCCCCTGAAGGCGGAAGTGTAGAATCACATATGGTATATATGTGAGTCTGCACAGAAGAGCTGCCTTGAAGCAATAAATGTGCAATGGGGTGGTCTTGAAGTGGTAAAAAGGATTAGCTGGAGTTCCGCCTTAATTTGTTAGACCTCACATCTACACTAAAAAAAAAAAGAAAAAAAAGTCTATATAATATATATTTAGCAGAGAATAAAATGGTGGTCATTGCAATATTTTATGTCACACCGTATTTGCGCAGCGGTCTTTCAAACGCAATTTTTTGGGAAAAAATATACACTTCAATTGATTTAAAAAAAACGCAACCGTAAAGTTAGCCCAATTTTTTTGTATAATGTGAAAGATGTTGTTACGCCGAGAATCATTAGAGAATTGTGATCTTTATTCTAAGCAAAAAATCATAATTCTCATTTTATCCAGAATCGTGCAGCTCTAATTCACTGCATTGTTCATATATCGGTATCAGTATTTCTGAATGTCCAGGTGATGTATACAGATATGATGTCTTACATAAAGTCCACTGTCATGTGATATGTGCGTCATAGTTAGTGTACCGGTTGCCTAACGGTAAAATCTACAAAGCCCAGGTGTTCCTTCTAACCTGTGCATGGTTCATTGGGGCAGGGCAGAAGATTGAAAAGATGTTGACCAAATACAGCGCTGATATCAAAGTAAAAGGGATATTCTGACAGGTGAAAATTTAACTCCCTGGGGGTCATTTTTGGTCTCTTATTGGAAGCAGCCCATAGGCCTCATGTACACAGGGCGTCTGTTTAGCCTCTCTGAATTCCAGAACTCATGGCCGGAAAAAGATGCTTAATAAAATGCAATAAAAGCCTCATATTGAACACATGTTTAGGCACGTCAGGCATTTGAGCGGTAATGCATTCTATCGGCTAGAATATTAATTTATTTTAGCCATTGGAATGCATTAATGCTGAAACAATAGATGTGTTTACACACGCTTAAGCCCGTCTAGAGCTTTCCTGCTCTCCAGCTCCTCTCTCGAACATGCCTTTGGTGGGTTTTCTTTTTTTTCAGCCTGTAAACTCTTCTTTTAATAAAGTATTTCTGCAAATGCCTATGTTTGCATGCCATGGACACATTGGCATTTTGTTTCAGCCTGTGAAAACACCTCTATGTACAGTGGGTACGGAAAGTATTCAGACCCCCTTAAATTTTTCACTCTTTGTTATATTGCAGCCATTTGCTAAAATCATTTAAGTCCATTCTTCTTCCTCCACATAGCACCCCATACTGACAGAAAAACACAGAATTGTTGACATTGTTGCAGATTTATTAAAAAAGAAAAACTGAAATATCACATGGTCCTAAGTATTCAGACCCTTTGCTGTGACACTCATATATTTAACTCAGGTGCTTTCCATTTCTTCTGACCATCCTTGAGATGGTTCTACACCTTCATTTGAGTCCAGCTGTGTTTGATTATACTGATTGGACTTGATTAGGAAAGCCACACACCTGTCTATATAAGACCTTCCAGATCACAATGCATGTCAGAGCAAATGAGAATCATGAGGTCAAAGGAACTGCCTGAAGAGCTCAGAGACAGAATTGTGGCAAGGCACAGATCTGGCCAAGGTTACAAAAAGATTTCTGCTGCACTTAAGGTTCCTAAGAGCACAGTGGCCTCCATAATCCTCAAATGGAAGACGTTTGGGACGACCAGAACCCTTCCTAGAGCTGGCCGTCCGGCCAAACTGAGCTATCGGGGGAGAAGAGCCTTGGTGAGAGAGGTAAAGAAGAACCCAAAGATCACTGTGGCTGAGCTCCAGAGATGCAGTAAGGAGATGGGAGAAAGTTGTAGAAAGTCAACCATCACTGCAGCCCTCCACCAGTCGGGGCTTTATGGCAGAGTGGCCCGACGGAAGCCTCTCAGTGTAAGACACATGAAAGCCCGCATGGAGTTTGCTAAAAAACACCTGAAGGACTCCAAGATGGTGAGAAATAAGATTCTCTGGTCTGATGAGACCAAAATAGAACTTTTTGGCCTTAATTCTAAGCGGTATGTGTGGAGAAATCCAGGCACTGCTCATCACCTGTCCAATACTGTCCCAACAGTGAAGCATGGTGGTGGCAGCATCATGCTGTGGGGGTGTTTTTCAGCTGCAGGGACAGGACGACTGGTTGCAATCGAGGGAAAGATGAATGCGGCCAAGTACAGGGATATCCTGGACAAAAACCTTCTCCAGAGTGCTCTGGACCTCAGACTGGGCCAAAGGTTTACCTTCCAACAAGACAATGACCCTAAGCACACAGCTAAAATAACGAAGGAGTGGCTTCACAACAACTCCGTGACTGTTCTTGAATGGCCCAGCCAGAGCCCTGACTTAAACCCAATTGAGCATCTCTGTAGAGACCTAAAAATGTCTGTCCACCAACGTTTACCATCCAACCTGACCGAACTGGAGAGGATCTGCAAGGAGGAATGGCAGAGGATCCCCAAATCCAGGTGTGAAAGACTTGTTGCATCTTTACCAAAAAGACTCCTGGCTGTATTAGATCAAAAGGGGGCTTCTACTAAATACTGAGCAAAGGGTCTGAATACTTAGGACCATGTGATATTTCAGTTTTTCTTTTTTAATAAATCTGCAACAATGTCAACAATTCTGTGTTTTTCTGTCAGTATGGGGTGCTATGTGTACATTCATGAGGAAGAAGAATGGACTTAAATGATTTTAATCAATTTGTAGAAACATCTCAAGGATGAACAGTGGAAACAGGATGCTCAATTTTGAGTGCCCTAGCAAAGGCTGTAAATACCTATGTGCATGGTATTATTATTTTTTTTTTTTTTTCGTTTTTTTAACCACTTAAGCCCCGGAAGATTTTACCCCCTTCCTGACCAGGCCCTATTTTGCGATTCGGCACTGCGTGACTTTAACGGACAATTGCGCGGCCGTGCGACGCTGTACGTAAACAAATTTGATGTCCTTTTTTTCCCACAAATAGAGCTTTCCTTTGGTGGTATTTGATCACCTGTGCGATTTTTTTTTTTCTTGTGGCACAGATGACGTCATCTGTGACACAGGGGGCGTGGTCTCCCGATGACGTCATCTGGCGGCCACGCCCCTAATGGCTATATAATAAGCTGCAGAGACCAGAGGCCGGCATAATCGCTGAAGACGTCGTCGGAGGAGGACCGGAGGAAGAAGGACAGCCGACAGCAAAAGAGCAGAAGATCGGAGAGGAGAAGACAAGAAGATTGGACAGCAGAAGGGCGGACAGCAGAAGACCCTCGGAGAGGAGAAGACAGCAGAAGACCCCCGGAGAGGAGAAGACAAGAAGGGCGGACAGCCAAAGAGCAGAAGACCCTCGGAGAGAAGACAGCAGAAGACCCCCGGAGAGGAGAAGACAGCAGAAGACCCCGGAGAGGAGAAGACAAGAAGGGCGGACAGCAAAAGAGCAGAAGACCCTCGGAGAGGAGAAGACCCCCGGAGAGGACAAGAGCCGGATGAAGATTTTTAATAAATTTTCCAAAACTTCTCCTGTCGTTATTTCCATACACTGCATTTTATGGGGTGAATGAGTAGGGGTACAGTGTACCCCATACCCGTTCACATAGGGAGGGGGTCCGGGATCTGGGGGGGCCCCCTTGTTAAAGGGGGCTTCCAGATTCCGATGAGCCCCCTGCCCGCAGACCCCCACAACCACCGGCCAGGGTTGTGGGGATGAGGCCCTTGTCCTCATCAACATGGGGGCAAGGTGCTTTCAGGTGCGGGGTGCAGAGCTCCCCCTGCCCCAAAGCACCCACACCCCCCCCATGTTGAGGGCGTGTGGCCTGGTATGATCCAGGGGGGGTGGGGCCGCTCGCTCGTCCCCTCCCCTTTCCTGGCATGCCGGACTGCATGCTCGGATAAGGGTCTGATATGGATTTTGGGGGGGACCCCACGCCGTTTTTTCGGCGCGGGGCTACCCTCAAATTCCATACCAGATCCGAAGGGCCTGGTTTGGAACCTGGGGGGGAACCCCACGCCGTTTTTTTCCCCATTTTGGCGTGGAGTTCCCCCTCAAGATTCTCACAGTGCAGGTCGCACCGCAAGTCGGATCACCCTGATCCGACCTGCGGTGTGACTTCCATTCAAATCAATAGGCTCCCATAGGGAACCATTGATTTTGAATGGAAGAAAAAAAATGTATAACGTGGCTTAACGCACGTTAAGCAACGTTATGGAGCCTCATGGAGCCTTTAGCAGCGTCAGACGTTTTTTGCAGCTTGACGCTGGAGCTCCTGAACCCACAGTTCCTGGGTTTTTTTTGGAGCTGTAAAACGCCTATGCCACTTGGAGCTCCTAAAAGCTCTATGTGTGCATGAGGCCATAGAATAACATGGATGGGCGTTCTGCAGCTGCAAAAAAAAACGTCTGACGCTGCTAACAGCAGCTGTAAAAACGTCCAGTGTGCATGAGGCCTTAAACTTTAGGCAGAAGTAGTGCAGCTGAATGGGAGAATTACTCCAACTCTGCTACTTTGGCCTCAAGTTTAAAATTCCCTTTTCAATTTCGTGTAATTACCTCTTTATTGATTAGACCCTATAATCTGATGATAAGTAGGCGGAGATTAATTATGTGGAGTGGGTGGAGCTTCAGGGAAGTGGGTTTGGTAAGTAATTGATAGCTGTGCTGCATAGTGTCCCTGGAAATTTTTTTCAAATGTTGGCAACTATGGTTCACATATTCATCACACAGTATAAGGCCTCTTGCACACTGCAGCTTAAAAAAGCTCAGTACAGTTTTTTTTTTTTTTTCTGAGCTAAAATACAGCCCATTCATTGTGATGTGCCTATGCACACAGGCGCGTAAATGAGCCCTGTGCATTCTTCAGTAAGAACAAAATAGAAAAATCAGCATTTTTGGACAGTAATTTAAGCCTAATGCGCGCAAATACGAACAATTGTGAACAAATGAGCGCATACAAACATACTGTTGATCTGAAAAATGTGAATTTGCATATTTTACAAGAACGCGAGAATACATTTGCGTGAAAAGACGCGAATTTGCGCAAACTCATATGCGCGAAAATGCACGCGAATGCGCAAATTTCAATAAGACAAATACGCCTGAAATTTACGGCTGAAAAAGGAGATGCTCAAACAGGAGTATCGTGTGCGTGTGTAAGAGGCCTAAGCGTGAAGTGTTAGTGCACCTTTTCATTCAAATACTCCATGCAGTCAAAGGGACTCAGTGTGTTTTAAAAACCATATGAAGGGGAAGTTCTGCTCTTCCTCCCCCCCCCACCCTACTCTTTCACATTTGGCACTTTGTTTTTTTTGTGTAGGAGCTGGTACCTGGTTTTGACAGGTTGCCGCTCCTACTTCTGATTGGATCGCCACAGCAATTTGAGCAGGAGTCCCCCCCCTCCTCCTCCCCTGCAGCTTTATGAGACCTGTGACATTTCCCAGAAGGCTGCGGGGGAAGGGGGGGCAACTTCCCCTTTAATAGCCGTGAAAATCCAACCGGAAGTGGGAGCGGGTACCTGTCAAAACCCCCCCCTTAAATTTTTTTTTAAATAGTGCCAAATGCGCAGCGGGCAGCTGGCTGTAAAGCGGCAAGCAGTCACAGCCAGCAACCCACAGTTAAGATGCCAGTGCTGGGGTCTGAAGACTGGAAGAAGTCGGCGGGGGGAGAACAGCACTGGATCCTGAGACAGATGAGTGTCTCTTTAACACTTAAGGACCGACCCATGTACATATACTGCAACAGGTCGGCCCTTTAGCGCAAAATTACTTACCTGTACGTGATTCAGATCTTCTGCTCTGGGGCCCACGCCGCTGGAGCCCTGCACTGGCTGGACACAGCAGGAGCCAATCCGCTGGAACAGCGGCCACGATGGACGCTGGGACCCGCCTATTGTTCTCTATTGTTCAGAGGAGATTCAGAACGGCGGTCTGCCTATGTAAACAAGGCAGACTGCCGTTCTGTGAGATTTTGTGTTTCCGGATCTCTGTTTTCCTCCAGTCACAGCACCCCCCCCCCCCCCCACAGTTCGAAAGCACTCCCTAGGAGCACACTTAACTATTTGATCGCCCCTGATGTTAACCCCTTCCCTGCCAGTGTCATTTATACAGTGACTGTATTTTTTTTTTAAGCACTGATCACTGTATTGGTGTCACTGGTCCTCAAAAAGTGTCATTTAGTCTGATTTGTCTGCCGCAATGTCGCAGTCCTGCTAAAAATCGCTGATCACCGCCATTACTAGTAAAAACAATAAAAAAAATAAAAAGTCCATAAATCAATCCCATCGTTTGTAGACGCTAAAACTTATCCGCAAACCAATCAATATACGCTTATTGGGATTTTTTTTTACCAAAAACATGTAGCCGAATACATATTAGCCTAAATAATGAAGAGATTAGATGTTTTACCTTTGTTTTTATTGAATGTGTTTTATAGCAGAAAGTAAAGTTTTTTTTTTTTTTTTTTTTTTTTTTCAAAATTGTTGCTCTTTTGTTGTTTATAGTGCAAAAAATAAAAAGCACAGATGTGATCAAATACCACCAAAATAAAGCTCTATTTGTGGGGAAAAAAGAACATGCATTTCATTTAGGTACAGTGTCGCAAAACCGCGCAATTATGAGCTAGAACAACGCAGTGCCGTATCGCAAAAAATGGCCTGGTCAGGGAGGAGGTAAATCCAACAGAGTGTCCTAGCAAAAGTACAGAGCAAAGCTACCTGTATTGTATAGGGAGCAAAGCTCCCTATACAGGTTTTTCTGGCCAAGCTTCAGAGAAAGTGCAACTGACCTAAGCGCAATGTTCCCCACACACCAATTCTTGAAAATAGCTGTTCAGTAATCCTGGGTGCTGTAATGACCACAGGCTGTAAACCCTGGACAATCAGAGTGAAGAAATGTCAGCACACCAAGGATTCCTCAAAAGGGTCCAAAGCTTTGTCTTTGTGGTCACATTTTTTTTTTTTTAATACACCGGGACCCCTTGACAGCACATAGTATTTTATTGAAAAGGTGAAGTAAAGTGAGATTAAAGCCTTGTTTTTTTTTTTTTTAAATAACAAACATGTTATACTTACCTGCTCTCTGCACAGAGCAGCTCAGATTCTCCTCTTCTCGGGTCCAATGTCAGCGCTCCTAGCCCCTCCCTCCTGCCAATTGCCCCCACAGCAAGCAACTTGCTCTAGGGGCACCCAAGCAGGCATAATCCCGACCTGTGGCTGTGTGTGTCCATTCACACACGAAGCTGTGGCCCATCCCAGCCCTCTCCCTCTCCTGATTGGCTCACTGGCTGTAAATGACAGCAGTGGGAGCCAATGGATATATGGAGTATTCAAAAAGTTCATGAAAAAAATGTAATAAGCACATACTTTTAGGAATAACCTTTATTCTGAATAAGCTCTATTCAAATCAAGACATTTCTGTAAGCGATGATACCAGCCATTTATACTGATCTGGGAGGGCCCTGAGAATTTAACCATGTCAAAGCAGCCTATTTTACATCATTGATGGTTTCAACATTGGTGTCTTTCAAAAATGTTTTCAAGTTCGGAAATAAGAAAAAGTCGGGATGTGCTAACATAGAATTGCAAGGTGGATGTCGCTTTCCCACTGAAATTCTCACAGTGCAGCTATTGACTGATGAGAAGAATGGATAGGGGCAATGTCTTGGTGGAAGAGGACTTTTCTCAAAACGCATAATAAGCAGATGTTACTTTTTCCATCCAAAAAAGTAAACTAATATGATTCCCTCAGCATCACAGAAAACAACCACCATGACCTTTACTCCTGACCGGCTTGTTTTTCCTTTGACTGGACTTTTTTCTCCTTTAGTGATGAGCCGAAATCCCCCTGGTTCGGTTCACACCAGAACACCGCGAACAGGGGAGAAAAGTTTGTTAGAACATACGAACACCATTGAAGTCTATGGGACTCGAACATGAAAAATCAAAATTCCTCATTTTAAAGGCTTAAATGCAAGTTATTGCCCAAAAAATGTGTATGGGGTTCTGGGTACTTCCCTGGGGGACATGTACCAATACAAAATTTGTTTTTAAAAATGATCCTTTTTACAGGAGCAGTTATTTTAATGATGCTTAAAGTGAAACAATAAAATTTTCCCTTAAATATTGTGCCTGGGGGGTCCCCTTGATGTGCCTGTAAAGTGGCGCATTTGTACGATGTATGGAGCCTGCTGCAGCAATACTGACATTTCTAAAGAAAAAAATGTCATTTAAACTTGCTCGCGGCTGTAATGTATTGTCAGGTCCTAGCAATACAGATAAAAAAACAGCGCCAAAATTGAAAAAAAAAAAAAAAAAAAACGGCATGGCCCCCCCCCCCCCCCTCAAAATCCATACCAAACACTTATCCGAGCAAGCAGCCTGGCTGGACAGGATAAGGAGGGGGGGGGCGAGCAAGCTCCCCCCCTCCGGTACCATACTAGGCCACTTGCCCTCAACATGGGGAGGGTGCTTTGGGGTGCCCCCAAAGCACTTTGTCCCCATGTTGATGGGGACATGGGCCTCTTCCTGGACAACCCTGGGCTGTGGTTGTTGGGGTCTGCGGGTGGGGGGGCTTATCGGAATCTGGAAGACCCCTTTAACAAGGGGGCTCCCTGATCCCGGCCCCCCCCCTCCCATGTGAATGTATATTGAGTACATTGTACCCCTAACCCTTTACCAAAAAAGTGTACAAAAAAATAAAGACAAAAGCCAGTTTTTGACCAGTCCTTTAATAAAAAATAAAAAATAGTGTCCCCCGATGTAAATCCATTGTCAATCACGTCGCCCGCCGCCGCACCCGAAAAAAAAAAAAAGAAGCTCCTGCCTCTTCAGACACCTCCCCGCATAATGAGCTGTTTGAGTTTGACAGCTCTTTTATAGGAATCTGACGTCACGAGCGACCCATAATGCACTGCTCAGGTGCAGTGAATAAATTACTGACGTCACGTCAGAAGAGGCAGTGCCACCGGGTGGTGTCCCCGCCCCTTTCCTATACAAGAGCTGTCACAGCTCCAGCAGCTCATTACGCCGCAGGAGACTGAAGAGGCGGGAGCGTTTTTTTTTTTTTTTTCTATTTTTCGGGTGCGGCGGCGGGCAACGTGATTGATGGTGGATTTACATTGGGGGACCCTATTTTTTTAATGAAGGACTTTTCAAAAACTGGCTTTTGTCTTTTTTTTTTTTTTTGTACACTTTTTCGGTGAATGGGTAGGGGTACCCGATATCCATTCACATGGGGGGGGGGGGGGCGGGATCTGGGGACCACAACCCAGGGTTGTCCAGGAAGAGGTCCTTGTCCCCATAAACATGGGGACAAGGTGCTTTGAAGGGCAAGTGGTCTGGTATGGTTCAGGAAGGGGGGCGCTCGCTCTTCCTCCCCCCACCACCCCCATCCTGTCCAGCCAGGCTGCTTGCTCGGATAAGGGTCTGGTATGGACTTTGGAGAGGACCCCACACCGTTTTTTTCATGTTTGTTATCTGTATTGCCGGAAGTCGACAATAGATTAGAGCCGCGAGCTAGTTTAAATGTCATAAGAATCAGCCCTACACTACACTGCACTGCATGATGTATATCCTGCCATAACTGATATATACACACACACTACATTGCCTCATCTATTACTAGATACAATGCACAATCCACTAACTACCTGCCTAATCTCACTCCTGTCTCGCCTAACACAGTATACGCGGCTTCCGTATAAGCAGCAGCTTTATATCGTGTGGGGCGTGGACTTAGCCCCTGCACCATGATTGGCTAAAGGCACCCTGCCTTTGGCCAATCACGGACATTGTGCTGTTATTGGCCAAAGCATACAGGTCATGTGCATGCTTTGGCTAATCATCAGACAATAGGTAATTTATTCACTGCACCAGCGCAGTGCATTATGGGGCGCTCATCGGAGGGTGAACTTCCCGCCAAGCGCCCCATTTGATTGTGTGTTCAGCGAACACACGAACGCCCGATTGCTCAACTGAGCTTTGTCTTCAGGATAATACTGATAAAGCCAAGTTTCATCGTCAAAATTTTGATCCAATTTGTTTAAAATCTCCATTGAACGCTATGTGGTTTTCTGTTTGCTGAAGTGGGCGCAGCAGTTATCATAAGCAATGAGCAGACCGTTTGCTTAGCTTTAATTTCCTAGATAAATTGTGTGACCAAACCCTACTGAGATGTCTAGGGTGTTATTTTGTCTGCCGGTAATCATTGGTCACCCTCAATTAAATCTCAAACAGTATACATTTTTTTCTCACAAACTGATGTCAATAGTCTGCCTGTTTGTTCATCGTCTCCAACTCTGTCTCGCTCTTCTTTGAAACGGGCTATCTATTTCTAAATTGCAGTTTCTTTTGGTTAATCATCCCCATAAACTTTAATCAATGCGGAATTGATGTCTTCATTTTTACAACCAAGTTTTTACTATAAATTTAATGTTAGTTCTTGCTTCAATTTTGACAGAATTCATGTTGCTCCAAAGAGGATTGATTTCACACTGGCATAAGTTTCAATCTAATATTATTAAATACTACCTGTTGTACATGTTTTGAAACTGTTAAATAAATGGGTTTAGTTCCGCTTTAATCTTTAGGCTGTCAGCAGATCAGTCTCTTCAAATTCAACACATTGCTCGAAAAAAAGAGAGCAACTGAGCATGTGCAGAGCAGGGAGAGACAGTGTGTTACTGGACTTTAAACATTATAGGCACTTCTTTTTTAATCGTGAAAATAAGTCTGGTGCGCTAAATACTAAGTATCATTCCCAAGTGAAATAACTTAGTGACAAAAATAAATATATAAATAGGATGACAGTATACTAAAATATCTATCAAATATTCATCAAAGTGAAACATAAATACATAAATATGTGCTCCACATAAAAATGTGCAATTTCCCCTGAAAAAATGTCCAAAACAAATTTCCAGTTTAAAGTCCAAAACCCTGAGTGCAAAATGAACGTGCAAAAAAACTTGTTGCTGGATAAAGTTCAAACAGTGCTCCCGTGTTGATGTGACAATTCAATATCCCACCACCCAGCAAGTTGGCTTCTTACTAGCAGATTTAAAAGTAAGAATAGACCCCTCGTGATAGGAAAAGATATATACTCTCTTCCCACACCTCTCAAAAAGGGTGAATGAGCTTCTTACCAGATGCTGAATTTTTATAGCATATGATAATTTTCTTTTTTAGATATTTTAGTATACTGTCATCCTATTTATATATTTATTTTTGTCACTAATTTATTTCACTTGAGAATGATGCTTTGTATTTAGCTTATTTCCACTATAGACTTATTTCCACTATTTATTTATTCCAGTACATTTGGATTTTTGGTTGCAGCTTAATTATATTATTATCGGCGCACCTTTACACATTCACACTTATTTTTTAATATTTTGCTTAACTATACCTGCAAAAGGGGCCAGCCTGAAGTGATCTAGCAAGCCTTAATTTTCTGAATTTAATAAAATGATTTTCCTTGAACTTTTTTGAATAACCCTAGTATAGTGTGTGTAAAATGTTTTACAGCTGGTAAAGTTATTCATTTTTTATGATTGATTTAAGGAGGCAAAAGTTGACAATGTTGAAAATCAATTTTGAGTATTTGCTTAGTTATAACCCTTCTCTTCTCTTCATATGCTTGTTGTCTTAGTAACTGGTATTGTGCTTGTATAGCCTTCAAAATATGTAAATATCAAAGAGGATAATTATATTTTTTCTAATGAGACAGCGCAGATTTCACCAGGCATTCTCTCTGCTCCTATTTCAGGTCCCTTTGGCATTAATCATGGAGTTGAGCTTCATTCGGATGTGGTTGAATATGCAAAGGAGAAATTGGAGTCTTTCATTAAATACAGTGATAGCTTTGATAAGTAAGTTTATTTTATTATCTTTGCCACTGAAAGAAAGCACTTTGAAACACAAGGTGGAGGATATTTAAACTTAGGGAGAATATTAAAAGGGTTTATGCAGTTAAGGACCTTGAAGGACTTGCAATCAGATTCATCCAAAAAAGTCAAAGATTAAAAGGATGGTATCTGAGCCTCGGGAAAGCAAATATGAGGTTTTGCTTGTAACGCTGTCCTTTTTCGGCACTGGACCCTGGGATCCAGACCCTTGGTAAAACAATTCCAAAGGCACTCCGGCAGGGTGCGCTACAGTGGCCCCTCAAAAACCAGGGAACCCAGTCCTTGAAGGTCAGCAAGTGACAAAACTCACCGTGATAGGTGAGGATTGTATTCTTTAAAAATATTTTTATGCACTGTTCCCTTTAAAGATAACAGATACCGTGTGCCCTGTTGGTCTCTACAAGAGACAATAGGTATTTTAGCTATGTCAAAACACACCTTGTTTGTTTTAAACATTTTGCTCTCTATGTGCACAGCAGTAAGTGTATCAGCTGTGTCAGAGCACACCCTGTTTGTTTAAACGTTTTTTGCTATCCATGTGCAAAACAGTTGGTGTATCAGCTATGTTAACACATACCTTGTTTGTTTAAACACACTCTTTTCACCCTGTGCTGATCACCTGAAAGGTATCAGCTGTGACAAAGCACCTGTTTGCTTAAGCTGCTTTCACCCCATGTTGTTGGCATGTCGTTTTAGCCTTGACGCGAAAGCGTCCGCACATCCGTTTCCTCCAAAAAAGCTCTGGTCAAGCAACGCCTTCAGTGGCGTGTCTGTGGCGAAAGATTATCCGCGCACGCACGCATCTTCACCATTTAATCACAAACGTATGCGTGGAGCAAGAGGGGTGTGCCTGGATGGGATCAGCGTGCACATGGACACACGTAACACTCTGCGCATGCGCAGTACAACCACAAACGGTGTGATTCTTCTTTTTTTTTTTTTTTTTCTTTCAAAAAAAAAAACAGAAACAAACACTAACAAATAAGGCACAACACCCTACGCAGAGGGCACCAGCAATACAAAAAAAAAAAAAAGGGGGGTAAGTATCATAAAGAGCATGAACATTCATGATCAGATAACCAAGGAAAAACGTAACCCATCAGGGCATATGATTAACCAAACTCAAGTATAGCAGTCAGAAAATATGAAGCTCATGGAAACTAGGCAGGAAAAAGAAGAAAGGAGAAAAAAAAAAAGAAGGGAGAGGGAGGGGAAAGAAACAGAAAAAAAAAAAAAAGGAACATAGTAGAAGACAATTCAATCCCTGTTGGATAACAATTCTAACTCGCAGCGTCAGGAACAGGAGGCATTGGCACACCCACAGCATCAATCCAAGCAGACCAAATTTTGTCAAATTTCCTAGGACAGTTCCTGCTCTCGTAAGTAAGACGATAGAGTGGAAGCGTCCTAGCGACAGCGACTATCCAGGTTGTCCGGGTGGGAGGCTCAGGCAGCTTCCACTGCAGAAGGATTTCTCGCCTAGTATAAAATAAAGCATAGGTAATACACAATGTGGCATATTTGTCCCCAACAGAGTTGTATAAAGTACTCGAAACCCATACTTGAGTAAAAGTACAAGTGCTCGATCAAGAAGTGACTTGAGTAGAAGTGGAAGTGCTCTATCAAAAAGTGACTTGAGTAGAAGTACTAAAGTATTCAACATTTTTTGTACTTAAGTATTACAAGTAGTTTTTTAAAAAAATTTGCTACTCAAGTACTGAAAGTAAAAGTACCAGTAGTTTTGAAAAAAAAATTGCTACTCAAGTACTGAAAGTAAAAGTACAAGTACTGTGTTATGTAGTTATTAAAGAAAGAAGTCAAAGGTTTGAACATCATATTGTTTTTTATTATTTCAAATGCAGCTTTTATTTATACATACAGTAGCATTTATTTTTGTATGCGCTGATAATGCACGTTTTAAGCTTCATGAAACCTGCCATCTACTGTTCTGGCAGTGGTAATTTTTGTAATAGTAACAAGTAACTATGCAGCACAAAAAAAAAATATTGGAGTAGAAGTACTGAAATCATCGAAAAAATGTAGTGAAGTAAAAGGAGAAGTAGGAGAAAAAAATTCTACTCTAGGAAAGTACAGATACCGCCTTTCGGTACTTAAGTACAGTAGTGAAGTAGTTCTACTTAGTTACTATACATCTCTGGTCCCCAACCACCTCCCCAAGGTTATTCAAAAGGGTCACGGCCAGATCCAAGGGGACAGTGGTATCCAGAACTTCACCTAGGGTGTCCGTCACCGCCTTCCAAAAGGAGGCAAGCTCAGGGCACGAAAAACAACATGAAAAAAGGTGCCAATGTTGCGGCCGTGTATAGTATACTCTGTGTAGGAACTTGAGTTGTATAAATCTATCTCTGGCCGATATCATAGAGGGAATGTAGTTACTGACACAGTCTTCCCAGTCCTCATCGGTCAAGTCCGGGATGTCCCCTTTCCATTTATTATAAGTTTTCTCGAGAGACTGACTATGATCCATCGATAGCTGCAGATATATGGAGGAGAGGGGCTTACCCATGACCTTAAAGGTCAACATTCGTTCCAAAGGGTCCGATTCCAGAACAACCGGGCCCAGGAACTGCGCCAGCATAGCATGGCGGAGTTGCCAATAGTGGAACTCCATCGTTCTAGGCAATGAGTGTAATTAACGGAAGACCTCAAACGGGGGGATTCTTCCATCTTGGATGACATGTTTCATGGTCACAATCCCCTTAGTCGCCCATACCTGAAGATGTGTCACGGTGTGATTCTTAAACAAGTATCTGCAGCGTGCAAGCCTCTATCAGAGGCTGGAGGGAACACAGAGCAGCAGCAGCTGGGTTGCGTGAGTCACTGTGGGTGTATGTTTACTGGCAAGGACAGGTTCTGTATCTTTGGGATAATCAGTGCTGTGTGTGATAAGCTGTATAGCTTGGCACAAGCCGCGAGTACACTAAAGTTAGTACCTCAGGTTATTCTGGCCTAAGAGCAATGTCTGCCCAAAAAAGGGCTGGGGGGGCACAGTTGGGAGGGGCACTGTGGTGCCACCATCAGGCCTTGAAGGTCCCAGCCGTGCTTCCTCTGTGTCTACTCCCCCTGAAGAGCCAAAGGCGATTAGCCAATCTGAGCCATTACGATTGTCAGACATAGCAGCTACTCCTAGTGCTTCTGTCGCAACCTACGTCACTAAGGACGATTTGGCATGAGCCAGCCTTGAGGGTAAGATTGCTGGCATGATTGCAGCATCGCAAGGAAGAAGCAAACGTGATAGATCCCCCTCACCTGAGCCACCCCATTAGTCCGTTCAGGATTGGGCAGAGGATGTGGAAGAAGTAGCTCAAAATGACCCTATAGAATGTCAAGCTGGGGTTTCCACTTCTGGGGAGTCAGGATCTGCGGAGTAAGGCTCCATGTACACGGGACGTTAGAAAAAACGTCCTGCAAAGCTATTTCTGACGCCGGGAAAAAGCAGCTGTTAAACGTGCTTTCAGTAGCTTTTTCCATTTGCGTTATTGCACGTTTGGCCACGTTGCTTTTAGCAGCGTTTTTCTGCCTCCATTCAAAATCAATGGTTCCCTATGGGAGCCTATTGATTTGAATGGAAGGCGCACCGCAAGTCAGATCAGGATGATCCGACTTGCGGCGCCACCTGCACTGTGAGAATCTTGAAGGGGAACTCCACCCAAAAATGGGAAAAAAATTGTGTGGGGTTCCCCCCCAGGTTCCAAACCAGGCCCTTCGGGTCCGGCATGGAATTTGAGGGTAGCCCCACGCCGAAAAAACGGCGTGGGGTCCCCCCCAAAATCCATACCACACCCTTATCCGAGCATGCAGCCCGGCAGGCCAGGAAAGGGGAGGGGACGAGCGAGCGGCCCCACCCCCCCTGGACCACACCAGGCCACATGCCCTCAACATGGGGGGGTGTTGGTGCTTTGGGGCAGGGGGAGCTCTGCACCCCCCACCTCAAAGCACCTTGCCCCCATGTTGATGAGGACAAGGGCCTCATCCCCACAACCCTGGCCGGTGGTTGTGGGGGTCTGCGGGCAGGGGGCTCATCGGAATCTGGAAGCCCCCTTTAACAAGGGGCCCCCCAGATCCCGGACCCCCTCCCTATGTGAATGGGTATGGGGTACACTGTACCCCTACTCATTCACCACATAAAAGGCAGTGTATGGAAATAACGACAGGAGACGTTTTGGAAAGTTTTATTAAAAATCTTCATCCGGCTCTTCTTGTCTTCTCCTCTCCGGGGTCTTCTCCTCTCCGGGGTCTTCTGCTCTTTTGCTGTCCCCTCTCCAGGGTCTTCTGCTGTCCCCTCTTCTGCTGTCCTCTCTTCTTTTCTTCTCTACTCCGGGGTCTTCTGCTCTTTTGCTGTCCCTCTTCTGCTGTCCTCTCTTCTCTTCTTCTCCTCTCCGGGGTCTTCTCCTCTCCGGGGTCTTCTGCTCTTTTGCTGTTGGCTGTCGGCTGTCGGCTCTTCTTCCTCCGGTCCTCCTCCGACGACATCTCCTTGATTGTGACGATCTCCGGTCTCTGCAGCTTGTTATATAGCCATTAGGGCGTGGCCACGATGACGTCATCGGGAGGCCCCGCCCCTCACGTCACAGATGACGTCATCTGTGACGTGAGGGGCGGGGCCTCCCGATGACGTCATCGTGGCCACGCCCTAATGGATATATAACAAGCTGCAGAGACCGGAGATCGTCATAATCAAGGAGATGTCGTCGGAGGAGGACCGGAGGAAGAAGAGCCGACAGCCGACAGCCAACAGCAAAAGAGCAGAAGACCCCGGAGAGGAGAAGACCCCGGAGAGGAGAAGAAAAGAAGAGAGGACAGCAGAAGAGGGACAGCAAAAGAGCAGAAGACCCCGGAGTAGAGAAGAAAAGAAGAGAGGACAGCAGAAGAGGGGACAGCAGAAGACCCTGGAGAGGGGACAGCAAAAGAGCAGAAGACCCCGGAGAGGAGAAGACAAGAAGAGCCGGATGAAGATTTTTAATAAAACTTTCCAAAACGTCTCCTGTCGTTATTTCCATACACTGCCTTTTATGTGGTGAATGAGTAGGGGTACAGTGTACCCCATACCCATTCACATAGGGAGGGGGTCCGGGATCTGGGGGGCCCCTTGTTAAAGGGGGCTTCCAGATTCCAATGAGCCCCCTGCCCGCAGACCCCCACAACCACCGGCCAGGGTTGTGGGGATGAGGCCCTTGTCCTCATCAACATGGGGGCAAGGTGCTTTGAGGTGGGGGGTGCAGAGCTCCCCCTGCCCCAAAGCACCAACACCCCCCCCATGTTGAGGGCATGTGGCCTGGTGTGGTCCAGGGGGGGTGGGGCCGCTCGCTCGTCCCCTCCCCTTTCCTGGCCTGCCGGGCTGCATGCTCGGATAAGGGTCTGGTATGGATTTTGGGGGGGACCCCACGCCGTTTTTTCGGCGTGGGGCTACCCTCAAATTCCATGCCGGACCCGAAGGGCCTGGTTTGGAACCTGGGGGGGAACCCCACGCAATTTTTTTCCCATTTTTGGGTGGAGTTCCCCCTCAAGATTCTCACAGTGCAGGTCGCGCCGCAAGTCGGATCATCCTGATCCGACTTGCGGTGCAACTTCCATTCAAATCAATAGGCTCCCATAGGGAACCATTGATTTTGAATGGAAGAAAAAAAACGTATAACGTGGCTGAACGTAGGTTCATCACGTTCAGTCACGTTTAGTCACGTTCGGCCGCGTTTCTGCGTTTGAAACGTCGGGAAACACACGTTCGAACGCAATATAATTGCGTTCTAAAAAAAGTCCCTGAACGCAACTGCCTGCAAATGACTGTAAACGACCATGTGTACATGGACAGATAAGATAACGTGGAGCTGCGTTCAGGGACTTCTGAAAAAAACGCCCAACTGCTCCTAAACGGCCATTTCCAGCGTCCCGTGTACATGGAGCCTAATACTCAGCCTCTCAATCCCAGAGATTGTTGATTCAGTCTCTCACTGAAATGGTCCGATTTGGATACAAATCCCTTAGAGATGTCTCTTTTTCCTCTCTAGGCTCATTGGACCCTCCTCATAATCCTCAGGCTTTTCCCTTACATCTGCTCTTGGAGCAGGTAATGTATGCTGAATGGGATCATCCTGATAGGATTTTCGTTCCTCCTAAAAGGTTTCACTATTGTATCCTATGGAGGAAAAGTTCACAAAAAAATGGAGTATACCTACTGTGGATGCTGCCATTTCTTCTGTTTACAAAAGTTGAACTTGTCCTGTGCATAATTCCCAGGTTTTAAAAGATTCAGCTGATAAAAAGCTGGAATCTTTACTAAAAGCCTCCTATGCTGTTGCAGAGTCTGCCATACAACCAGCAGTAGCAGCTTGTAGTAGCAGCAGGCGTTTGTCAGTCTTTAAAAGACCGTATTAAACGAGTGTCCAGGAGGGCTCCTTCTCAAGGAGAGTCTGTGGAAGATTTGACAGAACTACCTTGCAATGGATGCTCTTAAAGACTCCATACAGCAAATGTCACGGTTGCACTTTTGACAGTGCATATGCACAGAATCCTATGGCTAAAAAGCTGGTCTGCGGAATTACCATGTAAAAAGTTGCTGGCTAGCTTTCCCTTTATAGAGAATGCCTATTTGGTGATGTTCTGACTAAATATATCCAAAAGATTTGGGGGGGGGGGGGGGAGAGTGTGTTGCTACCCGTTAAGAGGAAAAGCAAACGTCCTTCTTTTAAGATTCCCAGCACTCGGACTCCCAGTGCTTCTAATCCCAGGCAGTTGCGACGGCCCCAGCCATCTGGTCTCAGAACCAAGCCTTCAGGGCAAGGGCAGAAGAAACCCTGGGCCCAAAGACCTAACAAGTCAAGTCTTCCTCTAAGCCTACCTTGTGATGGGGTGCCCCCACTCAATCGGGTGGGGGGAAGGCTGCTGCAGTTCTCAGAGGTCTGGGTAAATATAATCCAAGACAACTGGGTTATTTTCACCATCTCGCAGGGATACAAACTGGAATTTCGGGTGTTCCCGCATCCTCGGTTTGTAAAGTCGAACATACCTGCAGATCCTCTAAAAAGAAGATCTCTCTTTCTGGCTCTGGGCCAGTTAAGGTCCCAAAGAGTGATTACAGAGGTTCTAGAGGATGAAAGATTCAGGTGTTTTTACTCAAACCTTTTCGTAGTCCCCAAGCCAAATGGAGATGTGATACCTATTCTGGATCTCAAAGCTCGGAACCAGTTTCTGAACATTCATACTTTCCGTATGGAGTCAATTTGTTTAGTCATGGCCTCCCTACAGGGAGAAGAATTTCTAGATTCCATAGACATCAAGGATACATATCTTCATGTGCCTATATTCAGGCCCATCAAAGGTTTTTATGCTTTGTGGTAGAAAACCGTAATTTGTAGTTTGTGGCCCTGCCCTTCGAGTTGGCCACAGCTCCAAGAGTGTTCACAAAGATCCTAGCTCCAATATTGGCTGCTCTAAGGTTTCAAGGGATATCAGTGATAGGAAATCTAGATGATCTATTACTAATAGATCGATCGGCTTTGACTCTTAAGCCAAAATGTTCTCCAAACAGTACAGTTGTTAGAAAGTCTGGGTTGGATTCTGAACTTGGCAAAGTCAGCATCACAGCCAATCTAGCGTCTCGAATATCTGGGTTTCCTTGTGGACACAATACAGGCAATGGTATTCTTGCCATCAAGAAAGGTCACAGACCTGAAGGATCTGGTTTGATCCGTAAGAAGGCAAAAGTATCCTGTACGTCTTTGCATGAAGCTTTTAGGGAAGAGTCCACATTCGGAGCAATTCCCTCTGCTCAATTCCATGCCAGGCCCTTACAGAACAATATTTTGTCAGCATGGACCAGAAAGGTCCAGTCCCTAGACTGGTGCTTGTCTCTGGTACCAAGAGTACCATAGAGTCTAAGTTGGTGGTTGTTAACCAGAAATTTGGAAAAAAGAAAATCCTTTCTTTTAGTAGTCTGGAAAGTAGTGACTACAGATGCTAGTCTCTCCAGTTGGGGAGCTGTTCTGGAGGAAGCCACTGTCCAAGGGAAGTGGTCTTGGGTAGAGAAAAGTCTCCCCATCAATGTCTTAGAAATCAGAGCAGTTTGTCTGGCTTTAAAATTCTGGACTTCGGGGTTACCCTGTCAAGGTACTATCCGACACTGCCACAGCTGTGGCTTATATCAACCATCAAGGAGGCACCAAAAGTTAGTTTCCCAGAAAGAGGTGGATATCATCCTATCCTGGGCAGAAAAATGTATTCCATGCCTATAGAAAACTGCCAGGCAGACTTTCTGAGTTGTCAACAGATGTTTCCTGGGGGAATGGTTCTTACACCCCGAGATCTTTGCATAGATCTGCCAAGAGTGGGTGGTCCCAGATGTAGACCTGTTTGGCATCCATGTTCAACAACAAGGTGAAGAGATTTGTGCCCAGGACCAGGGATCCATTTGCAGTCAGAGGGGATACTTTGGAGACTTCTTGAGAGGAGTTGTCAGGGGATCTATGCCTTTCCTCCGGTTCAGCTGCCACCCCTTTTTTTACGCAGAATCCAGCTAGAGGGCAAACCAGTAATCCTGGTAGTTCTAGCATGGCCGAGGAGGTTTTGGTATGCACAAATTCTAATATTAGCAGTGACAGGGCCTTGGGTTTTTCCACTGCGTCCGAACCTGCTCTCTCAAGGTCTGATATTCCACCCTGCTTTACAGTTTCTAAATTTTATGGCTTGGCCATTGAAGCCTTAATTTTGAAAGAGCGGGATATATCTGGCCCTGCAGTTTCTACCCTGATAAATGCTAGAAAACCAGTCTCTTGAGGAATTTATTACAGAATCTGGAAATCTTATATTGCCTGGTGTGAGGCCAGGAAATGGCATCCCCGCATATATATTATCAGGAGAATTCTAGCATTCCTGCAAGTAGGGGTGAATATGAAATTTGCCCTGCGTACTATTAAGGGTCAAAATTTCAGCCTTGTCGGTTTTTTCCAGAAACCAATCACTTTGCATTCCTTGATTCAAGCCTTTGTCCAAGGGATGTTATGTATGCTTCCACCAGTGCAGCCACCATTGTGTCCTTGGGATCTAAATTTGGCACTGGCAGTTTTACAAAACAGCCTTTTGATCCTTTGGGTCATATTCCCCTGGTTCTTTTGACCAGAAAACTGGTCTTTTTGATTCTGATAACTTCAGCCAGAAGAGTATCGGAACTAGCAGCTCTTTCTTGTAAAGAGCCATTCTTGATTTTACATCGAGATAGGGTAATTTTACATCTACACTGAGGTTTTTTGCCCAAGGTGGTGTCCGCCTTTCTTTTGAATCAGGACATTATACTGCCTTCCTTTTTTTCCAGACCCTCAAACAGAGGAGGAAAAGGTATTACATTCTCTTGATGTAGTACGTTCACTTAAGATTTACTTGGGAAGATCGGCTCAGATTCCGAAGACCGATTTTTTTTTTTTTTTTTTTTTATTTTGTTCATGCTGCCGGAAGGGCCCAGGAAAGGGTAGGCAGCATCTAAGTCTACGATTTCTCATTGGATTGTTCAGATCATTATCCAGGCGTATCCACCTTTTCCTGTAAATGTACACTCTACCAGAAGAGTAGGTGCCTTGGGCAGTTCCCCATCAAGCTTCTATGGCTCAGATTTGCAAAGCCACGACTTGGTCATCATCGCACACGTTCACTCATTTTATCGAGTGGATGTGAGGACCCAGGAGGAGTCTGCATTTGGCCGCAGTGTTCTGGAGGCAGCTGTGTAGATTTTTTTGTGGTCTGATGGCGGTATTTATGGTGTCCCCCTCCCCTCAGATGCATTGCTATGGGACGTCCCATATGGTAAATAATATGGCTCTGTGTCCCGTGATGTACGGAAAAGGAAATATTGATTTTTTTTAACTACAGATTGCCTGTAAAATCAGTTTCTTGGAGTACATCACAGGACATAGAGGTCCCTCCCCTCTTGTATGGGGCCTTTTTATTGCTAGCTACAAACTGAGGTACTTCCTGTGTAGGAGGGTTTATATAGAGAGACTTCCTGCCTGATTGGTTGCCAGTGTCTATTCACCTGAAGGTGGTGTATAACCCATATGGTAATGAATATGGCTCTGTGTCCCACGATGTACTCCAAGAAATTAATTTTTTCAGGTAATCTGTAGTAAAAAAAAATCCATATATTAGGCTGGTGCGGATTGAAGGCAGGTATGAGATGCAAAAGCTAAACCATTTGTAATTGGGTCCCCTGGAGACAAGGGAGTTGACACTTCTATAAGGACCGTTCATTTTACAAGTTCAGTCACGTTTTTTAGTATTCGTTTTTTTTCAGTCAACATCTGTTTTTCATCCTTAGTCATCTGTTTTTCATCCGTTGTCATATTTTTTTCATCCGTTGCCATACGTTTTTCAGCCGTTTCCTTCCGTTTTTCGTCCGATCTGTTTTTTAACGGATGAAAAATAGGGTTTTCATCCATTCAAAAAAAAAAAAAACGGATGTTGAAGGAAGCAGATGGAAACGGATGTAAATGGATGATCACCCTATTTACATATACATACATACATACGTTTTTCCATAGGAATGCATTGATGTCCGTTTTGTGTCCATGAACAGATGGATGAAAAACGGACGAACGGTCCGTATGTGTGAAAGGGGCCCAAGTGTTGTATTCTGCAGGATCTT
Organism: Pelophylax lessonae; assembly: GCF_965119305.1. Lineage (NCBI taxonomy): Eukaryota > Metazoa > Chordata > Amphibia > Anura > Ranidae > Pelophylax > Pelophylax lessonae. The sequence continues at coordinate 421,078,240 of NC_138772.1, read as the reverse complement.
TAACTGACAGTTTCTTCAGGGGCTTGAGCAGCAGAAGAGGGAGAATTAGAGATCTTTGTAGGAGGCCCTTTGATTTAGACATGGACTTTAGGGAAAATGTGTTGTTTGAATATACTTATTAAAGACCAGAACCCTAGTCCGAGATACTGGATACACTGCTCAAATCATCTTTCTACATTTCTGATCACAATCCTTTGTGATCTTTGTCAAAAAACATTTGTTCCATGCATACTTGAGTGTCTAAGATGAGTGTGTTCATAAGTGCCGGTTCACACTATTGCGATGTGGGAACAATGCGAATATACTGCGTGTTCCCCTATCACATCCGCAGCACAGGCAGTTCACACTGCCATATGCGATAAGCTGGGGGTGTCAATTCAAAGTTAACGACACCCCCAGATCAGATCGCATTTCGCAGTGCGATCTGACAGTTCGCACAGAAATCGGATCGCACTTGTGTGAACCACCATGCGGTCCGATTCTGCTGCGGACCAAAAAAAGGGTCCTGTGCGTGTTCACTGCGATTGCGGTGCAAATTCAGCCATACAAACTGTATGGCTGAACTCGCACCGCACAGATATCGCATGTGATTTTAGGAGCAGTGCGCTCCGAATCATATGCGATGTCTGTGATCGCAATAGTGTAAACCGACACTAAGGGCAGATGGACGTTTAAGAGAAAAGAATTTTGTACTTTAAAGTCATAATAAGTGTGCCTTCATTCAACTGGTTTCTGTAAATCATTGTTCATGTTTTGAATGTTGTAGTTATAGCCCTTGTATAACCTACCGTTTATATAGTACTGCAAAAGATATTATTGCTGTGTAAACTAAAAATGCATTAAAAATAATAGCAGTAATGAAAACATATATAAAGTGGATTCATACTATTGTGCTGTGGCATTGATGGCATTGGTGCTGTCTGGTGCCATTTATTCTTAATGGCATTCTACTGCTCATACATAAAAGGGCACAATAATGCATGGTAACACACTACTGTATGTTGTAGTGTGCTACATTTCAAAAATTAGTGGATGGACATTTTTTAACGGTCATTGGTTTTTATTAATGTTTTCGTGAACATAACAAAATGAAACAAAAGAAGAACAATGGTATACATGGTATATAACGATCGCAGTAAGAAAGCAGAAAGTCATACGGTATTAACAAATCCATGTGGTGATACCGGGAAAAATTAAATACTGAAGTAGGACCACTACCCGCGCCACAGCACTGGGATAGGGCAGGGTAACATGGAATAATAAACAGTAGTCCTCCAATAGAGGAAAAGGAGGGTGATATCAAAAGGGGTAAGTTGAACCATCAGGAGCTTCACCTGATTGGGAACCAGGGCCAGGCATTGTGCCCCCAAAAGGGTGGCGAAACAACTGGGCCTAGACCAGATTCCCAATGGAGATGCCCCAAAGGAATCAGCAGTGTAAGAGAAATATAAGGAGAAAGAAGGGTGAAGAGGGGGTAGAATAAAGTTTAGAGAGGGAAAGTGTAAAGCGTCAACGGGGAACCAGGTCCCCAAAATAAGCTAAAGACAATGAGGAAGGTGGAGTAATAGAAAAGCAGACAATCCGGCTCCAAACTTCAAATAGAGACCTGTACATATGCAGCCCTAGGTTCCAAGACCAGTTTAAACTGAGCTACTTTATTGGCAAGTATGCTGGATATTTTCTCTTGGGACATTATCCACGAGATTTTCAATTTGGTTTCCCTAATGGAGACCTTTGGCCTTTTCCAAGCCCTAGCTATGGGGAGCTTAGCGCCCAACAGGATAAAGTGGAATAGCTCCCGTGAGTGTTTAGATATACCAGTGACTGTGCGGTTAAGCAGAGCAATCTAGGGAGATTGGGCTATTGGGTGATTGATGACCTTCCGGTCAATGCGAAATAGATTATTCCAGTAAGAACGGATCCTGGGGCAGGACCACCATATGTGGAGAAGGTCACCAGTCAGCTCACAGTTCCGAAAGCAGAGAGGGGAAGTGTTCGGGAATGGATGGACATTTTTTAATGCTTGCACTAACTTAATGCATTGGCGTAAATCCAACCCAAACACATAATAATAGAATGTTGTATTCATTACAGTACTGTTCAATACATTTGATTAGTTTCTTTTTGTCGTTTTTAGATTTGAATTTTGCGAACCTGCTTTTGTAGTTGGCAATTGTTTGGAGATTGCATCAGATAGTCCACAGTATGATCGAATTTACTGTGGAGCTGGTGTTCAGAAGGATCATGAAAACTACATGAAAATTCTATTGAAAGTTGGTGGTATTTTAGTTATGCCTATTGAGGACCAGGTGAGACTTTGTCGAATATTGTTCTTGCTCTGTTTCCTTTGGAAAAATAACAATAACAAGCCAGATGTGTTGATTATGATGTCTGAATGTGAATTACAGGAGTCCAAACAAAATTGTGTAAAGCATTAAAGTTTGGCAGCCAGAATTGGAGGAAATGTGTGGCATTATGTTATTTTGTTTAACAGCTGCCCTGGGTACATATACATACCGGTAGTTGCTCCTAAAAAATTCTTCATCTTTATTCAGGAACCACAGAACACGACTGCTGATAAGATCAGTTGACGCGGTTCAGCCTATAAGGCCTTAGTCATAACTACATAAAACTTTGAAATATATAGTGACTCTACATATCACAGGCTCCACCCATTCATTGTCCCAATTAATTGCAGATAATTAGCAAAAATTAGAATCAGTTGTATATACTAAGGAAACCCATGTATGTGCCACTTAATATCCACAAACTACACAATGATAGTATACATAGATAAAAATGAAAATACAAAAATCAATGAAAATAATTAAGAAAAATTATAAAGAGACCAAAAGGGAAGAGAGATACTGGAGAGAGACAGTTTAATGTATGTGCAGATCTAGATCCCATCTCAGGTTTAACCCCTGAGGTGATCTGGAATTAAGTCTAAAAATCCACCATTCCTCTCTTCCTAGTAACCTTCTCTCCCTATCGCCTCCTCTTTGTGAGTGAGACAGCCGTTCTATTCCTCTAAAACAAAATGAGGAAAGCTCACCCTGATGGCATTCTCTAAAGTGACGTGTTTCATTGGAAATATTTCAACATCTAAATTATTTGTGTCACAATAGTGTTCCCCCATTCTGGTTCTCAGGGGACGTGTGGTGCAGCCTACATATTGTATTTATATTTATATTTTTTTAAGAGCAACTACCGGTGTGCGCATCATCTTTCTACATATGTACTCAGTTAAACAGCTGTAGATCGGGCAACCGGGAGCTCGTTTATTGGTGAGCTGTATGGGTAATAGCACTGCTCCTTTTGTTTGAATTTTACATATAAATACCACCTGGGCAGCAAGTGGTTGTACCAGGATCATGTTAGTGGCTTCAACCAGGATGCTGGTATTGTTTATTTAAACCTGGCAATGGGCTTTCCTGTAAAAGTGATCTGACCCCCCCCCCTCCCCCCGTACATCGTTGACATATTATACCTGTCTTTACCTTTCCCCCCTACATCTACTCCCTCTTTGTGACAGCAGGCAGGGGACCTTTTGGTCCACATGGCCTTGTCAATCATTTACAGAGTTCTGTGAATTAATGCCTACAAGTACGGTCAGCCATTACGGCTGAGCGCTTGTAGTTCTCAATGAACTCATTGAGCTTCCTGGACTTCAGTAACTGTATGCCCGTATCGAAGGTCAGTTTTAGGTTTTATAGTTTGTCGCCATGTCACGAGCATACACAATTGTAAATCTTGACATGTTTGGGATCTATTTACTCAATGCAACATCATATTTTACAAAAAAATTGGGTATTTTTTTGTGTGCACTAACATTGATTTAAGTGTTTGTTCATGAAAATTTGCGTTTGAATAACCACTTGCCGACCACCCACAGTATATATACTTTAATACTTTGACGTTTAATACCGGGGTTAAGGCAGTAGCTAGCTGCCATCACCCCGGTTTAATTTTTTCTGTGGGCGATTCGGCGTCTGCTAAAAGTGATCCCGGGGATGGATTTGCCACGGGATCACTTTTAGAGGTGGCGGGAGAGGTGCGCTGCCCGTTTCAAGATGTTTCATGGATTACTGGAGCCATCCGTAGACCCGGAAGCAATCCAGTCTAGCTGATGGCTAAGCAGAAAGTCGAGTGAGGGCAAGATGGCCCCCATTCGGCTCTATGTTCTTGGAGGACAGGAGCGACCTCTGAAGTCACTTCCTGTTCTCGGGCATAAATCATTTTTTTTTTAAGTCAAAGTGTAAATTTTTTTTTTATTTTGCTTTTAAAGGTAAAAGAGAGATCTGAGGTCTTTTTGATCCCAGATCTCTTAATAAAGAAGACCTGTAATGCTTATTTCTATTACAAGGGATGTTTACACTGCAGTTTATACTGCATATGTAAGTGGTGTTCACAAACCACACATGTGAGATATTGCCGTGAATGTTAGATTGAGAGCAATAATTCTAGTGCAAGACCTCCTCTGTAGCTGTAAACAGGTTATCTGTAAGAAATTTTAAATCGTCGCCTATGGGGATTTTTAAGTACCGTAGTTTGTCACCATTCCATAAGAGTGCGCAATTTTTAAACATGACACGTTCAGTATCTATCTAGTCAGCGTAACATCATCTTCCACATCTTACAAAAAAATGGGCTAAAGTTATTGTTTTTTTTTTTCATCTTTAAGTTTATTTTCTCCCAAAAAAAATTGTGTTTGAAAGACTGCTGCACAAATACAGTGTGACATAAAATATTGCAACAATCGGCATTTTATTCCCAAGGGTCTCTGCTAAAAAAATATATATATATATATATAAATGTTTGGAGGTTCTAAGTAATTTTCTAGCAAAAAAATTCTATATTTTATGAAAGCAGAGGCCCTGGAGAATAAAATCGTGGTTGTGATTTTTTATGTCATGCGATATTTGAGCAGCTGTTTATCCACTTGCTGACTAGGCCTTTTCTGGAACTTTTGTTTACACGTTTAAATTAGTAGTTTGGGGGTTCTAAGTCATTTTCTAGCAAAAAAAAAAAAGGGATTTTAACATGTATGTAAAAAATGTCAAAATCGCTCTGGTAGGCAAGAGGTCAAGGTAAGGTGCAGTGTTGACCTAGGTCATGATGTATTGAAGTAATGTGAACAATAAAATGTGCAAACTGAGAGTCTATCTGCTTGATGTATGTATTATTTTTTAATTCAGTTTATTGTTGTTAAACATGTGGGGGCATATGTATAGCTGATGAACTACATGTTCTCTTTATCTTTTTATAGCTTACTCAGATCCAGAGAACAGGGCAAAACACATGGGAAAGTAAAAACATTTTAGCGGTTTCATTTGCTCCCCTAATGCAACCAAGTAAAAACGACAACCACAAACCCGAGACTGTGAGACTACGTAAGTATTTACATGCTGATTGATTGCCAGTTTTAAATTATTACTCGTCCTAATATACAGGGGTACACAATCCAAAACACAGTTCTAAACACTCAAAGAAATTAAATATTCTGTTAGAACAGGGGTGGGGAACCTATGGCCGGGGGGCCGTATGTGGCCCTCAAAGTCATTTGGTCTGGCCCCCCATGCAGCTGAGTCTGTGTCTCTCAGCTGATCTGTCAGAATGGGGCCGATGCTTCCTGTATAGTTTCGGCTCCATTCTGACAGTCTGAGTGAGTCACAGGCGGAGTGATATCAAATGCACTCCGCCTGTGACCAATACAGGAAACATCGCCTTTTCCTCCAGTGCAGAGCTGCTGCTAGCCAGCATTTCCCGCCAGCAGCACACACAACTGTACCATCCAGAGCCAGCAGTACCAGTCAGAGCCAGCTGTACCCACGAGCAGTACCAGCCAGCTGTACCCACCAGCAGTACCAGCCAGCTATACCCACCAGCAGTACCCACCAGCAGTTCTTTTCAAAACTTACCACCACAAAGAGTCGACTGTGCTCCAGACTATCCGACACAAGCCTGGAAAACCAGTTGTGAGTAGCAACATCATCATTACCAGCTAACATCCCACACCTCACCAAAGAGAAGCAATTGCAGCCATCACATTAGGGATGAGTTAATTAAATGTTTGACCAAATATAACAGGCACATTTTTAAGTTGATAATTTTGTACGGTCCCCGAACGATTTTATAAATACCCAAATGGCCCTTGGCAGAAAAAAGGTTCCCCACCCCTGTGTTAGAAAGTAAGTGCATCCATATTTGCATTTTTATTTCTTTTGGGAAACTGCAGCTTTGATTTACCTTTGCTCCAATGCACAGTGAGCCTGATATGCCAATTCATGGCCTGGGCAAATCCTCACTAAATTACATAGCATTTATTGTCTGCCTACAAGTTGAACTCTTTAATATAGATACTCTATGTATAAGGTAGGATGGAATTGTTTGGTCATTGCTTGCTGTAATGACTTTAACTACATGTTGTCTGTGATTAGTCACTTTAATGCTGGCTATGTGCATAATGAGAAAGATCAGTCTATCGTGAATTCAGTAGTTTGACAGATTTAATTATTTATAGTATCTTGTCCCCTTTGCTACTATATGCGAAACAAAAAGCTGAGGGGGGGGGGGGGGATAAAAATCTCAAATGAGGCTTGCTGCTATACACCTATATGTGTTGCCACATAAACTAAACTGTAACTTATAATAAAAGTAAAGCGCTATCCTTCTACCATAAAAGTAAATATTATATGTGAATCATGCAAACAGTCAATGCTCTCCAAATACACAATTAATAATAATAAGTTGTAATCCCCTTTACCAAAGGAGATGATAAACTGTGATTAAGACAGGCATATAAAAAAAATATTTATAACCGTAACGGAATCTCATACACATCAAATATAAATCACCTCCTGGTGACAACACTCCATGTGAGAATGCTCGGAATAAAAAAATGTGAACAAAGTCCTTAGAATCAACACTCTTATGTGAGTCTAGTGTTCTTTATAAATCACCAACTGTGCCCCTTCACCATCCAAACTATGTGCTCACCTCATATATAGACCTAGAACAGGTCCATATAAGCCTTCTTCTTAAGGGGTGTTTACTCCAATCGCTGGCAGCTTGTCTCCACGTTCCAGGGACACTGGCTTCAATGTGCAGTAATCCTCATACAGATGGTGATCATAGAATTAAGAAACTATTGCTGATTTATTAACTTTGTCTTTAGCTGTCTCTCTCTGGTTTTGTGGCTGTCCCTGACTTTTCAGTTTTCAGAACTGCTTTTTCATTCTTAGTTTGTTGCTGCTTAAGGCTTCATTCTTCTTATGTTTTTCTGGTTGCTTTTTACAATCGATGGAATCCAAGTACACCAGCTACAGGTAGCATGAGACTACAATGATGGAGAAACCTCTTAAAGTGGTTGTAAAGGCTGAAGGTTTTTAACCTTCATGCATTCTATGCATGAAGGTAAACTACCTTCTGTGTGTTGCCCCCCCCCCCAACCCCCCACTAATACTTACCTGAGCTCCCTCTTGATCCAGCGATGGGCATGAGAGCCTCGGCTGTCCCAGGGCTCCCTCTCCTCATTGGCTGAGACAGCAGCAGGAGTCATTTTCTCCGACTGCTGTCAGTCACATACATTGAGCCAATGAGGAGAGAGCGGGGGACAAGGCCGAGCCGTGGCTCTAAATGTCTTATGGACTCATAGTGCAGGGTTTAGGAGCAAGCATTCACCAGTTCCCCCATAGCAAGCGGCTTGCTATTCGGGACACTGGTCAAGGGTGATGAGCCAGGGCCCAAAAGAGAAGAGGATAGGGGCTGCTCTGTGCAAAATTATTGCACAGCGCAGGTAAGTATGACATGTTTGTTATTTAAGCTTTATTACCACTTTAGGATCACCATGTCTCACAAAAGAATGTGTTACCATGTGCCTTAATTACCCTAAACTAATCATTTTGGGTGGTCTTTTTTTTAAATAATAATGTAAGGTTTAACTGGGAACATTCAAAATTATGGTGGTTGTATCTGGTGTATGAAATATGAACAGATTGCCTGAATATTCTTTACTGTAATACTTTGTGGCAGTATGAACGACTTTCCTCCTGTAAGCATAATTAAATTTCTTTTAAACAGCCGCATGTAATGTCAGGAGCCTTCAGGACTTGGCCCGCATCTATATTCGTCGCACACTTAGAAACTGCATAAATGAGGAGATGCAGGCCAAAGGTTTACCTCCAAAGGCACCCCCAAAGCGGAAAAGGAGGCGGTGCCGTAGGCGCCGCATAAACACCTATGTATTTGTAGGAAACCAACTTATTCCTCAAGCCTTAGATAGCGACGATGATGAAAAGATTGATGAGGACAGTAAAGAAGAAGAGAAGGATCATAATGAGGTGATGAAAGCCGAGGAACCTCCACCAAATCTTCTTCGAGAGAAAATTCTAAGCTTACCTCTCCCTGAATCTTTAAAGGCATACTTGACCTACTACAGAGAGAAATGATGTACGTGAAACTAAAACTGTAATGCCTGCTGATTTCATTTCTTTCTTGAAAATGTAGCATTTGTTAATAAACTATTTGGCAGTTAAACCTTTTAGTGACAGTTTCAGTGGACACCTAAAACTGTCTAGAGTCCATTCAGCTTTTTTTTTCTAGAATTTCTCTATTTCTCTACATTTTCAGATACAGTATACACACATTTTTAGTGTTGCAAGTTATCACTTTGTAGCATAGCTTGCAATTTGGAAAGAACTTCTGTAGCCCTGAGTCGAGATACAGGACAAAGCACACTTCAGACAGGTCCAAGTGAATAGCAGTTGGCTTATCCAGCCATCAAAGTTACTTCAGTCACATTGAAACATTCCATTCTGTTTCACTTTTTAAAAATTTCTTTATATATCACAGTTTAAAGCAAGTGTAATAGATTAGCAAAATAACATTTTGTGGATGCCACAAATTGTGCGATTATTAAAAACGTTGAAGGTGTCACAGATAAGGAAATCATGCTGCCTTTTGAAGAAACTGTTGCTTCTTACAATCTTCTTAAAGTAATCAGTTCTGTGTATGTTCTGTATAAATAATTTGTTAAACTCTTCACTGGATATCTATGAATATCCTGTTTTATAGTGGTAAAATATTAGTTGTTTGCTGTAATTAGGGGAGTTTTCAGTAGACATTTCACTGTGCTCCATTACAGTTACATTTTCCTGATATTTCATCTGGCTGTTTTTTTTTTTGTATTTTCCTATCATGTAAGAGCAAATTTATGTTAAGTAAAAAAATTTTTCTTGATATAGGCCTAATGTTCCATGAAACAAAAGGACATGACAGTAATTTTAGCCACTGGATGGAGTCAGTTGGGTTCCCTCTGGAACAAAGACGCTGGTTTTGTAGGTAATGGAACTGAACACTGCATGTGTTTAATAACCATTATAATGTGAAACACAACTGCATTTTCTGCAGTCACTGTTTCTGGTATTTTGTAATTCAACGAGCAGTGCACCATGAAGCAAGTTGTGAATAGAAAAGGCCTCATGAGTTTGGTGTAAGCTTTTATGACATTTCTGACTCTTCTGAGTTTAAGGATGTGAGGATTTGTCACTGTTGCTGTGAAAACCACATAAGCAGACTGCTACATTGGCATACGCTATATGGCAAAATGTTTGTCACACCTTTTCTATAGAAAAGAGTATGTGGATGCCCCTCCAAATTATTGAGATCAGCGATTTCCTGTGAGGAGTACTGTTAATGCTACAGCATGCCAAGGTATTAAACCAATTGTGCACATCCTGCCTTCTAGCACCAGTTTGGGGAAGACCTATTTCTGTTGTAGCATGACTTTGCACAAAGCCAGGTCCAGAAAGATATGTTTAGTGTGGGGAATCTAAGGTGGTCTGCGCACAACCCTACTGAACATCTTTGGGATGAATTGGAATGCCAATTCGAGCCAGGTCTTTTCATTCATCATCAGTTCTTGACCTCACAGATGGCTTCCGAGAACAGTAGAGGCTGTTATAACCATGGTTTTGGAATGTGATGTTCACCAAGTGTGATGATGAGGCATCTACAGACTTTTGGCCATGTAGTATATTTACAGATTTTTTTTGCACTACTGATCTTCATTGTATACCATTAGTGAATTCCTTAATGGAGGAGTAGCTTTAAATTCCTCTTGGGATGCTCCCAGTCCCCTGACCTTATTGGGGGGGGGGGGGGTCTTTATGTAGGAACTTATGTGACAGGCTAAGCTTGGCTTTTCAGCTGAGCTTCTGATGTCCCCTGCTTAAAGCTTAAAGTGGTTCTAAAGGCAGAAGGTTTTTTGTCTTAATGCATTAAGATAAAAAACCTTCTGTGTGCTGCAGCCCTGCTCAGCTCCCTCATACTTACCTGAGCTCAATCCCGATCCAGAAATGTTAAACGAGAGCCTTGGCGGTCCGGGGACTCTCCCTCCTCAGCAGCGGGTGCCACTGGCTCTCGCTGCTGTCAATCAAAGTCAGTGAGCCACTGAGGAGAGGGGGCGGTCCAAAACACAGTTCCGTGTCTGAATGGACACACAGAGCAGCGGCTTGGCTTGGCTGCCCCATACTAGGAGGGAGGAGCCAGGAGCGCCGGCGGGATACCCAATAAGAGGAGAATCTGGGCTGCTCTGTGCAAAACCACTGCACAGAGCAGGTAAGTATAATATGTTTGTTATTTTTAAACAAAAAAAAAAGACTTTATTATCACTTTTAGTAAACTCTAAAAAGATTCCAATTAAAAGTCCAGTAGAGGGCACGGAAGACTTTTATCACTTATCTTCCAATGCACTTGTCACATGAACATATAAAGATCACATTTGATATGAAAAGCTGTGCTGAAAAGCCAAGCACATTGCCACAGCAATGGCAGGAGTTGCAGCAAGTTAATCTATTGAGTAGAAAGGCCGCAGACTTGAGTAATTGTTGTTATGATACTAAAGTCTATTTAAGTGAAACGATCATATTGAAATACCTATTTGTGTTGGCTTCTTGTACCAGTGTAAATGAAAGGTTTAAGCAGCAATTTCATTAACTTGTGCTGTCACGTGGTCTTAAGGTTTAAAAATGTGTCTGTGACATTTTTCAATAAATGGGCTCTAAATTTATTGTAAATCTTCTGCTTATTTTCATCTTACATTCAGACAAGTGGCAATCTTTATCTTTCAGATGCACCGAGACATTTGTTCCCTCTAATCAACTGAGCTGTCATTCTCCCAAAGTGCCTGATTTACTTAGCTATGAATCAAGTTAAAGTGAACCTGTGTTCACCTCAAGCATCCACTCATATGAAAAAGATGTATTTTTTCGAATTCCCCCTACACGTGATTAGGTGCTTAAAGTACACAGAGATGCACTTTTCTTTCCTTTACACTTTAGCACGTTAGACTGGCAGTGTGAGAGACGGCATCACTCAGTCATTCACAGAGATGTGGGAAAGTATGTCTGAGTGCAACACATTTCTTGTAAAAAATACAGCTTGTCACTCTTCTGAAGAAAGCTAGTTGACCATATTTTCAATTTCTACAACATGACTTTTTAAACATAACTGTACAGTTTTCTGAGAGAGAGTTTATAACTGAAGTTGCAAAGTAATAATAACTCAGCCTCTGAGCTAACACAGCACACCTATTCTGCATGACATTACTGGGCAGCATTTTGAATACATTTCTTCTAAGTATGTATTGATGTTCTTGAGTAAAAGGAACGTGCTGAAATATGTAGTTTCTGTGAAAGCATAGATCAATCATACTTCTGTTTTGTTACTTAAAAAGAAAAGAGCGTAGGGTATACAAAATGAATACAAAAAGCTCTTCTGCCTCCTTAATCACCAGGCAAAGGAAAAATACTTGTATCTTACTACCTAAAGGCCCATTCACACTTCTGTGCTTAAAATGCATGCATTTGTAATGTTTTTGTAACTTGTGATGCACTTTTTTCTTTCATTAGAGTGCATTTTAGGCGAATTGCATGTAATATGCATGTTTACTTTTTGTCCTTTTTAGTGGAAAAGAAGCAAATGGCTCTGCAGACTTTAAAATACTTAGAAAACATGATGTACATGGACTTCTTTTCCCCTATTAAGGCGCAGTTAAATGCACTTAAGCATGCAGGATTTAGGAACCTAGACTGCACTTAACTGCTCCATTTTAAAGCAAAGGCTTAGATCCCACACTTTCGGTGCAGTTTTTAATGTCTGTTAGGTACAGAAGTGGGAATGGGTTCCAGAAGGCTTATAAAAGTTCTGCAGCTAATTATAAAATGTTTTCTACTTCTTTCCATTGGGGTGCTGATACAGCAGTGCTCCATGATATGCCATATTCGGCTTATCGAGCATCAAGAAACTCTAAACTCCCTAAGTAGGCTTGTTTTGTTCAGCAGCAGTCTGAATGTTACAGAATAAATTGTGACATAAATAATCGTGACTAGCAATTAAGTACTGATATGACATTCTATCGTACAATTCCTGTTTCTGAGAAATATACAATTAAAAAGAATTCCGTAGAATTGTTATTGAATGTGGATGCATTTAATGCACACATTAAAGATAATGCTGAGTGTGAGCTGGCATAATTGCTAGACACAAGCACACAAGAAATGTTTTTATTAGTTGGCTGCGAAATAGGGGCAAGCTTTACTAACCCTCAGGAGAAATTAGTTTTCTTTTGTGTTTCTATATAAGATATCCATGCTTACTCATACTTGGTGTATTATTTACACATTAACACCTTGAAGTAACTGCTGCAAAAACTTGCTAAGGTTTACTAATACACTGAACTTGCATCTGATGAATATGGGGTATTTACTATTCTCCAGCACACTAGAAATGATTTTTTAGCTGGACACATTTTGCCAATGCATAGAAGAAAACATATTTTATGATGTAATCAGCATTCACAAAGAGCAGGCTCTTTAAAAGTACAAAAATGCTTTGTGAATTCAGATAGAATAGAAGAAATAAATCTGATTGTATTCATGGCACTGGATTGTTGGTAACAAGTGCTTCGTCGGTGTATTACATCTAAACTTAAAGCCTAATTGAAGCCCCAGAAATAGATGTTTTGATGGGCAGAAATTGTATGAACCATTTCCATTTTCATACTAATATGTCTACCTATGTGACTGTGCAGTACCTCTAAATGTGATTGTGCAGCACCAGAGTTTACCCAGGCTGTCCAGTGCACACTAAAGCCTAGTATACACAATCAGAAAATCATATGAAAAATACAGCTTTTGAAGCGATTGTACGAAATTCTGATTATGTGTGCATTGAGATTTTGAGAGCCGATCACGACAGTTCAAATTATCCGAAGGGACAAACGAAAATTTTTCTTGTTCGATGCAAGAACGTACGATATTCATTTAATCAGTATAGTATTAGTCCAAACAAAATTGGATAACCATGCATGCTCAGAAACAAATGAATACATTACAATACAGTACAACACATTACATCACTTATGAAGTTGTATTCTGTTGTATGAGAATTTTAATAATAACCTCTTCATTGTCGAAATGAGACTAGCATGCAAAAAAAAAAACCACGATCATTTGTCCGATTATTCTCATCGTGTGTACGAGGCTTATGTGACTTAGATATGCCCCTTTTTTCCTGAGGGTCCTATTCACACCATTGTGGTGCATTGCTGTAATGCAAGCTATGTGCACTAACACCTTGCAGTGCCAATCATTTTACCACTTGCTAACAGCCCTATAGCAGTTTAGCTGCAACAGGGCAAGATCACGTATATATACATGATGCTGCACTTCCGCCTGCAGGGGGGTGCGTAGGGGCTGTGATTATTCACAGCAGAAGCCGATCTGCGAGTGCCGGGCAATCTATAGTCGCCGAACATCGGGCAGAGACTCAGAACGGAGCTTTGCCTATGTAAACAATGCAGAGTTCCATTCTTACGTGGGAAGGGATGCATTTTGTGTTCCTACAAAGCAGGAACTAAAACCTATCTCTTCCCCTAGCAAAAGCAGCACACATAGTAAACACAAACACTGGCTTGGCACACTCTGAACCCTTTGATCACCCTAGATGTTTAACCCCTTCCCAGCCAGTGTAATTAGTACAGTAACAGTGCATATGTTTAGCACTGATCACTGTATTAGTGTCACTGGTTCCTGCAAAGTGTCAGTGTAAAATTGTTTGCCACAATATCTCTCGCTATAAGTTGCTGATCACCCTTATTACTAGTATATAAAAAAAAATTCCAGTATATATTCCATAGTTTGTTGATGATATAACGTTTGCGTAAACCAATCGATGTACGCTTTTTGAGATTTTTTTTTTTTTTTTTTTACCAAAAACGTAGCAGAATACATATTGCCCTACATGTATGAAGAAATTCGATTTTTTTTTTAAAAAAAAAACATTGGATATGTTTTATAGCAGAAAGTCAAAATCATTGTTTTTTTTTTGTTTTGTTTTTTCAAAACCGTTGGTCTTTTTTTGTTTATAGTGCAAAAAAAAAAAAAAACACAATGGTGATCAAATACCACCAAAAGAATGCACTATTTGTGGGGGAAAAATTACATAAATGTTATTCGTATAAAGTGTTGCATGACCCTGAATTGTCAGTTAAAGTAATGCAGTGCCATATCTCAAAAAGTGGCCTGTCATGAAAGGGGTAAATCTGGAGGTCAAGTGGTTAAAGGCACTGCAACCCTTAACACTTGTCCATCAGCACCCCACATGCATGGTAAAATACTACCATGTGTTGTGGTGTAATGCATTATTAAAATGGGGCATGCCCCTTTTTTTTTGACAATGTGGCACATTGCCATACCATTTGAATGGGCTGCCTTAACACAACTCGTCTTAATGAACTGCAAAGGTGTGAATGGACCCTAACAGTACACATGTGCATAAAGCCAATGAGTGGTATGGACAGTACTTAAGTATAGAGCAGTGGTGAAATGGGAGATTGGGAAACACATTTCCACTAAAACAAAAGAGTATTTGAAGGCATTTCCGTGTGAAAATAAGTTAAAAATCCTAACGTGGTACTACAGAACTATAAGGAAAGGAAAAAGGTGTGAGACTTCATTTGAGCTTTAAAACAATTCTCTGCTGTCCCAGCAAGTTGATGACGAGCTGTTTATCACAGCACAACCCTTTCAGTAGAAAACATTTTATATTTCCCGTAGCCAGAGAATCTCTGGAATTGTTACATACCAAATACCAACTACGTTGACGTTTTTCTTTTGCTTGGGCACAAATTTCAAACATTCCTTTAAGATAGTATCACCAGCTAAAAAAAAAAAAAAAAAAAAGATAGGTTAATAGTCCAACACATAATATATTTTGACAATATAAAAGATAGCTTTCTTACTGATACTCAAAACTACAATAAAAATTGTGCGAATATATTGAAACATTTTAAATGTAAATACCCATTTCAAACACCTATAGTGCTAATTTTGAATACATATAAACTTAGTTCCACCCTGCTTTGGGTAAAGAAAATTATATTTCAAATGATAAATCCTATAAATATTAATAAAAAATATTGAAAAAAAAAACGAATAAATGTAGCTTCAGTTAGTCATGCTTTCTATAGTGTGTGTTGTTTTCTTTAAACTGATAGTCTACATAGCTGCTATATTTACCCTGAACCTATTACTGTTCTATTGCTTATGTCAGCAGCGTAAAAGGACTTCCCCACAGTAACAGGTTAAATACCAGCTCAGATGTTTTTCTTTTAATGAAGAATTTTCGAAATCTGTAGTGGTGTTTCTAATGTGTGGTTCTCTGGGCCTGTTGGACAGCCGAGGTAGTTAGTACATTGTACTTGTAACATGCTTTTGTAGAAAGACTGACTGCACTTTCATTTGATTGTACTCTTTGCAAGCGGTTAATAGATATGTTTTCATGACTATTTTTAAATGTTTGGTTTATATATGTATTTTCAAGAATTGCTTGTCTCATCCTTTTCACCAACTTGACAGCTGCATTAAATGAAAATAGAAAAGCAAGTAAAAAAATAAGTGGTTATTGAAACATTTTGCATATGCTGTTGATTGGGACATTATTGCAATAAAAAAATAAATAAAATAAAAAATCTTGTTTTTTGTTTTTCTTTCTTTAAAGCCAGTTGAACACGGAATAAAAAAATGCTGAGTTTTTTACCGATCTATAATGAGATTTGTTGTTGTCTATGGGACATTGCACACAGCTGGGTAAAGATCAGCACAGTGTTAAGTACAGAGCAGTAAAACAAAAATAGAAAATGTTTCATTTGAGTGCAGTAATTTACTCTCATACACGTGTTTACTTGTCTTAAGGCATGTTTAAATAAGTATATTACAATACTGGCAATGAAGAATAATTTTACTTGGCTATACTCTTACGCACCTTTACATGTCTATACTTAACATTACTCCGCTCTTTACTTACAGTTTTTAGCTCTTTTGCACATGGACATCACAAGTTCCTGAGTAAAAATCTGTACATTAAGATGCCTGTGTGCAAGGGGCATTAAGGGTCAGTTTACTCAAAATCGATTCAGTTTTGGTAGTTGCTAGAATTTTAAACATCTGGTTCATACATATTTGGATTATAACCATAGGTTCCTGGGCCTGTACACTTGCTGTGCCAGTAAGCAGTAAGATGAGGGCCAGCCCTTTCTGTTTTTTTATTTTTTTTAGTTATTTTACATTCTGGAAAAATCAACAGATAGAGCTGGAAAATGCATAGGTGGACAAGAACATCAAGAGACAGAGGTGGGAAGTATTAAAGACAGATCTCACTGTTGAAGTATTCAAGACCTATGACATTCCACCTGTAATAAAATGATCCCATTTGGCAAATTTACCATTTATATAGACCTAAAAAGGAATCCTTTACTAGAATATACTTGCTATAAAATTAGTAGGGAGCATATAAAACTAAGCTAAACACTCATCATCCCTATGTTGTCCATCACAAAGAAAGGATCACAACTCATTACTTTTGGGGCAGGTATATGAAATGTTACTCTAAATTGCTCAGCTCTCAGTCTACAGCCTGAAGAGAGCTGGTGATTGTCAGTCACTGACTCTCTGCTTTGTCTCTCCAGTGTTCATTGGAGCTCTGGGCTTTGAGGGGGCGAGAGCAGCTAGCTCAGCCTCTCAGCAGCTCACTGAGAGGCTGAGCCAGCTGCCGGTCCAGGCACCTTGGTTGATCATGACCATATGGGTTGGGATCTTTTCAGAGCATGGACTGGTTTTAGCTCGCTGTCAGCTAAAATCTGGTCACAGGAGTGCAGTTTGTTCTGAGTCTCAGAGCCGACTCAGGCTCTGAAAAGCTTTAGCGACCTGTCAACTGAAAACCGGTCACAGGAATGCAGGACAAACTCCACTCCTGTTGTCGATATGAAAATTACAGCCAAAAAAGCTTTGGTTAAACTACTTATTAAACACTAAATTAGAGTGTAAATCCACCCTAATGAAGGATCAATATCCTTCAAACATTGACCCCCCAGTGCTGGTCTTGTGACTAATGCTAAGGTGATAGCTTTATTCCTTAAGCACAGGCAATGGAGTTGATTTACTAAAGGTAAATAGGCTGATCACTTTGCAAGTTTTTTTTCCCTTCGCTTAGTGAATGCAGTGATCATTTACTTTATGAAGAATAACCAATCATGTTAAAAGAAAATTATTAATTGAAAAAAAAAAAACGTATTTTTCTTGCACGTGATTGGGTGATGGATGTCAGTAAAGCATCACCATTTTAACTAAGCCGAGGGAAAATTTCCCTAAAAGTGAACATATTTTTGCCTTTAGCCAATATAACAAAATGCCTCAAAAATGACCTGGCTGTAGCTTTTGTAATCATTAGTTAGCTAAGTGATTATTTTCCAGGAAGTCTAAGTAACAATCCACTGGAGAAAAAGCCTGCATCTGGGTGGGTCAACAAAATGTATTCTTCCTTTAATAAATCAATTGAATACAGCTGTAAACCAGTGATTTAAAAAAGAAAGACCCCATTTTGTTGACCCACCTGGTTGCCGACTTTTTCTCCAGTGGGTTGTCTTGTGGAGACATCAGAAGACTCAGTCTGAGCACCGGGTCTGGAGCTGTGGATTGAGAAGGTGGTACACCTGTTCCATTGAGGTCTAAGTAAGCCTCAAGAATATCTTAGCTAAACAAGGACCTGGATCCCTCCAACAAATACAGAAATGCAATTTTCATATATATATATATATATATATATATATATATACGGTTTTCAACTAAGAGAAAACCCAGAAACCCAAAGGACACTTTGCATTGCATGTCAGTACTGTATCTTGTGTTGATTTAAATTTTTTTTTTTTTTTTAGCAGACTTAGGATTTATAAGGTTAGTTCAACTTTTCTCAAAAATAAAAAAGGTGAACTAACCCACTACACCTTCCCCACATGCTGGGCCCCTGATTCATTATCTCCTTCCTTGAATATCTTCTGCTACCTATGCAGCTGGTGTATAGTCCGGGCATCCTAAAAATGCAGTACACTACCTGGAGACCATGTAACATCATGGTGGTGAACGAGCATTGGTCAGCACCAACATGTGACCATGCTGACCGATGAGAATCTCTCCAAGTCATTCCAGAAAAGTTAGAAGGGTGCAGAAGAGCTCAAATTTCAAGTATCTGAAGTGCTAAATCAGCTAGCGTGGGCAGGTACGTGCAATGGGGACCAGGGGTGTGGGAAGGGGGTTGTGAGTTAGTTTGCCTTTTTCACTTGAAAACAAAGTGTGCTCTTTATTGTTATTGTGTACACCCTGCCCAAACTTTCCTATAGCCTATTTGACAATTTCAAACTTAAAGTTCATTATGTGGCTCCTAATTAAAGAGGACACCTTATAAATTAGTAAGAATGTCGGAGAAGGTTGATTTTATCATTCTCCTAAAATAGCAAAAACTTAGCAAACTGCAGTTTGAGTGCATTTTTGCTTGTAGCACACTGAAGACTATCCCTCAAAGTATACCTTTAGGATACCTGAAACCGATTGTTTGTTTTTTTTTTTTTTTTATTGACTGTTCTAAAGCTTTAGTAAAAAATGGGCTACAATTCTCTTCTGAAGTTGTAGCCAGTAGTTTATCCACTTGATGGCAGTAGAGCACCATTTCTACTGTCCCCGTTGAGATGTTTCATTGGGTATACTTTGCAATACTCTATAGGACCTTTACTGTGTAAATATCAGAGATGTCACCCTGACCAGTTCAGTTCTGGTAACACACCTCCACTTGGATATTGTATCAGTTACACCCATTACATTAAATAGTAAATTCAGCAGAAAAGTTTTAAATCTTGGAAAACCAACTAAATTTAACCTTACAAGATTTTATTTAATAACAAATGACAAAGGGCTGTTACATAGTGTAATCCATAGAAACCAATGAGAAATAGGCTTGCTAAATAGCTAGGGCTTTCACATTGTTTGTACTTAAAAGAGCAAATATTCTAATACACATTTTGCATATACAGTATATTTCATGGGCTGCATTTCATGTTCCTTTTTTAGCAAAGCACAATGTATGTAAAAAAAGCAAAAAATATATATATATATATATTTGTTTTTTGTTTTGTTTTTTTACATGTGGCACCATTTGGCACTATAGAAGATGCACTTGTTAGAAAGCTCACCTAATATAAAACAAATAGGATTCTTTAAACGAGTACCATGCTAAACACAACAATATTTGTGACAACATTTGTATATTTGATAACAAGGATAATGAATTTCACATGCATTTTAGTTTAGTGTAAGGCCCTATTCAGGATTTTCTGGTTTGATATGTTAAGGCATGTTATGTTGTGAATTAGTGTGTGTTGCATTAAAGCCAATCTCCAACCAAAAACCATAATAAAAAAAAGAACAGTCCATTAAAAAAATAACAAAAACCGCTTTTTCTGCAATATTTACCTTTAACCACTTGTGGACCGCCCATCGTACATATACTGCGGCAGGGTGGCCACTGTGCGCCGGATCACATACCTAGTACGTGATCCGACACTTCCAGGTCGGGGGCACAGGTGTGCTGTCGGTGACCTGATTCCACTATGATTAGACACAGTGGGAGCTGATCTGCGGGTATCACGTTCTCGACGTTCACCGACACCCGCAGATCATTAGGTAGAGAAATAAATATATAAATAAATAAATAAAATTAAGTCGCGCTAGTCATATGATCATGGAAGAAATGAATGTCCATAAAGTCCAAACAGTGAATGATGTTATATTCAAAGAGCAGGTCCCCTTAAGGGTGTAAGCTTACCACAAGGAGGTAAGGTATAAGCCAAATTCTCCCGTGTAGATCTTGTCACCTTGATAGTGAATCTAGGCTCACATGAATGATGAACTCAGTGATGATTAGACCATGGAAATAAATAAAGAACGCAATAGCATAAAACCCAAAGTATGAATGGATTAACACCACAGTGTGCTAAAGCAGGATTGTGAAGTGGAATTAAACCGCCACCAATAGACCAATGTCTATTATTAAGTGAATCGTGCATATAGGTGAAAAAATAAATAAATAGGTACCCCTTACCAAATAAGGGATAAGTAACAGTGAAATGAATCGTGTTCTGGCTAGAGTCACCTCTTACCGGACATCACTAAATATCAAGCAGTTTGAAGAAATAATGAGTAAAGGATGAAATGTAGAACCGTCACCAGTCTGATTGGCCTCTTACCAAATAATGATAGATAGGGAGCAAAACGTGCAGATCACTAATCACTGTGACACACGGAGCAAGAGACAGGATACACTGATGGGGGTCGCCTCTTACCAGCTGGAAAAATAAACTGAGCCCATAGGATATCCACACATCCAGGAACCGATATTGACTGGTAAAGCAGCTTCTTAACAATCTCCAAATAGTTGCCAAAGATCACCATTAAAAGAAAAAAGAAGCTCCCATAGTGTGAAATCTTTAAAAAATTTATTAAGCTAAAAGCAATAACACTTACAAGAAAACGGGAGTAAGTAGCAGTAGGTATAGCCGCCGGCCGGACGGCTCCGCTCGCCCGCACTTTCAGTCTCGGTCGCAATTGGATGACGTCAGTACGCCGTGCCCTGACGACGTTTCGTCATAGATGACGTTATCAAAGTTATCAAAGTCCAAGTGTTATTGCTTTTAGCTTAATACATTTTTTTAAAGATTTCACACTATGGGAGCTTCTTTTTTCTTTTAATGGTGATCTTTGGATATCCTATGGGCTCAGTTTATTTTTCCAGCTGGTAAGAGGCGACCCCCATCAGTGTATCCTGTCTCTTGCTCCGTGTGTCACAGTGATTAGTGATCTGCACGTTTCGCTCCCTATCTATCATTATTTGGTAAGAGGCCAATCAGACTGGTGACGGTTCTACATTTCATCCTTTACTCATTATTTCTTCAAACTGCTTGATATTTAGTGATGTCCGGTAAGAGGTGACTCTAGCCAGAACACGATTCATTTCACTGTTACTTATCCCTTATTTGGTAAGGGGTACCTATTTATTTATTTTTTCACCTATATGCACGATTCACTTAATAATAGACATTGGTCTATTGGTGGCGGTTTAATTCCACTTCACAATCCTGCTTTAGCACACTGTGGTGTTAATCCATTCATACGTTGGGTTTTATGCTATTGCGTTCTTTATTTATTTCCATGGTCTAATCATCACTGAGTTCATCATTCATGTGAGCCTAGATTCACTATCAAGGTGACAAGATCTACACGGGAGAATTTGGCTTATACCTTACCTCCTTGTGGTAAGCTTACACCCTTAAGGGGGCCTGCTCTTTGAATATAACATCATTCACTGTTTGGACTTTATGGACATTCATTTCTTCCATGATCATATGACTAGCGCGACTTAATTTTATTTATCTTAGTTGGGGTGTGGTCACACTAGAAGTTGCTGCTTTACTCTCACCTTTAGCGCGGTTATTATTATTGTGTTATCATTAGGTAGAGAGCCAGAATGGCGATCTGCCTATGTAAACAAGGCACCGTTCTGTCAGCAGGTAAGACATTGATGCAAAGCAGGAACATTGATCAATGCCTTCCTCTAGTAAAAGCACCTCCCACTTAGTAAACACTGGCTAGGCACACAGTTAACCCTTTGATCGCCTCTGATGTTAAATCCCTTCCCAGCCAGTGTCAATAGTACAGTGACAGTGCATATTTTTAACACTGGTCCACAAAAAAGTCTCAGTTTCCCGACTGTCCACCACAATATTGCAGTCCTGCTATAAGTCACAGATCACCGCCATTACTAGTAAAAAAAAAAATAAAATTATACCATAGTTTATAGAAGTTATCATTTTTGTGCAAACCAATCAATATACGCTTATTGGGATTTTTTTTTACCAAAAATATGTGGCAGAATACATATTGGCCTAAACTGATTAAAAAAAATTGATTTTTGTTATTGGGTATGTTTTATAACAGAAAGTAAAAAATATTGTTTTTTGCTTTATTGTTATTATTGTATTCTCATCTACAAGATGCTCTCAGTTCTCCGTGTTGAATGCCATCCAGTGTCACTTAAAGCGGAATGAATAAAAAACAATAATTATTTTAAGTGTTACTAAACCTAGGACCCTGCATTTACTATATCTGGTCTCCCCTAGTACACAGAACATGGAAATGCAATTATTTTAGTAAATATAAACTGCTAGATACCTTTTCTCATCAGCAGTATATAGCTGTCTTATGGCTTCTATCAGTGTCTGGTTAAAGCTTATAGGAGGCGTTTTAATTCTCAGTGCTGATTGGTTCTGTGCTGATCTCATGCACCCTCCCAAGAAAAAAAAAAACTTTTTAGCAATACACACCAAACTGAGCATGTGCAGAGTGCCCCCAAGGCTCTGTACTATCAGGAGATTGATTGGGGACAGTTAAAGAAGAGTAGACAGGCCTTTTTACACGAATAGCCTTTTTACACAATGCCGAGGAGGATTAACCCCTTAGGTTCCACAGTGAGGATAACAAGCATGTTTTACTGCATATACAGACTGAATTTACTGTTATGGATTTAGTAATACTTTAATTTGCTAATAAAAAATCAATTCATTTTTAATTAAAAAATGCGAGCAGGCAGGCTTTTTGTATATAGATGAGGCAAGTCTCTTTCTGCAATAAAACAAACATACCTGCTTTTCACAGGTACTCTGGGCAGCTCATGCACAGCTCACTGTACATTGCTGGCACACCACAGTGCCAGAATTAATGAACTCCCTTGTGCAATGTCATTCTGGCCTGACTGTTCAAGATGACTGTAGATCATAAACCTGATGAGGGAGTGAGTGTTAGAAATTAGTTCTGCTTTAATTCAGAAGACAGAGGACACTGTGATTGCAGGGTATCAAGAATCCCATACCATAAGGGGGCTTAATCATGTCACCCTTCATTTATAGTGAACTGGCACATCATTCCAGTGCCACCCCACAGTTGTAGAAAATCTCTGGCACGCTCCATCAGAGCCAAGCAGGTCCATCCTATATTTCTTGTAGCGATCACATGTTGCGCTAACCCCAACATCAACTAAAAAACATCATAAACAAAATGTAAGCGATAAACAGTTCATAGGTCTAATATAGAAGTAAAATTCAAGATGAAAAAAAAATGTGCAAAGTGATCCGATAAATAGGTGATATTCCCCCATGGCTATGGCTAGCTGGAAATAGTGCCTGAAACGAGATGGCACAAACTCCTCCACCAAAGTGCACCCAGAAAGGCCTAACAGATAGCCATGACCTCCTTATGACAGGAAGGTCAAACAGTGCATCTGCCCCAAGGACTAAGTCGGTGATTCAGCCTGGATCCTCTAGGTAATGGGATGCTGTCATTCGTCATCAAAAGTAACTCAGTACTATTACTGTCATGGGATCATTGATATGTATGTCAAAAGAAAAAGTACCACATAGTGTACACCAATAAAAACATTTTTTACTAGCAAAAAGAAAGGCACTCACATTTAAAATGAAATCGTTAGACCAGCCTTTCTCAACCTTTTCAACACAGAGGAACCCTTGAAATAAATTTCTGGTCTCGGGGAACTCCTGCTAAAAATTAAAAATCTACAACTCATGACACGTTAGTGTGAAAGTCAGTGGGAAGAATGCTCCTTACTCTTGTCATCATTGGGAAGAATTACCCCTTTACAGATAGCTAAAAGGAACAATGGTGTCATTGGGAACATATCAAAGAGGCAGAAATAGCCCATTGCTCAAGGAACCCTCTAGCAACCTCAAGAAGAACCGTTCTACGGAACCCTGGTTGAGAAGCCCTGAGTTAGACCTTAAGTACATCAAATCTGGCCAGTAAACAAAACAGACTTCCGGTAGCATGATGACAGAGCAGGCTCTGTTTTATGCATTTCATCACACCTGATGTCTTCCGGGGGAGCATCATCATGCATTATCACTGTGACTTCTCCCAATGCATTTTGTCACAAATGACATAATCAGAGACACAGAGCACAGCTAAACAATGCATTGTATGTATGTAGACGAGCCAGCCACAGTTGCACTCTTGTGTTAAAGACTAATTGAATGAAACCCCCCCCCCCCCCCAAAAAAAAAAAAAAAAAAAAAACGTAGACCGGATCAGATTAAGCAGAAAGCAAAACATTTTTTTTACATTTTTATTTGGTTTTTATTATAAGTTTATTTATCTCTGCCTGTCATCACCCTGTGAATGAAACACTTGGATATACTGTAGTACTCAAGATGTTTTGCTTTCTGCTTAACCTGATCTGGTCTCTAATCTTTGGCTTTTTTTGCATAAAATTAGTCATCAGCATGAGAATACAACTGGGGCTTGCTCTTCTGCATACATATACAATGCATTGTCCTGCTGTGTTCTGTGCCCTCTGTGATGTCATTTGTGACAAAATGCATTGGGAGAAGTCACAACAAGCCAGGACTGAATACACTGGTGTGAACCCCAGGGTTCCGAGCTTTTTATTATGGTTTATGTTTTTTTTTTTCTTCTAACTCTGAGCAGTAGCTTTTACTAAGTTGAGCACCTTTATCTGCCATACATGTGAGTGCATTTTGGTCTTTAACCACTTGCCCACCGCTCACATTGAGCGTACTGCGGCAATGTGGCTCGTTCCCATCCAGCGACGTAGACCTACGTCGCTGGACTCCTCCCCCTGTAGGTGGCGCTCGCGCGCCGCCGGAGGCACGCTCCCGCTGTTTTCATCCACTGCTCTGCCCCGATCGTCGGGGAATCGAGTGAGGAGATCCGCCCGCCTGTATAAACAGAGCGGGCGGATCTCCATAGTGGCAGGGACTGACAGATCGGAGTGTTCAGCATAGCTGGACAACCGATCTGTCCCTGTCTCACACAGTCACCTCCCCCCCCACACGTCAGTAAGCACCAGGCATACATTAACCCCTCCCTCTCCAATAAAATTAATCCCTTTACTGCCAGTGTCATTTTTACAGTAACAGTGCATATGTATAGCACTGATTACTGCAGTAATGTCACTGGTACCCCCAAAAATGTCAGTCAAGGGTCCGATCTGTCCGCCGCAATGTCGCAGTCCCGCAAAAAAAATCGCAGATCGCCGCCATTACGCGTTAAAAAAAAAACACCAAAAATGACAGAAATCTTTCCCTTTGTTAGTAAACGCAATAACTTTTGCGCAAACCAATCAAAATATGCTTATTGCGATTTTTTTTTTTTACCAAACATAGGTAGCAGAAAACAAATTGGCCAAAAAATTTAAAAATATTTGATTTTTACATTTTTTTGGGGGGAATTTCATATAAAAAAATGTTAAAAATATTGTTATTTTTTCAAAATAAACGCTCTTTTTTTGTTTATAGCGCAAAAAGTAAAAATCGCACTGGTGATCAAATACCACCAAAAGAAAGCTCTGTTTGTGGGAAAAAAAGGATGTAAATTTCGTTTGGGTACAGCGTCGCACGACCGCGCAATTGTCAGTTAAATTCTCACAGCGCCGAATCGCAAAAAGTGGCCTGGATGGAAGACAGCAAAATCCTCCGGTGGTAAAGTGGTTAATAAAGTGTTTTTACTGCATTGAGCACTACTGTATGTCTGTTTTTCTCTGATTTGAGCTTGGAAGGTATTTCTCTTTTCGGGATTATTTAGGGCAGAGGAGTGGCTGGGCTTCATGCTTCCACAGAGGTTTTATTCTGAACTACACAGGATACAGGCTGATTTGACGAAGACGGTAGTTCCTTTGGTTGTTTGGTCACAATCTCTCAAGGGTCCTGGTGCCTGACAAATATTGTCGTGAACAAGCACGATATGTTCATGTGAAACGCGTCAACCTTGTCCTGTTACATCTGTCTGACATGGTGATAAATAAAGAACCTTGACGAGCATTCATCTAACTGTGGTGTGCGGCTATCTTCTTTCTCGTTATACCTGCTATTAACAGTGGTAGACCGGGGTGAGCACCCACAGTAATGTGCTGAGTCTTTACTGACCTGAGGGGTGTGTTCATTTCTGTTTGGATGCCTGACAAATATGCAAGCTTGACCTTTGTAGTGGGGGTCAGTCAGTGAGGTCAGCATTTGCCCTTTGGGGGTTGGTAGAGGTTTCTTCTGGCGGAGCACCCTGATCACAACTGAAGAATTTTTGCACATTTAAGATTTTTCACTCAATTTGGGACTTTTTTTAAATGATATATGATTCATTTTCTTAAAATGATACACACACATGGCTGGACATGATCATATGAATGTTTATTTAGTATTGTAGTATTTTCACATTTGCAAATCATTTAACATTTTTTATTTAATATCTTAATAAATAGCTAGACAGCGTAGCACTCTCATTAACATTATCATAGGCCCTAAGGATCACCCAGCCTGAAGAAGAGGTGAAGATGAAAATGAAGAGGACCCTGTAACATGATGTGACCGACCTAAAGACTTCAGAATAGGCCACTAAAAAAAAATAGCATAAAATAAATTTGGTCCACAGGCAGAAAAGGGGGTTGATTAGGGGAGGGAGCACATTTAGAATACACATCTATCATGTTCTCAAATAATAAAAAATGTATAAAGACATATTGGAGATGGATGTTCTCAAATCAGTTTAGAATGTTCTGTGTGTTGCAGGGAATATTTATGAAGTTCACAGAAACTCTCATTCTGTCATTTTGATTGATACCAGTGTGAGAAATATGTTTCTACTACAGCTGAAGACACATCTGCCATTACAGCATATTATACGCTGAATTAATTATTACCTATATTTAATATACACGTAAATTTCCACTCTATGGCACCATTTTTTAAGATATACCAAACACATAAGTTGAAAAATGTAAGCTTTTTTTAACCCCTCTGCATCCACAATCTCTAAATTCCCCTGCTGGGAAAACATTAATAAGCACCCTGTAGCAGAAATAGTGGCCATCCGTGAGACCTGTGACTTTGCTGTATCTGACAGCGAAAACAAAGCTTGCACCGCACCACCTATGAAACAATTTAGCTGGAGGTTTCTAAACTTTTCACTTTATGTCCTGCTGTTTGATGTAATAAAGGAAGATTCAAAGAATGATTCTTTGTGAGTGCTAAAGTTGTGATGTTTCTGACAGCAATCGAGAACCAAACAGCATGGTTCCTGATTACATGATTACACTATTCTGGCTGTGCAGTCATTGTGCCTAATACAGAGAGCATCAAAAAATATCCGTGACACATATGGCCATCATCCATAATTGTATACCAAAGAAAAAAAAGAAGAAGAAAAAAATTGGAATTTATAGGCCAAAAAGTGGAGGGATAATCAAAAATTAGTAAAATACAGGTTTTATTGTATCAAAAAATGGTTTACAAACAATACATAATGACAATCAATACATAAGTGCAAACAATAAAAATTTGTAAATGAGAACTGTAGATATTGCAGTAAATACTGTGTGTAGCGTGGGTCTTTGATGCCGTGTTTCACCAAATACTTCCTCAGGGCTACAAAGACCATACAGTATTTGTCTGGAAAACTGCACATGCGAAGAATGTTCCCTGGGCAGGCTCCGGGACAATATCAGGAGACAACTGTCTGGTATTGATCATATAGTGTGACCTCCCAATATATGTCCAAACAAGAGGGTTGTGATCTAGTAGCTATTGAGAGTTGATGAACTGATGCCCTGAGGGATTAAATTTATAAAATATTGTCCCCTTATTAGTTGACCAGATATGTCATAACTAAGCTGTAGAGCCTAGTTAAAAATAAAATAAGTCTAGAAAACTGTTGACTTTCAGAGACCCTAAAAGGTAGACCTATGTAATGTAATCTGTCAGGAGAAAACTATATTGATCTCGAGTATATATCGATCTTGGCAGATTTTTTTTTTCTCTTTCTTTTTTTTCTTAGAAGGGTTGTTTTAAGAATGTAGTTAGTTAGGATTTAAAATGGAAAAAATAGTTATATACTAGAGTATGTGCATGTGGCGAGATGAAGGTATTTTTGTACAGAGAAAAATAATGATCACATATATATGTATCGATGGATGTACATAGATCTGTTGTTATTCTCGTCTATATATGTGCGTTTGATTTTTGACTATTGTACCTATCTTGTTGTAGTGTCAATTTTTTCTTTAATAAAAAAATTATCTGATTGAAAAAAATAAAATAAATAAAATACATTTATTCATATAGCTTACAGAAGACTTTATTAATCCCAAAGGAAAAGTGGGAAATTGTTGAGACACAGACACACAAGATACAAAAACACAACAAAATTACCAATAACAGCCATTAGCACCCAATAAAATATTTATCAGTTTAACCACTCTCCCTCTAAAAGATTTACCCCTCTTCATGACTGGCCATTTTTGAGATACGGCACTGCGTTATTTTAACTGACAATTGTGCAGTCGTGAAACACTGTACCCAAACAACATTTATTGCCTTTTTTCCACCCAAATAGAAATTTCTTTTGGGGGGTATTTGATTACCTCTGCGGTTTTTATTTTTTGCGCTGTAAACAAAAAAAGACCGACAATTTAAAAAAAAAAAAAAAACAATATTTTTTGTTTTCTGCTATTAAACATATCCAATGAAAAAAAAAACTAATTCCTTCATCAATTTAGGCCGATATATATTCTGTAACAAGACACAAAAAGATTCCAAGCTCTCCTTACTGACCAGTCTGCTGCCAATCAAATTGACCTGTCTAACGGTATGCGTTAAAAACAGGGGTTTAGTTGCACACATCTGAAAATACATTCGTAAGCCACAGAGCCCGACATGGCACCCCATTTTCTGTGGTCCTAACTATAAATTCTGTGAGTCTCCAACAATGGAAGCACATGCAGGCAATCCAGCAGCAGTAGAAGCAGGAGCAGAGTCAGATGAACTCGGCCATAAACAAACAGACAGATCAGGTGCAGATTCTTAGGCAGAAGCATGGTCAAAGGCAGGCCGGGATCAATGCAGGCAGAGTTCAGGAAAAGTCACAACAAGCCAGGTCAGTAACGGTATTTAGATGCAGAGTAACAGGTTGCAGGTATGCAGGAGAGCTCTATAGACAAGACAGCACTGAAGCATAGCACAGGTTTAGTTTAAATAGCCATTTGGCACCAATGCGAGCAGACGGTTTTGCATGTGCACGAACATGTGCATGTCCGCTTGCGAGCATTTGCACAATTTCTATGAGCATGAACAAGAATACGAAGTAGCCTGTACCTATGGGCAGGAAGCTGCCTAGAAGAGCCATTCTGTCTGCTGGAATGTCCTTCCTGACAGTAGTTCTGGAGGGGCTCTAAAATACGAGAGTTGACTGCAGGACTACAAGTTCCAAGATCCTCTGCTCTGTCCAATCAGAACAGCTTTCCTCCTCTATAGGCAGAAAGGGATTTAATGGTCAGGTTCCCAGGCATTAGTAACTAGCTAGTCTATAGTTCTGTTTGATTATGTCCTCTTGGTTCCATCTTGCAATAGCCAGAACCTGCCTACAGCCCTTATTCTGTCTTTTATATATTATTGCCTCGTGTGCCCTCTGGATTCAGTTCTTCACTCAATTGACTGAAATGAGTATTCAGATAAGGACTTCTGACTTTTTTCTGACTTTTCTGTTCTGCATACTGTACCTGGCGAAGGATAGTGATTCAGAAAGTGTCAAAGCCATCGTATTAGAATAACAGCCAGACAACTAGCATTTATAGAAAGTCAGTACTATCATCGTTGTTGCTTCTCTTATGACAAGCTTCATGTAGCAAATAATTGTTGGAATATATGATTGCTTTGATATAGGTCTTTGGAATATGATGTAACCTGAGTTAGGGCTTGTTGCTGCTCCTCTGAAAAGTCTTCTGTGGTGTATCACTTTTAAGAGGGCATTTAACAGGCAGTGAGATGATATGTCACTTCCTCACTGTCTGTTTTAACCGCAAAAAGGCTGAACAACCGGTCTGCATGTGGGCCTTATACAGTACAATTAAATGGGTTGCTTTTGGCCGCGGTACTGCAAGCATTGCAACCGCAGCATGTGTTCCGCCCTGAGACGTTGCATGCTCTTGTTTGGGTGGGTAATAAAACCACAGCTAAGCAGCCTGTTTTTACACCCCTCTGTCTACACATGTGAATGCGCTGCAAAACATGTATCAATATGAATGTATAGTATCTATTTGGTCTTTTTTTGGTCTATTTTGTATGCTGCTCAGTATAAATCTGGTATGCTGGGAATCAGATAGAGAGTATAATGTGCTCTTTTTGGGCATTTGGATGAACATTTCACTAGCAAACCCAGTGAAGTAATACAAAAGACCTCTTGCCAGTGCATTTCTGGCACCATAGAATGGCAACGAGCAACAGGAATCCTGCAATCCCTATTCTCTGGGTGAGGATGCTACTTTAAGTTTCTGGGACTTATGGGATGAGGGTTATCCTGTTCCTGTCACACAGGGCTAGCCCTACCATGGGTCCCGCTGGGTTTATTGGACCCAGGCAGAACTTTGAGAGGGGCTGAAAATTGACGCCCAATAATTTTTTCCAGCAGTTTTGGGTGTCATCCAGGGGCGGCTGCTGGGCGCGAGGGTGCTCGCACACAGTCTAACACTGGACGTTAAACACCCAAGCACACATGAAGAGCTAAGGTGTGTGTGCTTCCATGGGCGAAGTACCCGCAGGAAACCGCGAGCAATGAAAGATTCCTTCCCCACCAGGAGCCGATGTTCGGGCAAAGTGTGCAAGGCTTGCAGAGGGTGCAGCCAGCCTCGTGCCCGGCCCACCTTCTTCTGCTCTGGTGCATACGTGAGACTAGGCACTGGAAACTGTGGAAGCACTAGGAGAGAGCAACAGAGAGGTAATATAAGTTAGTTCTGTGTGACAGGACGCAATGAGTGTCCATCATTTTTTCTAGTAGTGGCTGCTGATCTGATGGATGGCCAAATGTTGCATAGCCTGTCATACTCAAAAATCACTATACAGCCTTGCTTGCTATTATACTACCCTAGTCTGCCCCTATACTGCCCTAGCCTGCCCCTATACTACCCTAGCCTGCCCCTATACTTCCCTAGCCTGCCCCTATGCTGCCCTAGCCTGTCTATATACTACCCTAGCCTGCCACTATACAGCCCTAGCCTGTCTATACACTACCCTAGCCTGTCTATATACTACCCTAGTCTGCCCCTATACTGCCCTAACCTGCCTATATACTACCCTAGTCTGCCCCTTTACACGCCTAGCCTGTCTATTTACTACCCTAGCCTGCCCTCTTACAGCCCTAGCCTGTCTATATACTACCTTAGCCTGCCCCTATACTGCCCTAACCTGTCTATATACCAACCCAGCCTGCCCCTATACTGCCCTATCCTTCCCCTATACTGCCCTTCCCTGCCCCTATACTGCCCTTTTTTTTGGGATGGTGGGGCAGCATTTCATTCTTGGACCCCGGCAGCACAATATCTTGGCCCAGCCCTGATGTCACAAGAATAGTTACTTATGCAAAATTGAAAAAAAAATGAGAAGTCTTGTATTCTTAAAAAAAAGGATTTTTTGTATGAGGAAAAGAACTTTGCCAACGCTTTTAAAAGGATTAGACCAAGAAGAGTTGGGACTGCACATCACCACTCAACTGCCTAACAGTAATTCAACTGGGTTATGCAGCCATTGGCACAAAACAATGTCTATGTTCAGTGATGAAAACACTGCAGAAGAACCATCCAGTGATGCATACTTCTAATTAAATTCTGACCTCCTGACATGGCAAGAAGTAACAAAAAGGATCCCTTTTAATCCCCTGAGGATGTAATGTAGAGCAACATAAAACAAGTGACTTATATCTACCACACAGGGGAGCTATAGGTTCACTACAACAGAATAATACCACACGAGAGCACAAGTCATCATGTATACATACAGTATACCTTTGCAAAAATTGACAATGTGAGATAAAGGGCCCAAATGGCAGAAAACCATAGATAATTGGAAATCTTTATGAGCCTGGGAGCCATGATTTCATTTTCCATATCACAGAAGATGTCCTCCAAGTGGTAGCTAGTAAAATACAATATCTGTTCATAGCTCTCACCTACCTGATTAACCAAAGAATATTGTTCCTGCCGAACCTTCACAGAACAGTGTCTTAATAACACCTCATCTCTCAAGATTTACCCATTAACAATCTAAAGAAAATTGCTCTGTAATAAAATGGGGCTACAAGTCCTGTATTGATTTCTTGAAAGCTGGTAACAGTATATTTTATTGTTTCTTTTCCCATGTTGTACTAGCTGAATGTTTCTGTAAAACAGTGGTGTCAGTCACTAAATTATTTTATTTTGTCCTGCATCAAACTGTATGTGTACATTCCCTTTTTTTAGTAAAATGTACACATCTCAGCCTTATAAAATATTAGAATTAGTTTATATAACTTGAAAGCATTATAAATCTTCCTACCTGCACCTTTTTGTCTTTCACCTGCATAAGATGTGCATTGATCATGTAGTTTTATGATGTCATTTGTTGGCCTGGATGCTCAGCCTATATGTAGAGCTTACCCCCAAAAGGAGCCATTGTTTCCTCAGGTCCCCTGTTCCTACTGCCCATGACTCTCCAAGCAGCACCGCACTCTTCGACACATCAGAGATGAAATGGAAATGGCAAAAATCACAAAGATGTGAAACAGGAGAGAATTAAAGTATGCAATTAGCAAACCAGAGAATAACCCTTAATCCTTATACTGAGAAAGGTCCTGGCTAGGGCAATGCTATGACAATAGTCCAACAGTGTTTACCAAACGCTTCCTTAGTGATCAGTACGTTGGGCTCAAACGTGGCATTGGAGTACTCTATAATCAAATGCTTTTTATTAAAGTCTGTGTAGTACGGTCATAAAAAGCCAACAGGACTTTAATAAAAAACATTTGATTATAGCCGATGCACTGGAGCGCCAGCTTTCTCTATATACTATTGGAATATTGGAGGTTACAAGAGACCTTTCTAGCTGGACGCCTGTGCTTGCAAGCTGTTATTGCTTAAGGAGGTTGAAGCTCTGATTCACCTGTCTTAGTCTTTGTCTGATTTTCAGATTTCCCTGTTTGGGTATATTCCCTTTGCATTCCTAAACTGGATGTCAGCTTCATCAACTTTGCTCTTATAGGAAGATGAAATAATGTGCCATGGGCGTGAGGCAGCAAACAGATCTATCTATTTCTACCTACAATGAAGGTCCATTGCCAGGGTAAGATTGCACAAGTCTTCACCAGGGATGTACCATTCCTTTGGACACTGTTTGTAATATGAAATATAAAAAGCTACTGCATGCCATGAAACAGGAGATTAGGATTTGGTGGGATCTGGATGGTTTGGGGCAGTATGTGGATGAGAACATGATCCCACAAGGTTTGAGATTGAAAAATATTCCATCTACCATTAATTCAGAAACTTATGTCAAGCACTGGATTTATATTTTGTCCACTGGACACTTGTTCACTGGAATTAATTAAACTAATCATTTTACAAGAAGAAATAGCTTTAGAATCGGCTGGTATGGAAATTAATATTTATAGAACATCTTTTGATAAGTACATACTGCACATGTGCCGATCTATGAGGATTTGAATAAACAGTTGCTGGACACTGTGAATAACCTGGAACAATCTATAATGGATACAAAGAGATCCAAGTACTCAAGAGATACGAAGGATTACCAATTTGATGTTGTTTATGTGTGGGGTAGATGGGACCAAGACTCTTTTGAGACTCCCCATTCCATTTTGAAGAAAAAAAAAAATAAAAAGTATAAGCGCAAAGGAAGGGGGCCCTTTAAGATAGTCAGTTTCAGTTCACCTGATGTGAGTGACTCTCAATCTGTGTCAAATCCTAGAAGTTTATTCGGCTCTGTTTTTTCTCATGAGGATGACTCTAATGAAGCTTCAAAAAAACGATCCCCCCTTTGTCTTATTTCAAATGACCAAAGAAAGTAAAAGACAAGGCAGGAAAAAAAAGGAGGGGGCAGACGGGGGAGAAACAAAAATATATCCTGTTTGCAAGAAATCACAGAAGAAGGGACAATAACTACCGGTAGTTCAAAACATATTGAAACTAATGTAGTGAATTTGGTTTTCCCCTGTCTGATTGTGATCTTTCTTTGCTTTCGAAAGGATTATCTTTTATTCCCACTTTTCATTTGAATGCTTTTTCCACTGTTTTGGATGTTACTAAATTAATCAGAAATGTATAATGTCACAAACATTTTTATAATGATAACATTAGTAGAAATGCACAAACAGCAATTGACATTGGCAATCAGGTGATAAATTGTCGCAAGTGGCGATTTTAATTATTTTCAAGATTCTTATGCCAGACTGTCATTGAATCAGTTGTATGCTGAATCATCTCAAGGTGTATGTAGAGTAAGCAGTGGCATGTTGGAAAAGGGAGATAAACACTTCTATCCAATTCATGCCAGAGGCTTGGCGGTGGAAGTATTTCAGGATGTTGTTCAAAAACAATTACTTGCTCTGAAAAATTGCTTAAGTATCCCTAAGATGTTTAATTTAAAGAAAGAGGAGGATTGTGCTATCAAAAAAGTAAAGACAA
This sequence comes from Pelophylax lessonae, assembly GCF_965119305.1. Lineage (NCBI taxonomy): Eukaryota > Metazoa > Chordata > Amphibia > Anura > Ranidae > Pelophylax > Pelophylax lessonae. Next base: position 421,043,272 of record NC_138772.1, on the reverse strand, counting down.
TAATGAGCTGGTAATTAGAGAGGCAGATAAGGACGGTGTGGTTGTTGTGCTCAGTGCTACACAGTATCATGCAGCAGCCCTTAGGCAGGAAAGAAATTTGCACGATTTCCCCATTAACACACACAGTGCTGATGGGTGAATCCCTCCTGCCGAGCTAATGTTTGCCATAAGAAGACTGCGATTATCGCTAATTATCGATAATTGTAAGAGACTCTGGCAGGCGGGTTGTACCCAAGTTGATCGATCAATCAACTTGGTACATTCACCCTGCCCATTAACGGTTCAAATTTTGGCCAGTTTCTCCTGAACCGACCGAGATTCAAACCACGTATGGCCAGCCTTGGACACCTAAGCAATTTAGATACTTACTGTCCTCTCAAACAGAATCCTATTCAGACTTTTAAGATAATATTGTATAGTTTGGTGAATGAAGGTAAGGAACTGGGCATTGTAAGCTCTTAAATTGCAGATTTTTGTCCGTGAGTGATTCTGTTGTGCCTGTATTTCATAATTTGCCTAAAATACATAAAGCCCAGTTCCTGTACAGGGTCGTCCCATTGTTGCAGGGATAGGCTCTAGAATCGAGTCCCTGGGTGAGTGGGTTGATATACATTTGCAGCCCTTGTCCAGAGGTTATCAGGTTACATTCAAGATAAAGGGCATATATTGTTTGACCTTCAGCATGTCTTCTGATGTCACTGCATTGTACTCTTCTATACCTTATTCTCTGGCTTTGGCATCAGTAAAAATTCATCTTTGAAGATATAGTTCTTATGTGAATAAGCTCCAGGATTACCTTATTAAATGTGTAGATTTTCTTTTGACTAACAATTCTTTCAAATTTGATGAGACTCATTATATACAGCTTCGTGGCTCTATGGGCGCTAACATTTCTCCATCTTTGTCGATCTCCTAACTCATATTGACAAACGTATACTCCACTTGTAAAGAATCCTATGGCCCAATATAAAAAAACTAGAAACCATTCTCACTAAAGGCTTTCACTCCAACATTTTGAACAAAAAGGAGAAAGCCTTTCTGGTACCTAAATGTCCCCGTACTTCTGTCATCTACTATCATTCCAAGATACATAAGAGTCTTGTTTTCCCCCCGGGTCGTCCCATAGTTGGTGGCATTGACTCTGTGATGTTTTGGGTGGAGGAATATATAGACTCTTTTTTTACAGCCATTAGTTCAGAATATACCCTCCTATATTAAAAATACCAGGCATGTTATTCATTTATTGTCTGGATATACTCCTAAGGAAGGCCTTTGGTTGGTGACACTAGATGTTACTTCATTGTATACAATTATTCCTCATAATTTAGGCTTGGGGGCTGTTAAGTTGTTTTTGGATCGAAAATTTTAATTTACCAGAATTACATGTGTCCTTTATTATGGAACTTTTAGAGTTTGCAACATTGCATAATTACTATTGGTTTGATGGCCATTACTACCGTCAAGATAGGGGAGTGGCCATGGGGGCTAAATATGCCCCCAGTTTGACCAACCTCTTTAGGGGGTTTGCGACATGCTGACATCACCCGCTAGTTGAGACGGATCCCGGAAGGACAGGCAGCAGAGAGCCGTCTGGCTCCGATTGTGTTCATCTGTATACTGCACGATTTTTCTGTGACACTGTAAGTGGAATTTCTATTGCTTATTAAAGTGGTTGATGGTTTTACACTATGGAGCCTCTTCCTCTTCTTTTGGAGATACTCTTTCTGGAGACGTGTCTTTAATATGGATACAGCACAGTGAGCTTTTCATCAGCGTTATTTGCTTTGTTTGGCGTTCTGACCTCTTCAGGTCGCATTCATCTGGTAAGCAGGTTTTTTATATAGTGGTGGTTTTCACTGGTGGTGGAAAGTCAATTCTTCACGTGTTATCATTTATGTGCTGTCTAAGAAGATCTTAGACTCTTGGCTTATCATCATTTTGTCACTTTTGGGACTATTTATCACTGGTTTCAAATTAACCCTTATTATACCTTTTCATATTAATTCAATTTAAATTGTGATTAATTTATTCACATTTTATTCATCTTGTTATTTACAATTATTTTTCATATATAGCGCAACTTTTTGATTTTATTTTGGATATTGTGTTATCTCACTGTAAGTTGCTGCTTGACCTTTACCTTAACGAGCGCAGTTATTTTGACAATTAGTTACTACATTACCACCCGATACAGCCCGAATACAGATATCACCTTACTGACATCACTTACTTGGGAAGGTATACCCATACCAGAGATGGCCCCAGCCCAACATTCTCCAAACACTATGTATAAGAGCAAGAAATCAAAACACTAGTATGTGTAAAACCACTTACTCACCCAGCGCTAAAAACCACTATAAGAACAAGCAATTAATGCATAAAACCATAAAGGTTTTATGTTCTCCAAACACTATTTTGGGCCACGCCCACCTTCAAAAACCCTTGACCCCTGCCACAGATGCCCAAGTGTGAAACCTTACGCTTGGGCGGCCCGCCACAGACTAAAAGCATGTTGGAGAACATCCTGCAAGCTCAAGAACCACATATCTATGCCTATGGCGTTCAAGTGAACCCCATCCCCCCTTAAATAGAGCCAATTATCATCTTCCAACTCCAATGGTGCACCATTTTTGACAAAAAATCTAGCAACCTCTTTATTCACTTTTATCCTAGCCTTATTGAGCTTGGCCACGGATGGAGCCAGATGCCAGGTGGATCTACCAACAATATCGGACCATATCAAAATGGTGCCGGGAAAAAAGGCCCATAAGCGAAGAAAATTTTATGTCCTGGATCAATTCCTGCGTAGAGCGGATCCCAAGATCATTGCCCCCAACATACAATAATAACACGTCCGAAGGTCTATCCCATCACGCATAACGATGGACCTCTGGCAGCATCCGGGACCACAATCCACCTCACCCTGACTGTGCACTTAGGGAAGCCCAACTGCCTGTCTTCTGGTCTGACTGCGGTCCTCTTGGCACCCCAGTCAAGTGGCAGAGTATCTACACCGAACATTCCTTGTCTGAAAAACATAAGCATCAAGAATCACAAGCAAATGAATTTATGATAACAAAAAAAAACATCAATACCACCACTGAGCACCCTAGAGCCAATTACCACACAATCCAGGTCCCCCTTACAAATTAAACATCAACTAGCCCAAAACACACCCAGAGCAACGATAGACAGAACATGGGGATACAGCTACACCATCAATTTACAAGAGATGAGGAAAAACATACAAACAGAAACGCTGGGATTCCCAGCGACCAATACGCTGTAAAAACCTTGTCTCATAGAACCCAACGGACGGCCTCCATGACTGCCCCAATCCTGCAAGAGTGGGAAGCATAGTCTGTCAGAGTAACACCGGCAGACAACAAACATTTTCTAAAAACTTAAATAAACTGAAACCTTGACAATGCCAAATCATAGGTGTGTTTCAACCAAGCATAGCAGTTACAGCATTGACTGGGCGAAAAGCAGAAAAGGAAACACACCCAAACTCGACGTGTCCTGTGGCCCAACTGATCAGTTTTCGATCTGCGGACGAACAAAGAAACCTTGTCCCCTTGAACCCTGACATCTGAAACCGCCATCCCTCCACAGGTACGGGTAGAAGGACTCATCAGTTCTCCCACCTGAAGAGCCCCAAAAAAGGCCTGAACAAAAGCCGTATTGCAAAGGAAACTGGCCGGCGGAATCTGGAACATGCCTGCCCTTCGTGTAACCCTGCAAGGCTTTTGCGACCAAAAAAGATTTAGTGATGTCTGTGAAACCTGAAAGCCTGAACAGAAATGCCAAACCAGCCATTTTGCGATTTAACGAGGAAATGGAAACACCTTCCTCAAAATTTTTCCCAATGAAGTAAAACAAGGCATGCAGCCAATCTTCCTCTTAAAAGCAATCACCCACTGAACTCACTAATTCCATACCATTCAAGCCAGACCCGTTCATATGCTGACCAAGTGGAAGAACAAACTGACTGTCGAATCAATCCAGCTATAGTGGAAAGGCAACATTCTAAAAATGACTGGGGAAATTATTAATAGCAGATTACCGCAATATTGGCCCATACCCCTATATATATATGAATAATTTGAAAAAGGAAAGAAAAAAATGGGGCTTTCAAGGCCAATGGGAGGGGGAGGATCATGAATATCACACAATTAGTATAAAACACATTTTTATTATACATATGTTAAAAAATGTACATCGAAAGGGCAAAAAGCCATGCATAACATATAAAAGAAAAAAGAAACGCATGTGCAGAAATAAATTCCCATAAGGGAATGCCGATACTTGGTGATGTTTTTTGGGGTCTCTGATGGAGCATGGTCTAAGGGTCCCTAGCAATCTGACGCGTTTTGCACAAGGCTTCCTCAGGGCCAGAGAGACCAAGACAGATCGATGTTTCCCACTGCGAATCGGATCATGGTGGGCAGAACAGACTGATGGACCAATCGATCAGGCTTACCACAATAACAGATTGCCGCGGTAATGCCCATAGGATAATGTCAAAATAGTGATACTGTGGTCTTCAAGGTATAAAGATGCATCTACAAATGCTTGCATTTATACTGGAAAAATACCTCCAACCTATGCCAACCTGGCCTTGGTAGCTGCTTAGTCTACCACATTACCAGCATACAAACAACTTAAAATGGGGCCACTCATTGGGATTATACATATCCTCATATTTTTTGTAGCATAAACAGAGCCAGATACTCCAACTATATATAATCCAGTAGCAACATGAGGCAGTTAAGTTCAAAATAGGTTCCCCATAGTCAGTTTATAGTAGCCGCCAACCCCTGCACTATAAGGCAAGGTAAGCTTGAAATTTATCCGAGATATGGACTGCCTGCCTGGGTAAATTAATTTCAAGCTGCTCCACCTCCAGTGCCAACTGACGGAATTTGTCCCACTGTAAGCAAGAGAGGGCATCAGACACTGAGTTATTGACCCCAGGCGCAGGGACAGCATAGACAAATGCATTTAAACGTAGACATTGAAAAACTAAAAGCCTAAGCAAATGCACTACAGGCGGAGATGAAGCTGTAATAGTGTTAATGGCATGACTGACCCCCAAAATATTGCAGTGAAACCGGACGCGCTTATTCCGGAATTCCTGGCCCCATAGTTCAATAGACAGCACTATGGGGAACAATTCTAGTAGCGCCAGGTTGTGGCCATCGCCCCACGCTCCACTGATCCCGTAAATAGGCAGCATACCCCACCAAACCTGCCGCATCCGTATAGAGTTACAAATCAAAATTGGTCACTGCTGCCTCCATCCACAGGGACCGCCCATTATACTTGTTGAGGAACATCGCCCAAACCTCCAGATATTCCCAATGTTCCCTGTGTAGTCTCAGAAAATGGTGCAGGCTTTTGCCCCAGCCATGGCTGCCGCCATGCGTCAGCTAAAAACCTAACCTTAGCTTACCCAGAAGATTGTAATTGCAATTTCTTGCTACTAAGTGCACTGACAACTGTCCCCCGAAGATCTTTCAGTTTGTGGGCTGGCAAGCGGCATTCGATCCTGATCGTGTCGCTGATGATCCCCTAAAATTTCAGTTCCTCGGTCGGATCTCCGGTTTTATCTGAAGCCAATGGCAGGCCAAAAACTTTGAACACATGATGAATTGTTGTCAATAAAATCTGGAAAGTCTGAGCCCCTGGGGGACCTATAACCAGAAAATCATCAAAGTATTGGATAATTGACTTCAGACCCGACAAATCCCACACCACCCATTTAAGGAAGGAGCTAAAAGTTTTGAAAAGAGCATAGGAAATGGTGCAACCCATAGGCAAGCAGCGATCAACATAGTATTGTCCCTGCCAAATGCACTCTAACAAATGGAAACTGTGGGTGGAGGGCAGCAACCAAAAGGCTGCCTCAATGTCAGTTATGGCCAAAAGAGCACCCTTGCCAAATGTACACACCCACGCAACTACCTCATTGAAAGAAGCATAGGGCACCGCACATAAAGCAGGGTCAAGCGCATCATTGACCGAACCGCCCTGAGAATAGGACAGGTGCTCGATAAGGCAAAATTTTTGTGTTCTTTCTTGGGTACCACCCAGAGGGGGGAAACCACCAAATCATCAAGTGGACGGGAAGTAAGTGGGCCTGCCACCCTCCCCAAGGATACCCCCTTCACCAATTTAGCTGAAACCACCGCGGGAGGTGAGTTTGCAGATTGTAAATTATCCACCACCAGGGGGATACCGAAAAGTGTCCATGGGATTAGAAAACCGTTGGTAAAGCCCTGCAACAACAACTGGGCAGCCGCTCGGTCAGGGTACCTACTGAGAAAAGGTGCCATTTTTTTAACCCTTACCGGAGTTCTCCCTCTTTCCAGCGTCGGTCAACTTTCCCTTTCCTTGCTGAAAACATTTGGATGAGGGGTGCGAGCCTCCGCAGTCGGAGCATTTGTGACGAAAACGGCAGGATCCCCCGGATCTGCAGGTCCCATCATTAAACTGCCAGCAGTACCCCTTCTTTCTTGTGGCCAACGGTGATGAGGCAGGTGCACCCCGACCACACCCCTAAGGGGTGGGTACCAGCCCTTGACTGGGTCATGAGTTTCATCCACAAGCTTATGTCCTTGTGGTCCCACCTCAGCGAAGGTCTAACCGCCTTGCGCTGTCGCAACTGCTTGTCGTAGCACAAACAGGCCACCACTCCATACCCTCTCTGGGCCTCGCTAATGGAGTCCAGATAGCAGAAGAGAGCTGAGAAGCACTCCGGCGCCTTCTCGATTTAGCTGGCGATAATGTTAAATGCTTGAAGCCTTTTCCCGAAAGTCCTGGGAATCAGGCGATAATGCTGCTTTTCTTCCTCTTTCTTCTTGCTCTCATCCGGCTTGCCCTTAGGCCTTTCCTCTTCTGTATCGGCAGTGGCGCCCCGGAAAGAGTTAATTCTCACTCCCCTGACAGGGTGCCTGCTGACTATGTCATTGGCCGCCTGCCTCTCGCGCTGCCTGGCCACTTCGTGCCTTCTTCCCCCGCTGTGCACTCTGCATAGTGGCCCTGGCCCCAGATGCAGCTCGTCAGTCCAGAACAGGAGGTGGTGTTGCAGGGGCTGGATGCCTGGGACCTTGGCTTCGCTCACGGGTAGTTGCGGTCGCAACCCAGTGACAGGCCAGCACCAGCAGCTCTCTCTCTCCCGCGCCGGGCCATGCTGGCAACAGGGGGGGGACCTGCTGAGCCGGCCGCATGTTCCTGGGGTTCATCGGATAAAGGGGGTTGGGAGTAGATAGCTGGTATAGGTCTGCTGCCCGGGTCCTGCCCTTGGAGCAGATTCCTCCCATCCCTGCCAGCAGAAGAAGGAGCCTGCCTCTTTGCTTTTGGAGCTGAAGGTTCCCTGATGGGGCTCCCAGTGCGACGGCTTACCCTAGGGGTCATCTCAGGACTAGAGCGCACAGGAGGCCGTGACCTCCTAGCATGTGGATGAGTGGGGGCAGGTGTAGCAGGAACCTGCCCCGACCCCTGCATCATACATGACAGCTGGGATTGCAGCCACTGCGGGCCATTTGCCACTGCCACTGCTCTGATTTGTGAGAGTATGCTCTCAATGTCTGCTATGGTTGACAAAAGCTTCTCACGCTGACCAGTCTCCCACAGCTTTTCTATGTTGACCAGTCTCCAACCGACCCTTCAATCACATCCCCTACTACTAGACCACTAGTGCTCCACCCCGCCACACCCTGCTCTCGTGCAATCTTGTAAGCCTGTATCCTTGTTGACCACTTCACTAAAACTGCCTAACAACAGCCTAGATTGCAAACTCAGCCATGTAGGCCCTCCTCTTATGCTAAGCCTCCAGTTCCAGGCCTATACTCTATTGTGATAGCTGTAATGATAATACAAAAAAACCCTTTAAAAATGTGCATAATGGCAATATGGCTTCATTCATTTTTAATGGTATATAAAGAGTGTTGCCAGCTAAAAGAGGAGGTGATAGATACCGACATTTACTACAGCAAGGGGTATACTGGATGCAAAGATTACAGATCTGCAACCCCTCTGGACTTAATCCAACACAGCCCAATTAATGTGGACCTGTTTCTTAAATTCGATTTTTGGTCCTTTGCTATTTTTCTACTTTTTCTCCAGTTTATGGTTTGATTCTTTTTTTATTTATATGTTAATTTATTTGGTATGTGGATGGTTCAATTGCTTTTTTGACGTATGCAGTGGTCTATACAGGTATAGTTATATTCTGATGTCTGTTTGCTTTTGTTTTTAATGCATCTATTTAAATGCACACATGTTTTATACTGCATAATTTATTCCTCCCTCCTCGAGTCATGTGATCCTAGGAAGTGGGATTGACAATTATGTTTGTACTATCATGTTCATTTGTTTGTTTGGTCTGACAGCCGAAATGGGTTGGCTTTTTATGACTGTACCACATGGACTTTAATAAAGAACATTGGATTATAGCCGTTTCACTGGAGCGCCAGCTTTCTTTATATACTGTTTGAAGATTGGAGGTTACCAGACCTTTCTAGCTGGAAGCCCATGCTTGCACGCTGTGGATGATTAAGGAGGTAGCAGCTCTGTTTCACCTTAGACTGTGTGAAACCGACCACAATGTGTGTCCTCTCTGAAATTGGCCCTAGCCCAGGAATATTCTATACTTTTCCTTTCTCTAGAGCTTTCGGGATCCATAGTTCCAGAGTCTATCTGTAGTACAGGCTAGGGATAGACCGATATGGTTTTTTCAGGGCCGATACCGATACTGATATTTTGGTCACAATGTATCGGTATCGGCAGATATGGGCCGATATTTTGTACATTTAAAGTTTTGAAAAATAAGGACAATTTTTGACATAAACCTGGTACTGAACATGTTAACTTTTGTTTAATGCTTAATGGCTAACTGGCACCCTGTGGTGGGTGGGTGGCCAACACAGGTGGACCGCTCTAGGTAGAGTATGATTCAGTTACAGGTCGGATCCGCCATCCAGATGAATAATCAAACATAGAAAAAAGGTGACCACACTCCGAAAATTTTTAATTTTCGGAGTGCTGTCACCTTTTTTCTATGGGTGGGTGGGTGGCTGGCACAGGGGTTGTGGGTGGCTGGTACAGGGCCTTTGGGTGGCTGGGTGGCTGACTGGCTCACTGGTACAGTGTCTGTGGCTGGCTGGTACAGGGCCTGTGTGGGTGGCTGGCTGGCTGGCACCGGGCTGCTGTGGGTGGGTGTATGGTTGTGATACACTCCCGCGAGACTAGTCCCGGCTCCAGACAAGGCTGTCCAAGGCAAACGAGGCGGCCTAAGAAGGCAGAATGACGTCACAAAAATATCGGTAATATCGGCTAGTTCCCGGGGCCAATACTGATATATTGGGAAAAGTTGATATCGGCCCTCCGATAATCGGCTTTGCTGATAATCGGTTGATCCCTAGGACAGGCTCAGTCACTCTGGGGACTAAATATCCCACAAGTGCTTGCTCCTGCCAGTAGGATTTGTCCTTTCCCAGGCTGTAGTCTAGGGACTGATACTTTCTGTGAAGGAACGAATATCCCACAATCACTTGGCCTATCAGTCTAATGCTCTTCGAGCATAACAGTTATGAGACCTGCCACAGCCACACACAGGCACAGCAATGAAGGGAAGAAATTTGTTTCATCACATTAGCACTCCAACATTTGTGATGCAGCACAAAGAAATTGTGAGGCATGGATTGGACTGGATTGGAAGTGTGGCTCAGAAAATAAGTTCCCTGTACCCTCAGTGAATACAAACAAGCTAGGTGCATGAATACATGGATATAGCGGAGCAAATCAGCCATGATACTACAAACTGCAGCCACAACATGTGAGACCATCATTACAGGGTTAGGCAATAAATAACACAGGGAATATAACTAAGCTAATATTTAGTTAAAATACCACAGACATTTAAAAATTGTACAATGCCTTTGTTTATGTGGATAGAGGAATTGGTTAGTTTGGCCAGGTTTGGCCTTTAGGCAGCATTGCTAAAGCCTTTAAGGAAAAGTTCAGTTCCAATATGTGGATAGTAAACTTAGATCTTAATGGTAGTGCTGTCACTTTAAAGAGGAGTTTCGGCCACAAAACTTTTTTTTTAATAAAAATACCCCCGGGACAGTCAGGGCTAGTACATTCCACAATGGATAGCCTCTGTACTGTCCCGGGTCGCACTTACCTTTTAGAAGAAATACTTACCTTGAAAATTTCTTCTCCAGCGCTGCCATCTCGGATGTGGGCAGCTGAAGCCAGCGCGTCCTCTTCTGCGCCCTCTTCCATGTCCTCTTCTCCCAGAATGCGCCTGCACCGGCCCCGCTCGTCACTTCTGGTGCGGGAGCCTCATCCCTCTACAGCTTCTGGGCAAGCCCAGAAGCTGTTTAGCAGGGAATGAGGCGCCGCACCGGAAGTGACAAACGGGGCCGGTGCAGGTGCATTGATTCCTGGGAGCGATGACGTTCAGCTCCCAGCAATCAATGCAAAGAGGTGTTGACGGCGTGGGCCGTGGCCGCAGAGGGAGGAAGTGGAAGAAAGGTGAGTATATTTTTCTTCAATAACAAGGTAAGTAAACAAAAAAAAATCGTAACTATCCATTTCTTTTTCAGGTGACCAATAGCAAGCGGATGGCCCAAAATCGATTATGTTGATTTTGTGGCCGGAACTCCGCTTTAAACAAGTTGCAAGTAGGTTTTAGCATGTTTTCAACAAGCTTCAAGCAGGCCTGAAACCTACTGGAGCCAGCCAGCAGCTTGCTTTAAGTGGATCTTAAACTCCATGGGAGTGGGAGAAGGTTACCTTACAGAAATATATTATATTGTCAAAAGTATTGGGACACCTGCCTTTACACCCACACAAACTTTTGAGTTGAGCCACCCTTTGCAGCTATAAAAGCTTAAACTTTTCTAGGAAGGTTATCCATAAGGTTTAGGAGTGTGTCTATGGGAATGTTTGACCATTCTTTCAGAAACACATTTGTGAGGCCAGACACGGATGTTGGACGAGAAGGCCTGACTCGCAGTCTCTGCTCTAATTCATCCCATAGGTTTTCTATCAGGTTGAGATCAGGACTGCAAGCTAGTCTCCACCCCAAAGGTACAGAAAGCAAGGTCCATACAGATCTGGATGAGTGAGTTTGGGGGGGAGGAACTTGACTGACCTGCACAGAGTCCTAACCTCAACCCGATTAAACACTTTTGGGGGGAATTAGAGTGCAGACTGTGAGCCAGGTCTTCTCATCCAACATCAGTGTCTGGCCTCACAAATATGCTTCCGGAAGAATGGTGAAACATTCCCATAGACACAATCCTAAACCTTGTAGACAGCCTTCCCAGAAGAGTTGAAGCTGTTACAGCTGCAAAGGGTGGGCCAACTTAATACTAAATCCTACGGACTAAGACTGGGAAACCATTAACGTTTATGTGCGTGTAAAGGCAGGCATCCCAATACTTTTGACAATATAGTGTAGGTACCCCCTCCCAGAAAAAAAAAAAGTTCCCTATAATGAGAGAGGAAATGGAGGAGGAGGGTGAGTGGAACTTCATATTTTAGGGGAAGATCTGCTTTAAAATAATTCCATTTCTAAGGATTCTATGTAAAAAATGTGTATAAATGTGCTGCCCTAAAATAACATAATGATCTATACAAATCTCATATAAAACATAACAATAAAAATCTCCTTTAAAAATGTACAAATATGTGTGTATAGAAGTGACAACAAAAATCTACCCAAAAACAACTCACATGTTACCCATAATAGCTCATATGTTGCACACAAATTAATTGTTGTAAAAATATGTAGTTTTCAGTGCAGCACATTTATACACATTTTTACACCTTTAGGTGATTCAGGATACATACAGCTATAGTTATAAATATATCGGGGTTGTTGTAAAAAATTTTTCTTTATCACATCTATGTTTGTTGTGCGACGTCATTGTGACGAAACATGTAGGGAGGAGCTACCAGCATCATTGCGTCACTTCCGTTAGAGTCCGTGGAACACACCACTACCCGGACTTCCTGTATTCTCTCATGCTGTGTACATGCCGGCTTGCTGTAAGTGCATTAGAATGCATTTTTAATAAAGGAACCATACAATTTTGCACTATGGGCAATTGTTTCTCGTGTTTTTACATGTAAAACGAGGCAAAAGGAAAAAGGTATACCCCCGCATGTGAAGCTTAGGTCTGCCGCTCCAGCCCCTGGCTGTCATTTACATGTGGATCCTAGGTCTGCTGTCCTAAACATTAATTGCTGTAGATGCTGGTTATCCCCAGAGGGGCAAGCTCTCTGGTGAGTGAGGCACAAGAGGGGGAGCACGTTTGTGGAACACCAGAAACCAGGACTTATGTAAAGAATTAGTTGGAGCACTTTCAGAGCACCTGTCCCTTTATGAGTATGATGAACTTTTGAAGGAACTGTTTTAATGCATTTTTATTTTTAATTTTTTACACATATTTATTCTACCAGCAGTCTTTTGTGTATAAAGCACAGTTGTAAAGCAGCATCAATCACTTTTTTTTATCACTATTTTTTGATTACAGGTATTCTATTTAATGATATTCGTTTTTTTTTATGTTGTGTTTACCTGTATTCACTTTTACCAAACACTGGTTATGCACCTATAGCACCTTATATATTTGAGCATAAAGCACATTACGGTACACAATTAAAACCCTTCCAGAGGCATATTTACATTGCTAAGCAGCGCCCCACCCACTATACAACTTTTTCAATACCAAAAACATCCCCTTTTCTCAGGAGAGCTTTTAAAGCGGAGTTCCGGCCTCAAATACCTTTTTTAACTAAAAATACCCCTATAATACTAATCCATCGCCCTTTACAGAACCGCTATTCTCATACTTACAAGGTGTACAGTATTGGATTTTAGTCAAAATCGTATTTTTAAAAACGCTGTCTGAGCGCAGCCATCTTGGATGTGGGCATCTGAAGCCACAGTGTAATCTGCTGTGTTCTTCTTCCCGATTCCAGGGAGTGTTCTGGGAGTTCTTCCTGATTCCAACCTCCTGGGAGTGATGACAAACAGCTCCCAGGATGCAATGCAAAGGCGGAAGTGATGTCGGTGGCCATGGCCACAGAGGGGGGAGAAGGAGGAAGTACAATCAAAAATGTCCTGAAAATAAGGTAAGGGACCCCAGAAAAAAAAATTGAAAATGCCCAATTGTTGATCAGCATAGAGAGCACTCCAGGAATCACTTTAGTTGCAAAATAGGCCGGAACTCCGCTTTAAGGTTTGACTCAACACCATACATTGCACAGGACTAGCCTTTAGCATTTTTTGATACAAACACAACATATATAAAATTCCCTCTAAATTCCTTCTAAGGTCTTTTTCATGTAAGGCTTACTAAAGCATATGCCCGTGGAGGTGTTCTCTGCATCCCTATGCAGGCAGTCTCGTTGATGTCATTTGGGATTCTGTGGATGCACAGACACAGCTGCAGCTCCCAACCCATGCGAGTGCAGGGGCATGGACATGAAAGAAGACAGCATGAGTGTGGGGACAGATTGTGTCAGATTGGGAGCAGCAGCTGTGCCTGTGCAGCCCTTGCATCCCAGTTGAGATCACTGGGACTGCCTGTACGGGGATTCATGAAACATCTGTGCATCCCTCTGTGGGTAAACATGGCCTCGCACAGATGTACACGTAGTAATCCCTGTGTGAATGAGGCCTTTCTACATTTTTTTTATTTCTTTATCTTTTTTTACAATTTTATTTATATAAATTTCTCAATATTTTAAAATTAAAAAATGTTTTAAAGCCTTGTTTGGGGGCTTTGAAGAGATACCAGGGGTCTCTTTTTTGAGACAGAGCAAGGGACTGAGGATATACATAGAAATCCTCGTTCACTTTCTCCGCAGCATCAGCTGCACTGCAGATGAATGAATAGAAGTCTCTGTAAAGGCTTCTAGTCATTCATAAACTGAAGCATAGCAAACACAGCTTACTATGCTTCAGTGATGAATAAACACTGGAGTGATCGGCAACAATCGCTCACTGTATTCATTCAGGAAGTGGCTAGTGAACATACAATGTTTGCCAGCCCCCCCCCCCCCCCATCCTAACACCAATCACCCATCTAAGCAGCAGCTGCTGCCACTGGGAGGTGGGAGGGTTAGAACAGCGGTGGGGGGTTTTATTTTATTAAGTTCAGTCCTTCTGCTGTTCCCCTGCAGCAGCTAAAGCCAGCTACAGGGGAGAGTAGGAGAAGCCTGTAGCAGGGGAGCCGCAGGTTGGTTGGTGCTGGGGGGGGGGCCAGAGCTGGGGGGTAGAGAAGAGTGGTAGGGGGCAGAGAAGAGTGGAAGAGGATGAAAAGAGAGGCAGAGCAGCAGGTTAGGGTGCAGCAGCAGGGAGAGCAGAGAGTGCTGCTGCTGTCCCTGTGGCTCTAATTCTAGAACACAGCCACGGTCATGGCAAGACAAATGTGACGGTCCTGTCAAATCCAGAACAGTTAGCAACTATGGTACTTTAACCACTTTACCACCGGAGGATTTTGCTGTCTTCCGTCCAGGCCACTTTTTGCGATTCGGCGCTGTGCGACTTCAACTGACAATTGCGCGGTCGTGCGACGCCGTCCCCAAACGAAATTTACGTCCTTTTTTTCCCACAAACAGAGCTTTCTTTTGGTGGTATTTGATCACCTGTGCGATTTTTACTTTTTGCGCTATAAACAAAAAAAGAGCGTTTATTTTGAAAAAATAACAATATTTTTAACATTTTTTTATATGAAATTCCCCCCAAAAAAGATGTAAAAACCAATTTTTTTAAAAATTTTTGGCCAATTTGTTTTATGCTACATATGTTTGGTAAAAAAAATCGCTGACCCCTGACTGACATTTTTGACACTTTTGGGGGTACCAGTGACATTACTGCAGTAATCAGTGCTATAAATATGCACTGTTACTGTAAAAATGACACTGGCAGGGAAGGGGTTAATTTTATTGGAGAGGGAGGGGTTAATGTATGCCTGGTGCTTACTGACGTGTAGGGGGGGAGGGGCCTGAGTGATTCATGGACAGATCGGATGTCCAGCTATGCTGAACAGTCCGATCTGTCACTCCCTGTCACTATGGAGATCCGCCCGCTGTGTTTACACACAGCGGGCGGATCTCCAGACTCGATCCCCGACGATCGGGTAAGAGCAGCGGCGATCGCCGCTGCTCCTCCCCTGGCCCGACTCCCGCTGTGAATGAAAACAGCGGGAGCGAGCCTCCGGCGGCGCGCAAGAAGGGGGAGTGTCCAGTCACGTTAATACTACGTGGCTGGACGATAACGAACCACTCTGCCGCAGTAGTATTACTGTGAGCGGTTGCAGAGTGGTTAAGAATGCCTATGTGCAAGAGGCTACTGTGTCACTCAGACTTAATTTTATGGTTTACCATATTTATCATAACAATTATTATTTACCATATACAGTATCTCATGAAAGTGAGTACACCCCTCACATCTTTGTAAATATTTTATTATATCTTTTTATGTGACAACACTGAAGAAATGACACTTTGCTACAATGTAAAGTAGTGAGCGTACAGCTTGTATAACAGTGTAAATTTGCTGTCCCTTCAAAATAACTCAACAAACAGCCATTAATGTTCAAACCACTGGCAACAAAAGTGAGTACACCCCTAAGTAAAAATGTCCAAATTGGGCCCAAATAGCCACTTTCCCTCCCCTGTGTCATGCAACTCATTAGTTTTACAAGGTCTCAGGTGTGAATGGAGAGCAGGTGTGTTAAATTTGGTGTTATGCTTTCACTCTCTCATACTGATCATTGGAAGTTCAATATGGCACCTCATGGCAAAGAACTCTCTGAGGATCTGAAAAAAAGAAATGTTGCTCTACATAAAGATGGCCTAGGCTATAAGAAGATTGCCAAGACCCTGAAACTGACCTGCAGCACGGTGGCCAAAACCATACAGTGGTGTAACAGGACAGGTTCCACTCAGAACAGGCCTCCCCTTGGTTCGACCAAAGAAGTTGAGTGCACATGCTCAGCATCATATCCAGAGGTTGTCTTTGGGAAATAGATGTATGAGTTCTGCCAGCATTTCTGTGGAGGTTGAAGGGGTGGGAGGTCAGCCTGTCAGTGCTCAGACCATACGCTGCACACTGCATCAAATTGTTCTGCATGGCTGTTGTCCCAGAAGGAAGCCTCTTCTAAAGATGATGCACAAGAAAACCCACAAACAATTTGCTGAAGACAAGCAGACTAAGGACATGAATTACTGGAACCATGTCCTGTGGTCTGATGGGACCAAGATAAACTTATTTGGTTCAGATGGTGTCAAGCGTGTGTGGTGGCAACTAGGTAAGGAGTACAAAGACAAGTGTGTCTTGCCTACAGTCAAGCATGGTGGTGGGAGTGTTGTGGTCTGGGGCTGCATGAGTGCTACCAGCACTGAAAAGCTACAGTTTATTGAGGGAACCATGAATGCCAACATGTACTATGACATTCTGAAGCAGAGCATGATCCCCTCCCTTCGGAGGCTGGGCCGCAGGGCAATATTCTAACATGATAACGACCCCAAAGGCACCCTTAAAAGGACCACTGCCTTGCTAAAGAAGCTGAGGGTAAAGGTGAAGGACTGGCCAAGCATGTCTCCAGGCCTAAACCCTATTGAGCATCTGTGGAGAATCCTCAAATGGAAGGTGGAGGAGCACAAACTCTCTAACATCCACAAGCTCCATGATGTCGTCATGGAGGAGTGGAAGAGGACTCCAATGGCAACCTGTGAAGCTGTGGTGAACTCCATGCCCAAGAGGGTTAAGGCAGTGCTGGAAAATAATGGTGGCCACACAAAATATTGACACTTTGTGCCCAATTTGGACATTTCTACTTAGGGGTGTGCTCACTTTTGTAGCCAGCGGTTTAGACAATAATGGCTGTGTGTTGAGTTAACAAAGTTTCATTTCTTCAGTGTTGTCATATGAAAAGATATAATAAAATTTTTACAAAAATGCGAGGGGTGTACTCACCTTTGTGAGATACTGGTATAGTGGTGTGTGTGTGTGTTGTCAGCCCCAGTATACTAAATGTAGACTATACTCCCCCAACAGACAGTGGTGTGTGTGTTATTAGTGACAGTATAGTAATACTGACATACATGGAGTCCTTACTGCTCCTGGTGACAGTGCTGAGGAACAGACATTGAATTTGTTAGAATAACTTTCGCTATGTTATTATCAATCTTTGAAATAAAAAACACCATTTGTTGTAAGGGTCCCTATATTGTTTATATTTGGAATCCTCAAATTAGTTTTAATAAGCCCCAAATTACCTCACCTGTGTACGTCTTATGTTTTACTTTTTTGAAGGTTTTTGTTTTTCCCCCCTAGGGTGGAGAGTTTCAGGTTATGTCTAAACATCACTGTACCAGATGGTGTATTTAGTGGGTGCTGAGAGTATATTAAACCGAAGGGGTGGCTGGGTTACTTCTAGTCACCCACTTAGCTTTTTGTTTACCAGAAATGAATAGAGATCAGTTTTGAAAGTGTCACACGTCTCTCTCAAAACCGTCTCGCGTGACAATCTCAAACTGTGTGTGGCTATCTGCCAGGTTTAGCATGAAGGCTTTCTTCTGTGTATTTGCCATAAACCATCTGCTATCTTGGTAGACTGAAGAAACAGAGAGATTTATATCTTTAAGGAAAATGTCTATTTTTAAAAAATGTAAATCAATGTTGGAAACTACTTTGCATTGTCACTTGTTGCAGTGTATGTATACCCTAACTATGAATTTCTCTTATTTTCTCCCTTTTGGTCTATTAACCACTTGCCAACCAGTCACGTTGACTGTACTGCGGTAAAGTGGTTCGTTATCATCTGGCGACATAGACCTACGTCACCAGACATTCCCCTCTCTCGGCGGCGCTTCCGCTGTATTCAGTCACAGCGGGAGTCGGGCCAGGGGAGGAGCGGCGGTGATCACCACCACTCTTCCCCGATCGTCGGGGAATCGAGTGTGGAGATCCGCCCGCTTGTGTTTACATCTCCTAAGTGACAGACAGGGTCAGATTGCAGGGTTCAGCATAGCTGAACCTGCAATCTGTCCCTGTGTCACTCAGTCACCTCCCCCCACACACATCAGTAAGCCCCAGGCATACATTAACCCCTCCCTCTCAAATAAAAATTAACCCCTTCCCTGCCAGTGTCATTTTTACAGTAACACTGCATATTTATAGCACTGAATACTGTAGTAATGTCACTGGTACCCCCAAAAGTGTCAAAAATGTCAGTCAAGGGTCCGATCTGTCCGCCGCAATGTCGCAGTCCCGCAAAAAAAAAGAAAATCGCAGATCGCCGCCATTATTCGTTAAAAAAGAAAACACAAAAAATTACAGAAATCTTTCCCTTAGTTAGTAAACGCAATAACTATTGCGCAAACCAATCAAAATATGCTTATTGCGATTTTTTTTTACCAAAAATATGTAGCAGAAAACAAATTGGCCTAAAATGATAAAAAATTTACATTTTTTTGGGGAGGAATTTCATATAAAAAAATGTGAAAAATATTGTTATTTTTTCAAAATTGTCGCTCTTTTTTTGTTTATAGCGCAAAAAGTAGAAATTGCACAGGTGATCAAATACCACCAAAAGAAAGCTCTGTTTGTGTGAAAAAAAGGACGTAAATTTAGTTTGGGTACGGCGCTGCATGACCGTGCAATTGTCACTTAAAGTCGCACAGTGCCGAATCGCAAAAAGTGGCCTGGACGTAAGACAGCAAAATCCTCCGGTGGTAAAGTGGTTAAGCATCCTGTACTTTTTTAATAAGAGCTAATAAGTGCAAACAACTGTTAACCATGTTAGATATTCAGAGCTTTCCTGTGTCTTCTGCACACTTTCGGTGTTATCCCCAAACAGCCCTCCTAGTTCTTATCTTAGACTACAGAATGATTTGCCTTTATGTTGTAGAGGACTAAGAGTAGAGCTGGCCATACATTAATAATCTTTTGGATTTAACCAAAGGATTGAATGAAAAAAAAAAAAAATTACCCATTTCCCCCATCCACACATTTGAGATGGATGGGGGAATCACTCCCAGTGAGCTATTGTGTTCAGACAGAGGGG
Organism: Pelophylax lessonae; assembly: GCF_965119305.1. Lineage (NCBI taxonomy): Eukaryota > Metazoa > Chordata > Amphibia > Anura > Ranidae > Pelophylax > Pelophylax lessonae. The sequence goes on along the minus strand of NC_138772.1, from coordinate 421,024,172 downwards.
AGCCTTCCCCACCATCAGAACACACTGATTAGTGTTGCCGGCTATAGCCAGCGGCACTGATTATGTATGCAGAGTGCCAGCGCTTAGGAAAATAATAAAAACATTTAGATAAATAAGCTGCTGCTGATAAAAAAAAGGGGGATACCTTTTCAAACGATAGATATAATATGTATCAGCGCTGCTAAATGAACATGTGCAAAATACAGTGTCCGGTTTGCACGGGTGGAACGCACGGCCATGTTGGGCGTCCCGTACCAGGAAATCTAACTGCATGTAATCTTCTGAATGTTGTAAGTGCAACCTTTTTAGCTTTAAAATAAAGTTCAAATATACTGCACGATGAAGGCTTTTCTCTCTCTCTGTTAATCCCGCATGGGGAAATGGATCCTGGATGCTCTGAGCTGGAGATTGCTTTATAATATTATGGTGTATGGTGCTGCTATCTGGTGACAACCTGCGATCCAGACCAGTGAGGATTATAATACAAAGGCTGTTTTACATTGTTTATCTGGTGAGTAAGGGACCGAGAGGGGAGCACCTGATTGCACCATTAAGCACCGGCACTTTGGATGTTTTATGTCTACGGACAAGCACTGAGCATTTTGTCAAAGACTTATTCATTGATATAGAGACCAGCACGGAGCACTTTTTGAAGAGAATTTATTAATTAATTAATTTATTTATTATTTGTGTCACAAGAGCACTGGACACTTTATATAATATTATATTTTATGGTGATGTACATTGATTTCTTATGATATTAGTTCACAGTATATTTACCGTATTGTTTTACTATTTATTTATAGTGGTAACACTGTATGGCACTTTGATAAGCAGCACGCAGTTTATAATGCATATAATACCCTTGCATTATTATTAGTAGTATATTTATTGAGATAGCAAGGTATAGCACTTTATTCATTTTTGAGTCACTTTAATCATGGAGACACTGTATTTTGCACATATTCATCGAACAGCGCTGATACACGTCTGCAGCTCTTCTCTCCCCTCACTTTTGGGTCTCACTGGATTTGCTGAGGCACTGGGAGCCAATAGCTCCTGCTGCTGTCAATCAAAGCCAGTGATGAGGGAGCCAAGTCCCACTGTCTGTGTCAATGGAGGCAGCAGCGGGGCTCGGGAATGAGCAGGCAGGAGTGCTCCCATAGTAAGCAGCTTTCCATCGGGGGAGGTTCACGGCCGCTCTGTACAATTCCATTGCTCAAGCATAAACCTGTTTGTTATTTTTCTTTTTTTTGAAATCTTTTACCTTTACAATAGCTTTAATTGTTTTGCAAAAGAAAACTAGACAGGGCTGACAACAGCAGCCACAACAGGACATAAGAGTTGAGTTAATTTCTGGCAGATCAACTGGTATTCTTCTGTATTGTGTGGTGTTTAACCGGTTGCCGACCGCCGCACGACTATATACTGCGGCGGTCAGCCCCGACCAGGCAGAGTGACGTATGGGTACGTCACTCGCCTGTCACTGACTTGTAAACCAATCGCGGGCAGGTCAGTGCGTGTGACCGGCGGACCCGATCGTCCGCCGGTCACTCACGATCGCTCCAGTGAAGGGAGAAAGGCGGAGCAGCTTATGTAAACAAGCCGCCCGTCATTCTCCCTGGTGTAAAAATGAAGATCAGACGGTTCTACTATGTAGGACCGTTGATCTTTGTTTTTACACCAATAGCCATGTCCCTTTACAGTTAGAAACACGCCCCTAGGACACACTTAACCCCTCCCTCTCCAATACAGTTAACCCCTTCCCTGCCAGTGTCATTTTTGCAGTAACAGTGCATATGTATAGCACTGATTACTGCAGTAATGTCACTGATAACCCCAAAAGTGTCAAAAATGTCAGTCAAGGGTCCGATCTGTCCGCTGCAATGTCGCAGTACCGAAAAAAAAAATCGAAGATCGCCGCCATTACGCGTTAAAAAAAAAAACACCAAAAATGACAAAAATCTTTCCCTTTGTTAGTAAACACGATAACTTTTGCGCAAATCAATCAAAATACGCTTTTTGCGATTTTTTTACCAAACATATGTAGCATAAAACAAATTGGCTGAAAATGTTAAAAAAAAATGTTGATTTTTAAATTTTTTTGGGGGGGAATTTCATATAAAAAAATTTGAAAAATATTGTTATTTTTGCAAAATTGACGCTCTTTTTTTGTTTATAGCGCATGATCAAAAAATCGCACAGGTGATCAAATACCACCAAAAGAAAGCTCTGTTTGTGGGAAAAAAAGGACGTCAAATTCGCGCAATTGTCCGTTAAAGTCACACAGTAAAAAATCGCAAAAAACCCCCTGGTCTTTTAGCAGCCAAATCCTCCGGGGGTTAAGTGGTTAAAGTAATAAAATGTGCATATAATGGTATCAATTCCTTCATTCTCCAGGAACTGGCTGCATACTCTCGCCACATGAGGCCCATCAATTATCGTGCACCAGGAGAGACCCAGGAAACCATTGCAGCAGCGTAGGGTCTGACAATGGGTCCAAGGATTTTATAAGGATACCTAATGACAGTCAGGGTGCCATTGTCTAGCCTGTAGAGGACTGTGCGTTCCTCCATGGATATGCCTCCCAACACCATCATTGACCCACCACCAAACCGGTCATGCTGAACAATGTTACAGGCAGCATAACATTCTCTATGGCTTCTCCAGACCCTTTCAAGTCTGTCACATGTGCTCAGGGTGAACCTGCTCTCATCTGGGAAAAGAACAGGGCAACAAGGGCGGACCTGCCGATTCTGGTGTTCAATGGCAAATGGCAATCAAGCTATACAGTGTCGGGCAGTGAGCACAGGGAACATCAGATGATGTTGGGCCCTCAGGCCACCCTTATGAAGTCTGTTTATAATTGTTTGGTCAGAGATATTCTCACCAGTGGCCTGCTGGAGATCATTTTGTAGGGTTCTGGCAGTGCTCATCCTGTTCATCCTTGCACAAAGGAGCAGATACCGGTACTGCTGATGGGTTAAGGACCTTCTACGGCCCTGTCCAGCTCTCCTAGAGTAACTGCCTGTCTCCTGCAATCTTCTCCATGCTCTTGAGACTGTTCTGGGAGACACAATGGCAATGGCACATATTAATGTGCCATCCTGGAGGAGTTGGACTGCCTTTGCAAACTCTATAGCAGGGGTCTTCAAACTATGGCCCTCCAGTTGTTCAGAAACTACAATTCCCATCATGCTTAGTCATGGCTGTGCATGTCAGAGTTGTACAATGCCTCTTGGGATGTGTAGTTCCGCAACAGCTGGAGGGCCATAGTTTGAGGATCCCTGCTCTATAGGGTCCAGGTATCGCCTCATGCTACCAGTAGTGACACTGACCCTAGCCAAATGCAAACCTAGTGAAAAACAGTCAGAAAAGATGAGCAGGGGAAAAAAGTTCAGTGGCCTCCACCTCTAAAAACATTCCTGTTTTAGAGGTTGTCTCATTGTTGCCCATCTAGTGCACCTGTTTTTAATTTCATCAACATCACAGCAGCTGAAACGGATTAACAACTCCCTCTGCTACTTAAATGACCAGATCAATATCCCAGGAGTTTATTTGACTTGATGCTATACTCTGATTAAAAAGTGTTCCTTTAATCCATTGGAGCAGTGCATATACCGTTTTTTCCGGCGTATAAGACAACTCCCCTAATTTTCAAGTTAAAACATAGGTTTTGGGCAATACTCGCCGTATAAGACTACCCCCCTTCCGAAGCAAGGCAACACCATTGAAAAACATCAGATTTCTCAGATCTCTCATATACAGTATCTCCAAGGTACTATAAGAAAGTATTAGATGCAATCTCTCAAAGCGCTCACTGTCTGTGCCCTATTATTCTCCAAGGTACCATAAGTACTGTAATTGTAATCTCTCATATTTCTCCAAGGTACTGTAAGTACTTTAAATGTAATCTCTCATATTTCTCCAAGGTACTGTAAGTACTGTAAATGTAATCTCTCATATATAAATCAAAAAAGAACCAAACGTCCTTCCTGCCCTATGTAAATAATGCTAGACTTATGCAGCTGTTCATCACCGTGTGATCAATTAAGAAAACACAAATAACAAAGCGCAAAACAGTGAAAAATAAATATTCACGCTCTATAAACCTTTTGTGCTCAAAATAAAATTTATTTTTGTGAAAAAAAAAAAAAATATTATAAATATAGGGATATTAAAAAATTGGCAGAGTCAGAGAGGCGGGCTGAGGTTACTCTCTCTGACTCCGCCAATCCGAGCAGGCTTTGTATTCAATAATAAAAAACATCCCTCACCATGATTGGCTCAGCGTGGTATGCTGTATGTAGCCGAAGCTACAGTACGTACAGTATACCGGTACAGGATTCCCACACAGCCAGCGCCTTGAGAGATACCGGTAATATTTACTTACGGTACCTTGGAGATATAAGAGAGATTACATTTACAGTACCTATGGTACCTTGGAGATTAATAGGGCAAAGACAGCCAGCGCTTTTGAGAGATTACACTTACTTACCTTGGAGACTTTTATACTCGGCGTATAAGACGACCCCCCATGCCAGAAAATACAGTATATATATATATATATATATATATATATATATATATATGTAGCACCCTCCTAGTCAGGTGCTAGGTAGAAAGAGTAGTTTTGGCTCTGTCTGCTTATCAGAAGAGCATCAGGCAAAACCTATGTGCACTCTGCTTATCAGGGAGCAGGATTGGTAGTTAGATCTTCTCAGTGTGCCCAGTGTGTATTCATGGTCTCAGGGAGTGTCCCCAGCAGGTCCATTGGGGAGGCACATTGGATGCTGGAGGAAACCTGACCAATGGTACACAGGATTTTGGTACTGTCCCAGTGGGTTGGCACAGACAGTGGTGCATTATGGGACAGGGTATAAAAAGCCATGGGCACATGTGGTAGAGGTCTTTGGGCGGGAAGCCAGGTCCCAGAAGGAGGGTGGCGGCTGCCTCCTCTTCTGCAACAGTTGGTGGTGGTCACAGGCAGTCGGCCTGGTGTACCAGGGGCGTGAGACTGAACCCAGAGGTCCAAGAGAAGCTGGCTACAGGAGTTGGGGCACAGCTGAATCTGGAAAAACAGTGTCCATGAGTACAGAGGAACTTGCCCAGGGGTCTGCCCAGGAAGTGGACTACTCCGTAATGTAGAGTCAGTGGACGGGTGTCAGCTAGCCCAGAGAGAAAGGGGGTACTAGGGGAGTGCCCTGAAGAGAAATGTAATTTAAACACTTACCTTATCTTCATTCAAGTGGCAGGATGAAGCAGCGGCCTTGCCAAATTCTCAAGTTTAGAGTCCTCAGCATTGTGAATAGTTAAAAGCTGGAGTATCCCACTCATCCTTTCTCCCATCCCAATTACAATAAAACCAAAAAAACAACATCCCCTGGACTAATCTTTCACTGAGCCAAGAACTTAAAGTACTATATACAGTATATATATATATATATATATATATATATATATATATATATATATATATATATATATATATATATATTTATACACACACTGCCTGACCAAGAAAAAAAAAAGGTCACACACTCTAAAATGTTGTTGGCTTTGATTACAGCAAACATTTGCTGTGGCATTGTTTCAATGAGCTTCTGCAATGTCACAAGATTTATTTCCGTCCAGTGTTGCATTCATTTTTCACTAAGATCTTGTATTGATGATGGAAGAGTCGGACCACTGCGCAGAGCCTTCTCCAGCACATCCCAAAGATTCTCAATGGGGTTAAGTTCTGGACTCTGTGGTGGCCAATCCATGTGTGAAAATGATATCTCATGCTCCCTGAACCACTCTTTCACAATTTGAGCCTGAATCCTGGCATTGTCATCTTGGAATATGCCCATGCCATCAGGGAAGAAAAAATCCATTGATGGAATAACCTGGTCATTCAGTATATTCAGGTAGTCAGCTGACCTCATCCTTTGGGCACATGCAGTAACTATCCAATAGGATAATTACTTCATGCTTAGTTTAGTTAGTTGCTTAGTTAATTCCAGATGGCAACTTTTTTTTTTTTTTTTTTTTGGCCAGGCAGTGTATACAGTGTATATCTATATATATATACAGTCTCTCACAAAAGTGAGTACACCCCATAACATTTTTGTAAATATTTTATTATATCTTTTCATATGACAACACTTAAGAAATTACACTTTGCTACAATGTAAAATAATAGGTGTACAGCTTGTATAACAGTGTACATTTGCTGTCCCCTCAAAATAACTCAACACACAGCCATTAATGTCTAAACCACTGGCAACAAAAGTGAGTACACCCCTAAGTGAAAATGTCCACATTGAGCCCAATTAGCCATTTTCCCTCCCCAGTGTCATGTGACTCATTAGTGTTACAAGGTCTCAGGTGTGAATGGGGAGCAGGTGTATTAAATGTGGTTTTATCGCTCTCACTATCTCATACTGATCATTGGAAGTTCTACATAGCACCTCATGGCAAAGAACTCTCTGAGGATCTGAAAAAAATAATTGTTGCTCTACATAAAGATGACCTAGGCTATAAGAAGATTGCCATTACCCTAAAACTGAGCTGCAGCACAGTGGCCAAGACCATACAGTGGTTTAACAGGACAGGTTCCACTCAGAACAGGCCTCACCATGGTCAACCAAAGACGTTGAGTGCACAGGCTCAGCGTCATATTCACAGGTTGTCTTTGGGAAATAGATGTATGAGTTCTGCCAGCATTGCTGCAGAGGTTGAAGGGGTGGGGGGTCAGGCTGTAGTGCTCAGACCATACGCTGCACACTGCATCAAATTGGTCTGCATGGCTGTGGTCCCAGAAGGAAGCCTCTTCTAAAGATGATGCACAAGAAAGCCCGCAAACAGTTTGCTGAAGACAGGCAGACTAAGGACAGGGATTACATGAACCATGTCCTGTGGTCTGATGGGACCAAGATAAATTTATTTGGTTCAGAGGGTGTCAAGCGTGTGTGGCGACAACCAGGTGAGGAGTACAAAGACAAGTGTGTCTTGCCTACAGTCAAGCATGGTGGTGGGAGTGTCATGGTCTTGGGCTGCATGAGTGCACTCAATTGTGCACCCTCTAGCAGCCAATCTGGGCTGTTCAAACTGTGCGCATGTGCAGTGTGCTTTCCCCTTCATTAGCTAAGCTCAGCTGCTGCAGCTAGAGAAGAAGAGAGGATAATGTAGATTGAATGTTTGTACTTTGGGCAGCACCGAGTGGCAGCTAGAAGGGGCACCATTGTGCATCAGCATGTGCAATGGGAGCAAGTGCAACATTTGAAAAAAAAAAGGGCCACTAATATGTTCTATTCAGAGTATACAGAATTGCATAGAGGTCTTTTTTTGGAAAAATGTTGCTTAAGATGAACTAACACTGTAAGCCGCCTGTGGATGGTGCCAAGTCAATAGGTGACTATATTGTCAGGAAAGACTAGGACTAAGGAGGTATGCCAATGCATAAAGTGGCATTTGAAACAGAAGATGAATTATTATATTGAATCACTGTGAGCTAATTATCTATAAGATAAAACAACTTAGAATAACTAGCTTTCAGGCTCTGAGAGTGCTGAGTAACTGTTTAAGCAGCTTATAGAGAGAATAGAGCCTAGGGAGGATCACCACTGTGATCAGATATATCCACAGTTCAATGAGCAAGCAAGCGACAAAGGAGGATAAACAGCTGCAACATTGAATAACATTGTCACCCTTCTCTTTATGTTTGTTAAAGATTGTCTAAACCCAAGAACATAAATGTAATTTATTTTAGCTTACCCTTCCTTAGAAGTTGCTGGTTGCATTACATTTTCTTTTTTTAGGTTAAGTGCATTTTCTGCGAGTACAGAAAAATACCTGTTGATCTTTTAACCTTACGTAGATTGAACTGATATTTCAAACAATGTTATTAGCCTTACCAGCTATCTTCTGTGAACTACAAATCAGCATCTCTCTATATTGTGAGGTGAGGGGAGAAGAAGGCATTTATTGTCCAAATGAATAGAGCAAACTACAGTCACTCTAGCACTGGAAGGATCATCAGATAAAAAAATAGAAAAATGCATGAAAAAACCAATGCAGCCACCGCCATCTAAGGACTGATAACTGCAATTCATTACATTGGCTAGTTTTAGGTCTATGTATGCTTTATGGGTATAGTAAAGTGGACTGAAGTGTGACTAAACTGCAGTTAAAGCAATCTTCAAATACACATTAAACCGTTTTTATAGCTGAATAATGCCTGCACATCCCCCCAAAAAGCAAAACAGAAACAGCTATAGAGAGCTACGTAGGACCATGATGTTCACCAGTCAGTGCTCCTAAGGATCACTAGATGGCAGTGTTACTCTACTGACATTTTGTTGATTCACTGCTTGGATTTTGTTAGATTTTTATTTGTCATATTGTACTTATAAAATTCCATTGTATTTCACACTTGCTTATAGTCACTCCATGTTCCACATTATTGATACGCGGTAGAACATAGTTTCCATAGTAATGGCTAGTAGTGTTAACTGTACATTAATGTTTTTTTTAGAATACACCTTTTAAGCACTGTATTCTGCCAGTATGTAGGATCTGAAAGTGAAACATGGGATACCTGTGGGCTGGTACATTGCGTGACAGCAAGCAAAGTTACTGTACATGTCCACATATATCATTTTTTTTTTCATTCACAGGAATTGTATAGTCCATTTGGTAAGCATGATATTGTAGCTCTGTTTTTTAACCCCCCTTGAAGTTTCTTTCCGCAGGCTAATAAAATACGATGCACCTGTACAGTAACAGGATACTGTGCCTTTTCAAGGTGGGTACAGTCTTTGTCAGTGCCTCCACTAAGTTGAGCCTTGTGTAATGCAAGTAAAATTTCCAAATGAGATAAAAGCAGGAATGGCAGTCAAGACCATGTAATTATTTTAAAGGTTTATTGCACAAAAAGGTATAACAGGGGGTGGGTGGAATACCCAAACAGTAGCACATCTTCTCAAAGATGATGGTTGTTGGATGGCGCCGATCTCTTCAGTAGACACAATTATTATTTTTTTTTAAATTATTATCTAGAATTATTATATAAAGCAACCGTTTTCCCTTATACCAGGTACTGACTGCAACATCAGACCAGTGGAGGTCCAAATGTTACTCTCCTGTCCCCAGCGATATCTCTTCAGCTACTGCAACAACATAGGTGAAGTTCCAGACCAGTGGAGGTTCAAGTGTGGCTCCAGTGACCCCAGTAATATCCCTTTAGCAGCGTGATCAGCAAGGTAAGGTCTTCTTAATCAATTATGACCTAAGGCTTCAGCCCAGGACTTCAAACCTCAGACAACAGCTTGTGTGCATTGTGTGCAGAATTTCCCCTATTTGAGATGTTCTGGTGCGTACTGAACAGGGGGTTGTTCGGCTCATCATTACCCTTAATAGGCAGAATGCCAATGAGAATCCTTTGTGGCAAAAAGGCCCAGATTCCGGCAAACCTCCCGACTGAGGAAAAAAGAACCCTTAGGGAGGCTGCCTTCATGACTTTACCTAAAATTGGACTGAAAGAGACCCCACCTGGAGCAGCAAACTGCCAAAGAATCCTAAAGGTCCTGATTCTGCCAAACTTTCTGCTGAGGATGTTGCCCTTAGAGAGAAAGACATCATGGCTCAATTCTTACTTCAACTGGACTTGGATCCCTTGGAAGCTTGGAATCTTTTTGTTTCTTGTTACATACCTTGCCCTTCCAATGCTCCTTACTGCAGAGACCAGTTACAGGTGTGGGCAGTAACCATTTGTTTGTGCTATGGATTATATTGGCCCAGCAATGCACTGAAACTTTTGCTGCCATGGTGCTATAGGCTGGGTGTTCTGTGTGCCCCTGTGCCTTTAAAAAGGGTTGGGGGGGGGGGGGCTCCCTATATCTGCCCTACACCTGTCCATTTAAATGCATGTGCTTCCATTGTTGGAGACTCACAGAATTTAGAGTTAGGACCACAGAAAATGGGGTGCCTTTTACTCACAAAGAAACTTCCCAACAGGGGAGTTCTACTGGCAAAGAAACTTCCTAACACAACACTTCCACTGGCAATATCTCAGCAGCACAGAAGATTTATTACTGTGCCAACACCCAAGGCTTCATCTGCTTGTTTACAAGACATGAATCGCTGGGTGCATGATCAACATTGGAGAAAAAAACCCTTTAAGGACAAGAGGCCATTCCCATTGCACACACCTCAATATAGGGATGGGTAAGTTTGCCCTTCCTAAACACTCTTTTTATTTTTACTTACAAATACGCCATTTTTTCAGATCGATGTCAGCATCGCTGTCTCTGGAGAGACCCACTGCCTTTGAATATTTCTGTGCTCATGGCCTCCATCAGAGACATCTGGTGTCCTCTATTTACAATATCCTTCATGATGCTTAACCACTGACTGAGGATGACCACCCCTACATGCGAAAATGGTCACCCTGGGGGCGCATGCGCGGCGCCCCTGCTGGACTAGGTGCGCAGCTCCGTCGGAGAGGAGAGAGAACGACGGGATCCCCGGGGCCAATTTCGCTCACACTTACCTATAACTTTCAGCACCCCCGTGGGAATACCTGGTGCATGCCGTCAGCAAAGAAGAAGAATCGGGGGGGTCCGCCAAAGCTTTTGACACTGTCCCACATAGAAGACTTATCAATAAACTACAGTCATTGAGCATGGACTCCCATATTGTTGAGTGGATTAGGCAGTGGCTGAGTGACAGACAACAGAGGGTTGTAGTCAATGGAGAACATTCAGAACAAGGTCATGTTACCAGTGGGGTACCTCAGGGATCTGTACTGGGACCAATTTTGTTTAATATCTTCATAAGTGATATTGCAAAAGGTCTCGATGGTAAGGTTTGTCTTTTTGCTGATGACACAAAGATATGTAACAGGGTTGATGTTCCTGGAGGGAAACGCCAAATGGAAAAGGATTTAGGAAAACTAGAAGAATGGTCAGAATTCTGGCAACTGAAATTTAATGCGGATAAGTGCAAGATAATGCACCTGGGGCGTAAAAACCCAAGGGCAGAATATAGAATATTTGACACGGTCCTGACCTCAGTATCCGAGGAAAGGGATTTAGGAGTAATTATTTCAGGAGACTTAAAGGTGGGAGGACAATGTAATAGAGCAGCACGAAATGCCAGCAGAATGCTTGGATGTATAGGGAGAGGTATAAGCAGTAGAAAGAGAGAAGTGCTTATGCCGCTGTACAGAACACTGGTGAGACCTCACTTGGAGTATTGTGCGCAGTACTGGAGGCCATATCTCCAGAAGGATATAGATACTCTAGAGAGAGTTCAGAGAAGAGCTACTAAACTAGTACATGGATTGCAGGAAAAAACTTACCAGGAAAGGTTAAAGGACCTTAACATGTATAGCTTGGAAGAAAGAAGAGACAGAGGGGATATAATAGAAACGTTTAAATACATAAAGGGAATCAACTCGGTAAAGGAGGAGAGCATATTTAAAAGAAGAAAAACTACCACAAGAGGACACAGTTTTAAATTAGAGGGGCAAAGGTTTAAAAGTAATATGAGGAAGTATTACTTTACTGAGAGAGTAGTGGATGCATGGAATAACCTTCCTGCAGAAGTGGTAGCTGCAAATACAGTGAAGGAGTTTAAGCATGCATGGGATAGGCATAAGGCTATCCTTCATATAAGATAGGGCCAGGGACTATTCATAGGATTCAGATATATTGGGCAGACTAGATGGGCCAAATGGTTCTTATCTGCTGACACATTCTATGTTTCTATGTTTCTATGTTTCTCCCTGACGACCTATTTGCTCCGTACCAAGGAAATCACCAGGATGCCTCAAGATGGCGCCCAGGCCTTCCCATCTCCACAGGCAGAGACAGCACAACCACCCTCTTCTCCCAGCACACAATCCGGGACTCGTGAGTACTCTTGTGTGGTTACAAAGGCAGATTTGGATGCAGGGTTTGCTGCTATCTATGAGAAGCTGGCAGACAAATTTCAAACTGAGATTCACAAATCTACCATTACGTTAACACAAGAAATAGCTGCATTGGGAGGCCGCACAGACTTATTAGAGACCAAGCATGATGAACTTTCTATCGCCCATAATGACCTTAGAAAGGACTTTGAGCTGCTTTCTGATAACTATGGCTTGTTGCAAACGCAGGTGGAGGATTTGGACAATAGGAATCGCAGGAATAACCTGGGTCTTAGAGGCATTCCTGAATCGGTCACAGATTTGATCCCTGCGGTTTCCAAGCTCTCTACCGACTTGCTGCCTGACAAACAGGAGTCTGATTTCACCTGTGACAGGATTCACAGAGCTCTGCGCCCCAAACCTCCCCCTGATAAGCCTCCAAGAGACATCATTTTGTGCCTCAAGGACTTCCTGATCAAAGAGGACATTTTGCGGGCCTCCAGAAACACCCCCAATATTTTAATGGAGGGCACGCGCATTCAGATCTATCCTGATATATCGCAGGCTACACTTGAAAGGCGGAGCAAAATGAAAGAGGTCACCTCTGTGCTGCAGGCGGCCCGAATCCGATACAGATGGGGCTTCCCCTTTAAGCTATCAGTCCCTCACAATGGCACAGTTTATGTGGTCTATAACCTGGCTGAAGGCAAAGAACTTCTCTGTAAACTAGGCCTCCTGGAAGCTGCTCCTGATGCTCGTCCACAGAACACCCCTAGACCTTCACCCTCCTCGTCCACTCCAGCAACCAGAAGAGATCAGCGTAGATGGCATAATCCCTTCAGAGATGGTGGTTTCTGAGGATGTCTGCTATGGAAGAAAATTTTTCCTGGTGCTACACTAAAGTTCACATACGTGAACCCTTTGATTTTTAGACGCTGGTGTGCCCTTGCCCCAGTGTGGTCACTCCCTCACCATGGGGCGGCTGTGCTGGGGGTGACTGTGCCCGCCGGTATGTCTGCAAAGATACTCTGTCGTTTTAAACTTTTCTGACGCATTTATTTAAAATTGTTTGTTAGCCTTTCTCTCTCCTCTCCCGTTGGTTTGTCTCCCATGTGCTGTCTTGCGAGGACCCATGCACCTGGGATATGGGGGGTCCCCTTGAACCTTCCGCGCCTTCGGTGTCCGGGTCTCCGCACACGGCTTTTGGACGGTTATGTCCATTGGGTAATGATCTTTTGGATGGGTTCTATTTTTCTGCCCATCTCCAAGAAGTATTTTCAGGTTAAAAACTTTTGGTTGATCACTACATGTATTGTCAGTAGTTGTTTCAGAAAATATTCGTATGTAAACAGAAAGTCATTTTTTCAGGTCCTTATATATATCATGCAAGTATTTTGGTTGATATACACTTTTATAACCCTTAACTTGGAGCAGGGTTCATACTCCACCGAGTCAGGGATCCAGCCCTCACTCGCATTGGGGCCCCTTCCCTGGGTCCCCCAGGTGTTTCATGTGTCAAAAATCCAACCTTCAACGGTCTCAGATTGAGAGTAGTCCTTCTTATTTAGATCATGGGGATTAAGATTTTGTCACATAATGTCCAAGGGTTCAATTCCCCCAATAAAAGGCATAAGTCCTTCAAACAATATAAAAGATTAGGTGCGGACATAATCTTGTTACAGGAGACGCACTTTGCAACAGATAGACACCCAAAATTTTTTGACAAATCCTTTAGACAATTTAAATGTTCATCTTTCCAGAATAAGACAAGAGGGGTTGCCATCTTTATACGTAATAGTATAATTTTCGATATTTCATCCACGTACTGCGACCCAGAGAGTAGATTTTTGATTATCAAGGGGAGTATTGCTGGCAAAGCTATTACCATAGCTTCTCTATATGCACCTAATGACACGCATGCCTCATTTTTTAGACATTTTTTGGAAGTTCTAGACAGCTTTGAATCCCCCCATGTGGTGGTAGGAGGGGACTTCAATCTTGCTGCTCACCCTTCACTGGATAGGAGTAACATTACAGCCTCATCTAAAGCTTTTCCGAAAAGCCTGACACGTGCTTTAAGTGATATGCAACTGATAGACACCTGGCGTGCACACAATGTTGGAGTAAGGGGTTACACCTTTTATTCTCATCCTCACGATAGCTCAGCCAGGCTTGACTATATTTTTTGTACCCCGGTTTGGTTGGCAAATTCTTCAGATGCACGTATCCATGTCTGCCCTTGGTCTGATCACCAAATTGTGATGTTTGAATCAGGGGGAGTAGGTCTGGGTAGCACGACGTATAACTGGAGATTGAATGATTCTCTGCTGAACGATCCTGCGTTGGTTGCCCAGATCTCCTCTTCACTGGTGGAGTATTTCCAAATTAATGAGGATGGGATTTCACCCACTCCCATAGTGTGGACAGCACACAAAGCGGTCATCAGGGGAAATTTGATTGCTTTGGCCTCAGCCAAGAACAAGTCTAGACTGTCCGACATTAAATCCCTCACGAAAGAATTAGATCGATTATATAACAAACATAGCCTCTCCCCCTCCTCTACACTTATGGATCAGATCCATACTAAAAGGAAGGCACTGGATGACATCCTTTCTAGTAACACGGAAAAGGCCCTTAGGTGGTCCAAAGCCAAATTTACACTCCACAGCAACTCTACATCTACTATGTTTGCCAAAAAATTAACTCAGACAACTAGACCCACTCATGTATACAAGCTTAGGAGGTCTGACGGGAGGATGGTTTCGCACCCCAAGGAAGTTTTGGAAATTTTTACAAACTTCTACAAGGATTTTCTCTCGGTGCCTTCTACGCTGCCTTTAAACGAATTTCACCCCTGGATTGATAGATTATCTGCCCCATCCTTGTCAGTTGCACAAAGGGATGTATTGGAAGCACCTTGTACAGTTGACGAGGTTTTAGATATGATTAAAGCACTCAAAACCTCCACTGCCCCCGGCCCTGATGGCTTTTCCTCTTCTTATTATAAATCCTTTGCCACAATTCTTGCCCCTAGATTAACTAAATTATTTAACCATGTTCTTCAGGGAGGAAGTTTTCCAGAAGAAATGCTCCTGGCCAACATGTCCCTCATTCCAAAATCTGATAAAGATCATTCCCTCCCTCAAAATTATAGACCCATCTCGGTCATGAATAACGACCTTAAATTATTCGGCAGACTGTTAGCTAATAGACTGTCCAATATTATCCATAAATTGATCCACCCTGATCAGACTGGTTTTATTCCAGGGAGACAACTCTCAGACAACATTAGGTTAGTCGCTAATATTGTTAATGATGCTAATCTCAGCAAATCCCCTACCTGCCTTGTGAGTTTAGATATTCACAAGGCCTTTGACAGCGTCAGCTGGCCCTATCTTGAACACCTTCTACCTAAATACGGGCTGGGTGACGGGTTCATTCACGGTTTCAAAGCTTTATATGAGTCCCCACAAACAAGAGTTCGCCTTCCTGGGTGTAACTCCGAATTTTTTCATTTGCAAAGAGGTACGAGACAGGGCTGCCCGCTTTCCCCCCTTCTGTTTGCTCTAGCAATCGAGCCCTTGGCAACAGCCATTAGAAATAATGTTCTTATTGCGGGGCACCACAGACGGGGGAAAGAATTCAAACTAAGTATGTATGCGGATGATGTCTTATTATTTTTGTCCAAACCTCATATTTCATTGCCTCATTTGCTGATTGAGTTGGATAGATTTCGATCCATGTCAGGCTTGGGGGTTAACCTTTCCAAATGCTCTCTTATGCCGATTAACTTGCCTAATTGGATGCAGACCTCTATAAGGGAGAGCTTTTCTTTCACCTGGTGTACGAGATCATTTCTTTACTTAGGGGTTCAGATCACTCCTCATTATGAATCACTTTTTATTTCTAACTTCCCCCCAGTGTTTAAGAAATTAGGCTTGTTGTTAAAGATGTGGTCTTCGTACCACATCTAATTTCTGGGCAGAGTTATGGCCATAAAGATGATTATTTTACCAAAGGTCTTGTTCTTCTTTAGGGCCCTTCCGATTAATGTCCCTAGATCCCATGTCAGCTCTTTTCAGCGGGAGATCTCTAGATTCATATGGAATGGCAAAAGCTCTAGATATAATAGTCACATTCTCTATGCCCCCCAATCCCTGGGTGGTCTGGGTATCCCAGATCTATGGTCTTATTACCTCTCTGCCAAACTCATACAAATTGCACAGTGGAATGCAGATCCCGAGAGTATTCCCTGGCTCTCATTTGAACAGGCTACAGTTTCCCCGAGCTATCTCTCGGCGGCTCTCTGGAGTGGTTCACACCCGGTTAAATATAACTCATTTGTGAACAAAATAATAATCCATTTATACCGGCTGTGGTTAAAACTGAAGACTCCCCTAGGCCTGACATCTCAAGTCTCTCCATTGACATCCTTTCTGGGACACATTGATTCCTGTTTACTCCCGCTGAGCAGAGAGGACTTATCTCCATGGATAACTAGAGGCCTGGTGAACTTTAAGAAGCTCTCAGTGGGCAACATTTTTTGTACCTTTGAACAACTGGTAGATATACATGGACTCCCCAGCTCTGAAAGGGATCACTATACCATTGTGAGAGCATTTTTTCAATCACAAGGCCTCCTTTCACTGAATCCTCTATTTACAATTTTTGAGAACATTTGTTCTTCCTCATCCAGAGATCGAGGGCTGATATCTATACTATACTCGCATATTGTTACCCTCACCCTCCCAGATAAGCATACGTATATGATTAAATGGGAACAAGACCTTAACTGTAGTTTCTCCATCCCTGAATGGCATCACATGATATCCAACATGTGTAAATGCTCACGTTCTAGTGCATGCAGGGAGACGCCTCTTAAGCTAGTTACAAGATGGTATTTGACCCCCTCCCTGGTTCACACCTTCTACGGTTCAGTCTCCCCTCTCTGTTATAGGGGCTGTCCAGAAGAAGGTAATTTACTCCATCTCTTTTGGAGCTGCAATCTCTTGCGGCCCATCTTTGATCATGCACAAAGGCTTGTGACTAGACTGGCAGGGACATTGGTTTCTCTCTCTCCCAAGTTATGTTTACTTTTTGTAAAAGTCCCATGTGTTCCGAAATCTACCTCCAATCTGATCCATACATTGATGTGTTCCATTCATTGGATGATTGCCTTTAATTGGAAATCAGATTCCCTACTGTGGCCTCAGGTACTTTCCAGGATGGAATGCATTAAGTTAACTGAAAGGATCTTTCATTCCCTTCATGGTTCCATGATGACCTTCCATGTTAAATGGGATCCTTGGGATATTTGTGTTAGGCCTGATGATGCCTCTTGATTTCTTATAAAATGCCTAATTTGACAGTATTGACCCTATGTGTGCAACAGACTCTTTGATATTCTGTTATATTATGACCAGTGCTCTTTTGATACTTGCAATTTTTTCAGAGTATTTTTCTAATGCAATGTATAATTATTGTTCTTATGTACGATGTTACACTGTTGACCTGTGTAAAAGAAACTGTTTTTTTTTTACTGACTTTCTAATAAAATCTTTTGTAAACAAAAAGAAAATGGTCGCCCTATAACGTTACCAATGTGGAGCAAAATTTGGACTTCTGCCTTTAAATCCTCTAGATGCGTGGTGCAGAGAGAGACTACTCTAAAAATCTTTCTATTTTGGTACAACAGAACCCGGGTCCTCCTCCATAAAATTGATCCATCATGCTCCGCCATGTGTTGGCGGTGTGGGATGGAACTGGGCAAATTATACCTTGATCACCTGATGACGTCAGCACGGACTGTTGAAACGTGCATCGGGAATGTGAGAACGTAACTTCAAGTTAGGTGGAACGCAGGCGAGGAGCAGCGTTCTCACTCCCTGGAACCGAGACTTTTTGATATTCAAGGCTTGTAACTGCTGAATTGTAGTAAGTGCGTTTTAAAGTAATAAATGGTCCTTTAACATTAATTACTGCACCATGAGAGCCTTCTTGTTTTCTTTCACTTATGGCTTGGTCCTGCAATTAACCATTGGTCTGGCTACACACTCTCAGTGGTGAGAGAGTGCCTGGCTCATACAAAACACCACGCTAGATTGGTGTGTCTGGTCGGATTGAGTGAGGATAAACATGCGCTTGCGACCCCCTATAATCAAGGGGTCCTGTACTTCTGGTAAGCAGTACATACATTAGCACTGGGTGAACGTGTGGAGGGGGAGGCTCTAAGGAATACACTCCTATCAAGTCTGTGTTTTCTCATCAGTTGCTGTTTACAATTTTTCAACGCTTTGATGTTTGGAGCACTAGAGACTTTGATATATATATGTTATTATTTGCACTTTTTTGATGCACAAGTCTATAGCACTTTAGTGGTTTACATTATTGGAATATTATTGTGATTTATTTGTTGAGCGCTACATTTTTTCTATTTCCTAATCTGTCACATTATACCATATCTTCTGGTAATGTTCTGATATGCAACCTTTCTGGAATATGGTCATGTCATTGATTTTAACTGTTACGGGTTTGCACTTGCCATTGGATCGATTACACTACTTGTTGGGACTCCCATTCTCCGGTATCTCCAAGTCGACTAATAGACTTATTTCCTTTTTTCTTTTGGCCGCAAGAAGGGCTATTCTGCTCTATTGGCTTCAGCAAACATCCCCTGATAAGCCTCTTTTTTGCTTTGCTTTCGGAGATTCGGGGGATGGAATTCCTAACGGCAACTGTTCATGATGAGCTTCCAAAATTCAATATTGTTTGGGATGCTTGGGATCTTCATACTCTTGAGTCTACATGATGCATGTCTATCTCCCCTCCTTATTTTTCTTGTTTCTTTTCATATACTAATTTGCAGTACTGTTATACATTGGATGTTGTACTCTACTGTTGTCAACTTATTGTTCTTTTTTATGGGTGCACCATCCCCTAGTTTGTTGACTGTATTTGTTATATCTTTCTCAATAAAAATATAATCAAAAAAAAATATAGGGATAGGAGAGACCATGGTCCTGATCATCAGGTATTGAGACGCTGACAGAGAGGAAAGCCAGGATTACCCAACGTCCTAGCACCAGTATGCTCTAGTGGCAAAAACTATGTATCCTGAACCATAAAGGATTAAGCTCTCAGATACACAAGGATTTGCATAGGATCACATAATCCTTTTTTTAATTTAAAGGTTTTTATTGAATTTATTCAAGAACATACATAGGAAAAGAAAAGGCTTTACAATAGTAATACAACAGTCCAAAAGACCACAATGTGGCCGCATTGGCAATATAAACATCGCAGAAGTGAAATACGCTTCATCTGTTATCAAGAAGCAAATAGAAATAGTTAGCGATGCAAGCAATGTATTTTCATACTGAACTCAAAAACCAAAAACAGAGTGATGTGAGAAACAATATTAAACAGTATTACATGACCACCAGTTGACACAAGAAGGCTAGAATCTCCTGTCTCCTGTAATCCCATATAGGTAAATTGAACAGTCGGGCTCACCCCATAGCCTCCGCTTCCCAGGCACCCCCAAGGGGATCAAAGCTGTGCCCGAGGACAGAGACCATGAGGAGGAGCCGCACCGTCCTTCGATAGGGGACTTTATAGTAATCATATCAAGGGAAGAAATTGAGCTAGCTAGGGGGTAAATTGCCAACTCTGTGCTTAGACCAATTTATCCAAGGTTGCCATTACAGATTTGTATCTCGTGCTGATTTGTGTTTAAGGGAGAGAGTACGCTCAAACATGTAGTGCGTGTTTACAAGGTCAACAACCTCCTCAACTGTCGGGGAAATCTCTTGTAATCTCGGGTAATAACAAGTCTCGCTGCTAACAGAATATGTAGGGTTGAATGCCTTAGGTTCCTGGGGACGTCTTCTATCCCGAGTGACAGTAACGCCAAACTCGGATTGCTTAAGATAGGTCTCTGCGATACTTCACAGATGACCGCAAAGACACCTTTCCAATAAGGTAGTAGCTTTGGACATTGCCACAGTGTGTGGAAAAGAGTACCCTCCTCCCCACACAACCTCCAGCAGGTATTATCATATTTACTATCAAATCTGTGTAATCTCGAGGGGGTCAGGTACCATTTAAGAGATATTTTCAGGGATAGCTCCCATAAACTTGAGCAGCTAGTAACTTTATGGACTGATTGGAGTGCCCGGGTCCATTGTCGGTCTGTGTAGGTTATCCCCAAATCCCTTTTCCATTGTATATGAGGGGTGGACTTGGTGAAGAACAGTTTATGTTGGAGGAGGTTATAGAAGAGGGTGATTCCCTTTTGCCTAGTGGGCCCAGAAGCAGAAAGATATTTCCAGGCTGGGGTAGAAATAAATTGCGGCCATGGTGGAATCGAGTGCAGGAAATGGACTAATCTCATATATGTGAAGAGAAACGTGTGGGGAAGTTGGGATTTAGTCTGGAGGGCGGTGAATGATAGTAACTCGGTGCCCTGATACATGTCATCTATATATTCAATAGCTTTCCTCCGCCAATCCACAAAGTATGCACAGTCCATAAGGGAATGAAGTGCTGTAACGGGGATCCGAAGAGGAGTTTGTGCAGAGGCGAAGGACTGTTGTGCTAACAAAATCCTCCAGGCTGTAGCCGCTGCTTTCATAAATGGTGGGAGATGTGAGGGTATCTTAGCTCCTAAGGTGGTTGCCATAAGCCAGGCCGGTAAATCCTTTTTGATACAATAGGAGGCTTCGATCGAACCCCACAAAGTCGTGGGGACCGGCCGGAACCAATCCTGTAATTGGGTGAGAACTGATGCGACGTAGTAATCTTGTACATCCACATAACCCGCACCTCCCACTGATCTATGTTTGACAAGTTTAGTATGCGCACATCTAGGTTTTTTACCTTGCCAGACAAATTTAGAAATCATCGATTGGAGGGATTTAAAATAATATTTCGGTATAGGGATAGGGAGTGTACGGAACAAGTAAAGCAGTTGGGGAAGGTACATCATTTTAAAGGCTGCCAACCTCCCCAGCCAGGAGAACTCAGAGGACGCCAAATGCTTGAGGTTATCTTGTAGAGTGGAGCGGGCTGGAATGAAATTGTACTTAAATAACGTTTTAGCGGAAGCTGTCAAATGAACTCCAAGGTAGGAAATGCATTTGTCTTCCCATACATAAGGAAATTGCTGTTGAAGGAGATTGCTCGTAGTAGCATCTATCCCTATGCCCAGGATATGAGATTTCGATTCGTTAACTTTATAGAATGAAACATCTCCAAACCATTTTAGAGTCCTCTGAATTTCCGGCAGGGAGACGGAGGGATTAGTTACCATAAGGATAACGTCGTCTGCGAATAGACTGATTTTGTGGTGTTGGTCCGATATACGTATCCCTGAGATTTTAGGGTTAGAACGAATATGTTCAGCAAGTGTTTCCATGATCATATTAAAGATCAGCGGGGAGAGGGGGCATCCCTGTCTGGTGCCGTTGGTTATGCTAAATGGGATAGATATGGCTTCTGTAGTGCGAACTATTGCCGAGGGGGTGGAGTACAGTGCCATGATGGCATTATGTATAAACCCGTGTATGCCGAATTTATGGAGGACAGCCGATAGGAATCCCCAGTGGACCCTGTCGAACGCCTTCTCTGCGTCCAAGGAGAGGAGCAGAGAAGGCGTTCCAGAGAGGTCCGCCTGGTGGATAACATTGATAACATGTCTCGTGGCATCTGACGCCTGGCGGCCTTTGGTGAAGCCCGATTGGTCCTTATGGATAATGGAGGGAAGAAGATCCACCAACCTAGTAGCTATCAGTTTGGCATATACCTTTACGTCCATATTTAAAAGGGAAATAGGCCTAAAGTTCTGGGGTTGATTGGGCTCCTTTCCAGGTTTGGGTAGAGTTACAACCATAGCCTTTAACATTTCGCCAGGGAAGGAGGAGGAAGAAGCAGCACTATTAAATACCCCTCGCAATAGTGGAATTAATGAAGATTGAAATGTTTTATAATATTCGGCCGAATAACCATCAGTGCCAGGGGATTTCAGGTTGGGAAGAGCCGAGATGGCTACAGCGATTTCCTGATCTGAAAAAGGACGATTGAGGGACGAGGGACTCCAGATCAGTAGAGGGAATAGATGACAGTTTAATGTGGTCAAGGAAGGAAGCAATGTCCTGCGGGGAGGGTTGGTGTGTCATCGGGTCATCCTTGAGATTGTATAAGGATGCATAATAGGAGCTGAAAGCGTTTGCTATGAGATTTGGCTTAAGCAATTTTGTCTTCGAATCAGGATAATACATGAAGGGGATCTTGGATTTAATTCTTTGCCCTTTAATACGTAGGGCCATTGCTTTGGTGGCTTTGTTGTTAGTGGAAAGAAGCGGTAGCTTTCCACTTTTTAAGAGAAGTGCTAAATTTTTCTAACAGGAAGGCTCTAAGGTCCTGTCGTAGGGCAAAGATTTGTGATTGCAGGGTAGGAGAAGGTGATTGTTTGTGTTGCGAGTCCAGGGAAGAAAGTTTGCGGGTAATCTCATCAATCTGCTGTGTCCTCCTCTTCCTGTCCCTGGCTCCTAGTTGCATAAACACCCCTCTCAGGACCGCTTTGTGAGCATTCCACACAACCAGCGGATCAGAATCAGGTTGTAAATTGTCAGATATATAGTTATCAAGATGTGGTTGAATTTCTTCAATATATGACGGATTAGAGATTAGATGGTTGTGCAACCTCCACACATAGGTGGAGTATGCTGGTGGACCATGGGAAATTCTAATGCTCAGTGGTGAATGATCTGACCAGGTAGCTGTGTGGAGCTCAGCAGCCAAAACACGTTCTAATAAATGCTTATCAGAGATACACAGATCTATGCGCGAGTAGGTGCCGTGATGCGGGGAGAGGAAGGAGTAGTCCCTCTCCGACGCATGACAGCACCTCCACACGTCATAGAGGTCGTTGGACCAAAGAAATTTAGACAAAGAGGAATTATGTCGTTTAGACACTGCGGAAGAATCCAAATCACTGTCCGGAGCTAGGTTGAAGTCCCCACAGACAAGGAGGTTGCCAAATTGGAGTGCTTTAGCTTTACCTATTACAGAGCGTATGAAAGGCATTTGGTGGCTGTTGGGTGCGTACAAATTTACAATAGTATACTGTCTATTGTCTATAGAGCATCTGAGTATGATGTAGCGCCCTTTGGGGTCCAGGATAGATTCATGGTGCTGGAACACCAGAGAATGCTTGATGGCCAGAAGAACTCCCTTGCGCTTCTTTTTCCCTGATGCCATATAGATGTTAGGGAAGTTCTTATGGCTACATTGTGGAGTAGCAGAGCTAGCGAAGTGCGTTTCTTGTACACAGAGGATATTTCCTTTAAGTGAGCACGCTGTGGATCACAAAGAGGCACGCTTGGCAGGGTGGTTCAAGCCCCTGGCATTGATGGACACAATGGTAAATGACATTGCCTGTGGTTTGTAGAAGGCTAAACCAGTGCAAGGATATGCAGGTGCGCTTTACAGTAGATATTTGCAGATACCTTACCAGGATGGACAAGGCTGGACGGAAACTGTTTGTGGTGCTGTAGGTAGATGCACAGGATCCGAGGAGACGGTGAATTCCCTGCGGGGAGGTCAATGGTGGTCACTCCTAGATCAACACACCAGTCACGTAGAACTAGTTGCTGAAACGTTCAATGTAGCAAGAGTCGCTTCTGGTGGAAAAAAAAAGAGTTATAACAAGAAAAAAAAAAAAAACTTGCACAACCGTGCTCAAGCACTGAAGCTAAGGACTATGCTTTGCGGTCTGGTTAACAACAAGTGCCAACACTCAGCAAGTGGAACCCTGTGTTAGGCTTGCTGATAACAAATCGGGGGTTTTCCATGAAGGTGGAAGGACAGAACGTGAGGTAAAAGAGGTAATCACACATTTGTAGCCCGGCCGGACTAAGTGAAGCTAATGAGGGGTAGCTCTGAACTCATGTTTAAAATCTGAAGTTTGGGGGCCCCTGGGGTGGTCTGGATCTAGGCGGAGGAGGGAGTCTTGCGCCATCATGGGAGCCCTTGGGGAGTTCCGGAATGATACCCCAAGAGTGAAGTAGCTTCATTCCGCCTTCGATGGTAGAGATAGTATGGGGAATGCCGTTGTACGTGACCATAAGTGTGGCAGGATGACGCCATTTATAGGTGATTTTATGGTTGAAGAGAGCCTTGGTCAGGGTCTTCAATTGCCGTCGCTGCTGGAGAGTATGTTGAGACAGATCTGCATACAGCTGAATAGCCTCGTATGGAGCTGGCAACGCGCCCATTTTCCTGGACATTTGTAGGATTCTTTCCTTAGCAGGGTAAAAATGTATGCGTAGGAGTACATCCCTGGGAATAGAGTCCTCTAGGTGGCGAGGTCTAGGGAGCCTATGGATCCGATCGATAGTAAGCTCTATAGGTGTTAGCTTCGGAACCATAGTGGAGAACATAGTAGTTGCATACTGTTGTAGGTCAGCGGGTTGCACAGACTCAGGGATGCCTCTTATTTTGATATTATTACGGCGAGAGCGATCCTCAAGATCCGCCAATTTATGTTTAATCCAGTCATTATCATCTCGCTGTTCATTATAAGCATCAATGAGATCATTCACTGTGTCTGTGCATTCCTCCATTTTGTTTTCTATATGTGTCACCCTCCTGCCCATTTGCAACATCTCACATGAAAACTTCTGCATAATGGTGGACAAGTTCGCCATCAGAGATGATTGGAAGGTCATCAACATATTTTTCATAGTGGTATCTAGCACAGGTTGTCCTGTGGTAGGGAATGCAGCAATTGAGGATTGCAGCGCCGACATGGCGCACATAGCTGGTAGCGGTGTACTCACAGTGGGATCCGACATGTCCTCCGGCTCCATCCTCATGCGGGTCTTGGCGGGGCTGCCTGTGACCGGGGTCGCTGGAGGGGATGTCGAGGAAGAGTCAAGAACTTGGTCATCTGGGATCAGCGGCAGCACGTCTGGGAGATCCGTATAGGCCGCGGCATCTCCCCCCTCAGCAGGCGCGGTGGCGCCATCTTGGGACTTCCCGGGCTTTGCTGGCGGCTTAGAGAAGAAGGCCGTAAGTTTGGTAGGGCCCCTCTCCTCCTTTCTTTTGCGAGACAACATGCTTCTAAGGGGTCAGGGGTGCTGGTGGAGTGAATTTGGAGGTTTGATGTCTTCTTGCTGCCCCGATGCTGGTGGATTCTCCGGCCGGTTACAAGGAGCTCTCAGCTCATGCAGCCATTCAGCTTGCGCGCAAGCCACGCCCCACATAATCCTTTTTGAAAGACTAGCCAGCCAAACTCCTGTAGGGTTCTGAGAAGAACTCCTTCTGTATTCTTGACAGGGACAGGGATCCCTGTCTAGATGAGAAGTGCTTGTCCAACCATCCGAGACCAAAGCTGTATCTTCCCATCAGAAGAGGAGCAACCAGGTACCCATAAGATATGTATGGGTGGCACAATATGAAAAAGGCCATTAAGCAACCTCTCCCCAAAAGTGGAGCTCTTTGCTGACTACTTGGTTGGGGACCCTTCCTCTCTACAATATTTTCTGGACTCCAAGCCGGAACTGCAGCAGCAAATCTTTTTGGAGTTAGGCACTGCTCTTGAACTGCAGTCTTCTTTCATTCAGCATAAATTTAGTCTGAGGCAGGAAGCCAGACTAAACACAGCTCTTAGCTATCAAATGAAGCTAGCCCTTGAAGGGGACAGTTTAAACTCTCTCAATGCAGACCAGATTGTCCCACTTGTCAGAATTATTCTTTAGGATAGAATTAATATTCTTCATCCCAGCTTCCATTGCATTGGAAGAGAGGCTAGGCTAGGGTTAAGGCAGGTTCCCAGGCTGGTACTGCAGACAAATATACCCCTTAGGGACAAGTCAAACACAAAGTTACCACTAGAAGATGCCACACCCCCCCCCCCCCCCCAAGGACACATCCAATCATCATGATTGAGTATACCCCTAAAGGACACAGCATCCTCCAATGACAATTTCAAGTATATGGCAGCCTGACAGGTGACTCATTGCGCTGGAAAACCCTTTCCCCATAAGTGCCTAATCTGACATCCTGCAGTGCAGGAAGAAGGGTCCTGATTGGGGTTTGAACTGGGCAACTTAGTGGCACAAGATGCTGAGCACTAAGACATTCTGCTACTCTGTCCTTCTGTTCAGTTTGTACCCATCTTCAAGAATGAACTTCTAGCTTAAACTTCCACTCATGGGTGCTTCTTTGTTGGAGAATTTTTTCTAATGGTTGCCACCCCTTTATTGTGTGGGATGATCCCATAGAGCGATTCAACGTCAATGGTGACGAGAATCGCTGATTCTGGAATTTCCAAGTTTTCAATTATCCTTAACAAGTGAATCGTATCCTTGGTGTAGGATAAGAGACTTGTAAAATGTGGTCTCAGGTAAGCATCTATTACTTGGTTAATCCCTTTCAAGATACATCCATTTCCCGATATAATGGGTCTTCCCGGTGGACGAGTCTCTTATCCTACACCAAGGATATGATACACTTGTTAAGGATAATTGAAAATGTGGAAATTCTAGAATCAGCGATTCTCGTCACCATTGACTTTGAATTGCTCTATGGGAGCATCCCACACGATAAAGGGGAGACAGCCATTAAAATTTTCCAACAAAGAAGCACCCATGAGTGGAAGTTTAATGCTTTTATAGTACAAATGCTGGAATATATCCTACGGCATAATGTGTTTCAGTTTCAGGGTTCCCACTACCTCCAGGTACAGGGCATAGCTATGGGTACTTGCTGCACACCCTCCTACGCAAACTTGTACCTGGGGGAGTGGGAAAAAGATTTTTTGGCAAACTACTCATTATCTGTGTAAACTTGATACATTGTTTTGTGGCAGAGGTACATAGATTATATATTTGTTGTGTGGGATAATCCTGAATCCAAACTTAAATCATGTTTGGACTGCATGAATCAGAATGATTTGAACTTTTTCTAATGACCTATGATTTTCATAGTAAATTTTCTGGATATTTGTATCTCCAATGAACAAAATGGTGTTCTTAGGAGCAGGCTTTTCAAGAAGGAGACTGTTGGCAACACCTACAGCCCCTAAAAAAAGTCCATACCCTACAGTCAGTTTTTGCGGATTAAACATAATTGTACCACCAATGAAGACTTTCAAAGAGAAGCCAATGAACAAACTCAAAGACTACTCACTAGGGGTTACACCAAGTCTTCTCTAAAAAAAAGTGTTCAATCGGGTCAAATATACTGAGAGGAAAGACCCAAAAAACTAACAAACAGAACAATGCCACAAGAACTATTATGAGATATTCAAATCAACAGATTCTTAAAAAACATTGGTCCATCCTCACAGAGAACCCCACCTTGGCGAGTGTGGTTACAAAAAATCCTCTAATCACATATAAAAAGGTTGGATCCATTGGGAAATATCTTATCCAAAGTGAATACAAAGGGGAATCAAGGAAAGACCCCTGTAAGACACGGGGGACTTTTCCATGTGGGTCATGCTCCCTATGTCCAGTGATTAGAAGCAATAAATACACAATTCTCCCCAATGGGTAAACAATTTTATGCAAAACATTTCACAAATTGTAAAACTAAGGGTGTGGTATATTTAATGCAGTGTCAATGTGGTTCCTTCTATATAGGAAAGACACGACAGGAATTGGAACAAAGAATCAGTAAACACCTGCATAGCATGAGAATTGGTAACCTATATTTACCTCTGGGTCGACATGTTGCAAAACATCACAAATATAGGATGCCAGAGGTGAAGTTTATGGTACTGGATCGTGTACATATTCCAATTAGAGGGGTGATTGGAACAAGGTGCTTCTCCAGCATGAAATGCATTGGATTATGTACTTAAATGCTAACCCCCCCCCCCGCCTTAACAAGAATGTAAGCTTTAGCCCTTTTCTGAAATGTTTAAACTGTGACAAAATGGGCTAATTTATCTCTGGGATATTAGGAATGACTCCATAACAGCACCAAAGCCTCCCATCTCTCTCCCCTGTGGTTCTATATTAATTTTTGCATTTTTCCCCCTCCCCCTCCCCCTTTCCCCCCTTTTTTCCCTTCCTTTTTTTCCCCTCACCTCCCTTTTCCCCCCCTTTTCCCTCATTTTTCCCCTCCCCCTTTTCCCCCTCCCCCCCTTCCCCCCCCCCTGTCGTTAGGTCTAGATACACACCATTGAGTTTTAGTTATATTTTTTTTTCTCTAGTTTCTTACATTTTGTGTAAATTAATTCATGCTCGTTGCTCTCCTACGTAATGGCCAAATGTACTGGTATGAGTGCACCCCTGGGATTTTAAAAGTTTAATTTCTCCTTTGCTGTGACAACTAGTGATTGCACCGGACACAGGAAGGCCCCCACACTACAGTGATTGGGGCTTTGTACATTCTTAAGTATGGCTGCACTTGAGTAGAGAAACTTTGCTTTTCCTTGCTCCCCTTCAATCACTAGAGAAATCCCCTGCTTTTCTCCCCAATATGGCCGCAATCTGGTCTCCAGGTGTTGTTATCATGAAGACCCGAAGTGACGCAGAGGCGCATGCACACTGCATATATTGAAATGCCGGTAAACGCCTCCGACCCATTCCCTTTCCTCTCCACACGCGGATGTACTAGGTGCTGCATTTTTTTCTGCTCTTAGTCAATTTATGGCAGCATTAGGAGGACTTAAGGGGCCAATCCTTGTGGTTTTTCTGGTCCCTTGGTCACTGAACGCCAGGTGTAGGAGGGTTCAAAAAACTTTTTTCAAATATAAATGTCTATGTAATGTTAGTGAATATATCTTTATAGCACACAACTTCAGTTTCATTTTTGTATATTACAGAAGGGGCAGAAAAATCCCTGAAAAATAATCTGTTGCATATTTTGAAACAAGTTGCATCTTTCACTCTCTGTGGTAACATCCATGCTGTCATCCTATATAGATTCATACAGCAGCCAGTTGGAGAATGCCACTCAGTAACTGACCTTATCAAGTATCATTTTTTCTTTATTCTCTGTTCCTCACGGTTAGAAATGCATATGCCTTTTTTTCAAATTGTCTGTATTTGTCTTTTTAAAAAAAAAAAACAATGTTTTGAATAAAATACTTTTTTTGATGATTTATCAGGGATAACGGCAATTACACCACTAGCCACCTGAGTCATTCTATTTCCAGCAGTGTCATTTACCTGAGCCAATTTGTCACTCAGTGCTCGGGTGCTGCCACCGCCATCTTGGGTAGGGGAAACCGGCAGTGAAGCCTTATGGCGGAGCGCACTGTGCTTTGTGCATGGCACGGTGCGGAGGAAGGAGGAGCAGGGGGGTTGAACTCCTGGATGACTTTGCCATGGAAGTGGGAGTGGGTACCTGTCAAAACCAGGTACCTGCTTCCCCATGAAAGGTGCAAAATGTGGCAGCAAAGGGGGGAGAAGGCAAATAGGCAGAGCTTCCCCTTTTGGGTGGAGCTCCGCTTTAAAGGAGCAGTGGTTTCAATGATGCCTAAAGTGAAACAATAAAATGAAAAATTGCTTTAAATATAGTGCCGGGTGGGGGGGTTTCCTTTAGTCTGCCAGTAAAGTGGCACATCAGTACCATGTATAGAACCTGCAGTGGGAAAACTAAACTTTATAAAGAAAATAAATGACATTTAAATTGCCGGCAATACAATACTATTGCAGGCAATACAAAAATATTTTAAAAAAATAGCGTGGGGTTCCCCCCCAATCCATACCAGGCTGTTTGAGTCTGGTATAGGTTTTAAGGGGAACTTCATGCTAAAATTGACACTGATACAAAAATATAAACTCACATAAAATATAATATGGCTCAGCAATATAAATCAAAGGACAGGATTACTTTTTCCCAGAAGGAGTAAAAAACATATATTAAGAGTTTTATATATCAGACTAAATTGTCGGCGAATTGCGTAGCCAATAGTCACTTCGCTGCAGTTGGAGTAAGAATCGACTATGCAAAACGTGAGACTAATTCACTAATATAGCGCTAAACCAAGAAGGGAAAAATGTATAAAAACAAAAATAAAGTTTAGAGAAAAATCTACAATGGTTGTTACAACTGGGAAGGTAATCTAGATATCCTGAGCATACGATTTTATAGCATACAAAGAAAGTAAAATCAAAGAATCAATAATGCATAATTACCACTCCAAAATGGCTGCTGGCTCAAAATGGTCATTACCAGAGTCCTAACATGGCTACCTTTCCCAAAATGGTGGCTGGTTTGGGAGGAGCTTGTGTCTGGCGTCATTAAAGTTTTTCAGTGTCAGCCGTAAATTGAGGGTGTGAAATAAGATGGAGTATGATGAGTGTGAATGAGTGTTTGAATGTGTGTGGGTGTATTGATGTGTGTCCCCCTATGTTCCTTTATATATTGTATAGGACAAAAAGGGCATAAAAATTATAATAAGCCGAACCCAGAAGGTGGAACTTATTCCCATTGGTTGCGGTAAATTACCAGTAACTGGTTGTGTAATTATGCAACTACCTCTTTTAACCACCATGTATGTCAGGGACCAAAAATAAGTTACTACATTAACCACTTCTGGACAGGAAGGATTTGCCCCCTTATTGACCAGCCATATTTTGCGATTCGACACTGCGTTATTTTAACTGACAATTGCACGGTCATGCAAGGCTGTACCTAAATAAAATTGATGTTCCTTTTTCCCCACAAATAGAGCTTTCTTTTGGTGGTATTTGATCACCTGTGCAATTTTTATTTTTTGCGCTATAAACAAAAAAATAGCGACAATTCTGAAAAAAAATATTCTGCTACATAACATTCCCCAAAAAAATTTAAAAATCCAAATTTTTTAATATTTTAGGCCAATTTGTTTTCTGCTACATATTTTTAGTAAAGAAAAAAACTGCAATAAGCGTATTTTGATTGGTTTGTGCAAAAGTTATTGCCTCTACTAACTACAGGAAAGATTTATGTAATTTCTTTTTTTTTAACTAGTAATGGCGGCGATCTGCAATATTTTTGTGGGACTGTGACATTGCAGCAGACAGATGGGACCCCTGACTGACATCTTTGACACTTTTGGGCGGACCAGTGAAAATACTACAGTAATCAGTGCTAGAAATATGCACTGTTACTGTAATAATGACACTGGCAGGGAAGGGGTTAAGACTGTGGGTGATCAAGGGGTTAAATGTGTACCTAGGGGTGTGTTTCTGAATGTGGGGGGGGCGTGGCTTGTGAAATGATCACAGAGACCTGTGTTCCTATATAGCAGGATCACAGGCGCTCTGTGATCATTCCAGGGAGAAGAACGGTCAGCTGTGTTTACAACAGCTGCCCATCTTTCTCTCTCAGCGGGGAACAATCGCGGGTGTCAGGTGGCAATCGAAGCCGCCTGCTCCGTGCATCGGAGTCCCTGCTGACAAGCGGGTGCGCACCGCCAACGGCGGACGGTTCGCCCCCTACGTCGGTTTGCACAGGAGCGGCTGCCTGCCGCAGTATAACTGTGGCGGGCGGTCGGCAGCTGGTTAATTTATAGTAATTTAAAAAAATGAAAATCTGTCCATATTCTCATGGTGAAGGCATGGCCATCTGATATTTCTGTTATACCTCATTGAAAGGTTCAGTTCTAGTAACGCCATTTAATAAGTATGCATACTAATGCCATGTATATATCTTAGTTGAGAATGCATGATTTACCTATATATTTTATCTAAATTGATATACAGTAACTGAGAACTATAATTGTTTAAAAAAAATGATATATTCACTCAGAAGGTTATCTACTAGAGAATTATTATGCTAGTAAATAATATAATCATGAAATGGTCTGGGATCTACAATATGGAATCTAATTTAATCATCAACTACTATCTAACTGATATAATATAATTTTCAATAGAGGATTGTCCATATAAAGATAATTTCCACATCCCCTCTTGATATATGATGGAACAAGGAGATGCTTATGATCATATGGAATTCATTTAAAAATACAGTTCGAATAGTTCTAAGTTGATGACCAGAAAAAAAAAAAAACTTTCTTTCTCTGGCTTCTCTGTTGTTGACTTTTTCATAGTTGAAACAATGGTCTATTATTTAGGTAACTAATTTTACAGCCATCCTTGTGAAGTCTGTTAGCAGCTGCTTTTTTATGGAAAGCAACTCATGGTCAGGACACTATGTTTATGGCTTCTTCAAATATATTCTCTTTCCAAGACCATAGAATATAGTTGTTATCTCCAGGGTTAGTCAACAACGGCTTACCACTTTTCAACAATGAACAATGTAAACTAGAAACCTGAGTCTCCTAGTGAAGTTTCTAGCGAAGGCCACGAATTGAGCTTTGTCTCTGGGTTCATGCAGTTTATAATTCTTCACATGCAATATGAAAAATATGCCTATTTCTAACAATAGTCCTGACATCGGGTACTCCGATGACAGGTACTTGGGTACTCCGATGACAGGTACTCCTGTAGTCTGAGTACCTGTCATCAGAGTACCTGTCACCAGCCCGTCAGAGTATTGGAGTACCTGTCATCAGAGTACCCGATTACCTGTCATTGGAGTACCCAAGTACCTGTCATCGGAGTACCCGAGTACCTGTCACCGGAGTACCCGAGTACCTGTCATCGGAGTACCAGAGTACCCGAGTAACTCTATGTAGCCCATCTGATTACCCAAGTACCTGTCTGCAGCCCAGAATACCCGAGTACCTGTCTCCAGCCCAGAGTGCCCGAGTACCTGTCTCCAGCCCATCAGAATACCCAAGTACCTCTCTCTAGCCCATCAGAGTACCTGAGTACATGTCATCAGTGTACCCAAGTACCTGTCACCAGCCCACCAGAGTACCTGAGTACCTGTCATCAAAGTACCTGAGTACCTGTCTCCAGTCCTTCAGAGTACCTTAGTACCTGTCTCCAGCCCATCTTGGTATCTGAGTACCTATCTGCAGCCCATTAGAGTACCTGAGTACCTGTCTCCTGCTCATCAAAGTACCCGAGTACCTGTCTCCAGCCCATCAGAGTACCTGAATACCTCTCTTTAGCCCATCATAGTACCTGAGTACCTTTCTGTAGCCCATTAGAGTACCCCGAGTACCTATCTGCAGCCCAGAGTACCCGAGTACCTATCTGCAGACCTTAAGAGAACCCGAGTACCAGTCTCCAGCCCAGAGTACCCAAGTACCTGTCTTCATCCCAGAGGGCCCGAGTACCTATCTGCAGCCCATCAGATTACCCGAGTACCTATCTCTAGTCCATCAGAGTAACCAAGTACCTCTCTGAAGTCCATCAGAGTACCTGAGTACCTTTCCTAAAGCCAATCAGTGTACCTAAGTACCTGTCTGCAGCCCATCAGAGTACCTGAGTACCTATCTGCAGCTCATCAGAGTACATGAGTACCTATCTGCAGTGCATGCTTCATAGATTATGTGTTGGGGTGTTTGCTTTCCAAAATGGGGTAATTTTGTGGGTAATTCGATTGTCCTGGTTCTCCAGGGCCTTTAAAAGTGTGATAGGTCGTTAGGTAATTATATGTGTAATTCATGCTCATAGAACACCTGACGGTGCTTCTTGCATGTAGGGCCTCTGTGTGTGGCCAGGATGTGTAAAAGTCTTACACATGTGGTATCGCCATAGTCACAACGAGTAGCAGAATGTATTTTGGGGTCTCACTTTTGCTATGTACATGCTATGTGTTAGAAATATCTTATAAATTGACAACTTTGCGTAAAATAAATAAATAAATACATTTTCGTTTTCTTTCTACATTGTGGAAAATAAATGACATGTTCAAAAGACTCATTATGCCTCATAGAATATACATTGGGGTGTTTGCTTTCCAAAATGGGGTCATTTTGTGGGTAATTCGATTGTCCTGGTGCTCCAGGGCCTTCAAAATTCAAAATGTATGCTCGTACAACTGTGGAATCGCCATACTCAGTAGCAGAATGTATTTTGGGGTGTAATTGCAAGTATGCATATACTGTGTGTGAGAACTAACTTGTTATTATGACAATTTTGTGTAAACAAAAATAAAAAAAAAAATGATTTTTTAATTTCCCCAAAAATTATGGGAAGAAATTACAATTTGAAAAAATTCACCATGCTTCTTACTAAATACCCTTGAATGTCTTATTTTAAAAAAGGGCTCATTTGGGGGGTATTTGTACTGTCCTGACATTTCAGGGCCTGCACATCAGGTGTGATTAGGTGTGATCAATTTTCAATGATTGGCGCCATAGCTTGTAGACTCTATAACTTTCCCAAAGACTAAATAATATCCACTTTGGTTTATTTTTACCAAAGATATGTAGCAGTATAAATTTTGGCCCAAATTTATGAAAATAAATTACTTATTTGCAAAATATTTTAATAGAAACTAAAACAAAATGTTTTTTTTTTTTCAATATTTTCGCTATTTGGACTTACAGTATTTTGCCATATATGGGAGTTTAGCCTCACTGTGGAAACTTCTTTACAGGCTCGTCTGAAGATGTTTAACTATACAACAGCCCTACTTATCCATAATATATGAAGCACAATGCATGATGTGAATACATGCATCATGCAAAGGACAATAAGGGGATGCAATTTTGATCTGAGGACTTCCAGACATGCTTCTGGTGGGAACGTGTCATGGTTTTTCTACTCTATATGAGTTTCAGTCAGAATTGTGGAATACCATATTGCTGACACATGCTAAAGATGTGTATTGAGAGCTCTATAATTTAGGGCATTCTGACTGGGCTGACCCACTCTTATTTATACAGTTTGACATAACTGTTGTGCATTTTCTTTATGTATATCAGAGGCAAATTAAACAGCCAGGTGTAGGTGGTGTTTTTATTGCATTTATCCTTGGCCAAAATGTTTTAATTGTCTGGTTCTATTGTTAGACTTTGATGTAAAAAATATCTTTATTTTCTACATATAAGAGTCTCTGCAACTTGTGTTTTCTTATGGATATGATTATGTGTAATGTATTACATGAGACAGAGTTTTAGAGTCATAGTCAGGTTTGTTAGCATTTGAAGTATATACTGGAGCAAGCACCGGTAACTCCACCACCTTTAATCTTTTTTTATAATTAGTTTTTTTCATTTTTGTTATACTCATGGACCCCCTTTGTGGGCAGGGAGGTCAACATGTAGACAGGTGCAGTCTGTACTCCACACTGAAGGTGGCCCTCAACCGAAGCTGCAATGCAGAAGGGGAAGGAAGTTGTGAGGAACTCCGTTCCTGTATGATTTCCTGAGGTCACCAGGGAGATAGCTGTCGGATTGGACACTTGTGCCTCACGTAACCTCAAGGGCCTTCTTAGGGCAGGGCAGAACCTTTAGACTTTGACTCCCAGGGTTTGGTGCACTATGTGTGAGTGGCTAGTGTAGGGATAGGTTCCCCATCTGGCAGGGACAGTAAATAGTGGCGGGGAAGGTTACTGAGGAGTAGGGAAAGTGTAGGGATTATCCTATCTCCATTAACCTCCTTAGCGGTATTCCCGAGTATGGCTCGGGGTGGAATTTCAGTGCCATTAGCGGTAACCCTGAGCCACACTTGGGGTACCTCCAAGGAGCATCGCTGGATTCTGGAAGAGGGGTTACTTACCTTGCCCCCGGGATTCCGCGATGTATTCCTGCAGCATATGGCAGCCGGATCTTCCACCTAAAGCTCTGTGCCCCGGCTTCCGTACCCTGCGAGCGTCATGTCGCAGGGGTGTGGAACCGGCGGCAAATTTGAAAAGTAAAACACACAAACACACTGATATATTGAAATCCTACTGGATTACATTACTAAATAAAATAAATTGACATTAGTTTGCCCCCCAGTGCCCTTGCCTGCAGTTTTACTGTACTATATATATATATGTGTGTGTATACATATATATATATATATATATATATATATATACAGTATATATATACACATATACGTATACGTATATATATATATATATATATGTATATATATATATATATATATATATATATATTGTGGGAGATTAGCTCAGTGGCGGGTGTGGATGACCCCTTTGGGGGGTTCGTTACACAGGGAGATAGCCGAGAAGTGGATGCAAACAACAGTTTGGTTTATTCTTGCAATTTACTTCACACAAGTGCAAGCCTCAAAAACATCAAAAATAAAAATAAAACACAAAATAAATCCTTGCCACTGTGGGCGGCTACCTTCTCACATACAGGAACCTACCTACGGAGTCTGTCTCCAACCTACTGTTGGGCAAACTTTGCTGATCCTACAGCAGACACTCAATAGTCCATTTATTTTCTCTTCCCATAACAAATGTCCATTGAACATGTCCCTTTTCCTCTTCACATTGAACATGTCCCTTTGCTTTTCTCTTCACATAGAACACATTCCTTTGTTTGTCTCTTCACATAGCCCACATTCCTTTGCTTGTCTCTTCACATAGCAAACAGTTCATTTATTTCTTCCACATAGAAATAGTTAATTTTCTCACCTTGAGAAGTCTTCACACTTTTTACCCTCCTCAGCGCACATCGCTCCAGGAGGTCTTCACACTTTTTACCCTCCTCAGCGCACATCGCTCCAGGAGGTCTTCTCCCATGCTCACACAGTGTCGGGAGGCACACATCTAACTGTCCTCCTCTCCCCAGCTTCACACAGCTTCAGGAGGCAGCAATCCTTCTCCCATGCTTCACACAGCGTTGGGAGGCACACATCTGACTGTCCTCCTCTCCCCAGCTCACACAGCGTCAGGAGGCAGCAATCCTTAGACTTCCTCTGGACAAATTATAGAGGCCTTAATTTCCTCATTCCGAACAGCTGAAGGCCTTTCAACTTCCTTAAGCCGTCCTGGCTACCTTTTCAGCCAACACCCTATAGTAATTGTGAATTTTCTAAACCAGGTGGAAATGTATCTCCTGTCTGTGACTACATCCACAGATTTACCTGACTTCCTGTCACAATATATATATACACACATATACAGTGGGTACGGAAAGTATTCAGACCCCCTTAAATTTTTCACTCTTTGTTATATTGCAGCCATTTGCTAAAATCATTTAAGTTCATTCTTCTTCCTCATGAATGTACACATAGCACCCCATACTGACAGAAAAACACAGAATTGTTGACATTGTTGCAGATTTATTAAAAAAGAAAAACTGAAATATCACATGGTCCTAAGTATTCAGACCCTTTGCTCAGTATTTAGTAGAAGCCCCCTTTTCATCTAATACAGCCAGGAGTCTTTTTGGGAAAGATGCAACAAGTCTTTCACACCTGGATTTGGGGAATCCTCTGCCATTCCTCCTTGCAGATCCTCTCCAGTTCTGTCAGGTTGGATGGTAAACGTTGGTGGACAGCCATTTTTAGGTCTCTCCAGAGATGCTCAATTGGGTTTAAGTCAGGGCTCTGGCTGGGCCATTCAAGAACAGTCACGGAGTTGTTGTGAAGCCACTCCTTCGTTATTTTAGCTGTGTGCTTAGGGTCATTGTCTTGTTGGAAGGTAAACCTTCAGCCCAGTCTGAGGTCCAGAGCACTCTGGAGAAGGTTTTTGTCCAGGATATCCCTGTACTTGGCCGCATTCATCTTTCCCTCGATTGCAACCAGTCGTCCTGTCCCTGCAGCTGAAAAACACCCCCACAGCATGATGCTGCCACCACCATGCTTCACTGTTGGGACTGTATTGGACAGGTGATGAGCAGTGCCTGGTTTTCTCCACACACACCGCTTAGAATTAAGGCCAAAAAGTTCTATTTTGGTCTCATCAGACCAGAGAATCTTATTTCTCACCATCTTGGAGTCCTTCGGGTGTTTTTTAGCAAACTCCATGCGGGCTTTCATGTGTCTTACACTTTCTCCCATCTCCTGACTGCATCTCTGGAGCTCAGCCACAGTGATCTTTGGGTTCTTCTTTACCTCTCTCACCAAGGCTCTTCTCCCCCGATAGCTCAGTTTGGCCGGACGGCCAGCTCTAGGAAGGGTTCTGGTCGTCCCAAACGTCTTCCATTTGAGGATTATGGAGGCCACTGTGCTCTTAGGAACCTTAAGTGCAGCAGAAATATTTTTGTAACCTTGGCCAGATCTGTGCCTTGCCACAATTCTGTCTCTGAGCTCTTCAGGCAGTTCCTTTGACCTCATGATTCTCATTTGCTCTGACATGCATTGTGATCTGAAAGGTCTTATATAGACAGGTGTGTGGCTTTCCTAATCAAGTCCAATCAGTATAATCAATCACAGCTGGACTCAAATGAAGGTGTAGAACCATCTCAAGGATGATCAGAAGAAATGGAAAGCACCTGAGTTAAATATATGAGTGTGACAGCAAAGGGTCTGAATACTTAGGACCATGTGATATTTCAATTTTTCTTTTTTAATAAATCTGCAACAATGTCAACAATTCTGTGTTTTTCTGTCAGTATGGGGTGCTATGTGTACATTCATGAGGAAGAAGAATGAACCTAAATGATTTTAGCAAATGGCTGCAATATAACAAAGAGTGAAAAATTTAAGGGGGTCTGAATACTTTCCGTACCCACTGTATGTATATATGTATATATATATATATACTTTAACTTTTTATAGTTATTTATTATATTATAATTTATTATTTTGTGTTTCAAACATTATCATACTCGAGATGTTATAAAAAAGAACGCACAGTAAAAAAAATCATATGTAAATAGTTGGTTTGGGCTGCTCGTCCTTAAGAATTACATGCAAAATAATTGTACCAATTTCAGCACCTAAAATCGGAAACAATCATACCGCCAGGGAGGTTAAGGAAGCCTTCTGTTGGGTCTGGACTGGGCAGGCTGCATTCCCACTCCTTGCTGCAGAAGCTGTTTGCATCATTTCAAAAGCACGATCCTTGGCTGCTGTTTGTATGTGGCTCTGGTCGGCTGTCCGCCAGGCCTGATTGTACATTGTTGGGACTTTCTTGATATACCAGTCTCACCTACCTCGACCTCTGAGTGATTTCTTTACTCCCTACTCACGAACATATTGGGTCTTGAGAATTTTTTGTCTTGGGTTTAAAGATGTTTGAAGCCTGTGGAATCCTTGCCTGCTAAAGTGAATGCTTTCTATATTGAATTTTAGAATGATGTTTTTGATACAGTATGTATATACTATGTGTTTAGGGTGTTAGACATCAGCTTTAAAACAATTGACTCTAACATTTAAAGAGAGCGCTAGAAAATTGTTTTGTATAAAGATAATTGTTTTTTATAAAGTATGTTTTCTGCATATGCCATTTTAATAATTTTAAAGTGGAATTAAACCCCCCCCAAAAAAAACATTTGGTATATTGTAGTTTACCAATTCTTAGCTGTAGTGGCTGCTCAAGTTTTCTTCTTTTAGGCTTTTTTTCCATTTTTTTCCACCTAAATAGGAAATCTAATGCAGAAATATTTAAGTATTGGTAAACTGCAAAAATAAACAACAAAACAATTGTTGTTCAATAAATACCTATCAATTATTTTCTCAAAGATTCTAAAAACAATATCAGTGGTTTCTTTCTTGTCCACTGTACAGTGTACCTCCAGAAATGTAATTTCCTGCTTCTGCGATCAATTGATACAAGTCAAATTTCAGACATTCTAGAGACAAAAAAGTTCTCTATATACTCTATAAGGTATATGCTCACATAAAGCGACACCAGCACTATAGTTTTTTTAATTAACATTGCTACAGGTGGTAAAGTGAAAGTATGTTTTTCTATAGAGAAATCAGTCTGTGGGAGGACACCATGAAACAGACATTTCTTCAGAATAGAGAAAAGTATAGGTTTGCAAAAAACTGTTGCTAAAATTCCTGCATTATATGAAGTTAATCAAGAGGGGATTGTTTTTTTCCGCAAAAAAACTGTAATTATACGTTCAAGGGACAGTCTACCCAAAACTAATGTTATAGTTTGGCAGCTCCAATATTTTCCATGCAACATGTTTACTTTAAATCTCTCAGCTATCCCAATGA
Source organism: Pelophylax lessonae (assembly GCF_965119305.1). Taxonomy (NCBI): domain Eukaryota; kingdom Metazoa; phylum Chordata; class Amphibia; order Anura; family Ranidae; genus Pelophylax; species Pelophylax lessonae. The sequence goes on along the minus strand of NC_138772.1, from coordinate 420,984,338 downwards.
CTAAATTGCTGTGGTTGATTTTCCAGGTCTTACACAGCAGTTACAAAAAAAGGGGAGGATATCCAAGAACACCCCTGTTCTAGCAAACATAAAGGGAATCCATCTATTTCTAACCCCTTATAACAAAGAAAGTACAGAGTATATATCACCTGATTTTTCTGATGGTATTTTGTCTATAGCAAATAGTAGGTGATGGCCAACCATTATGTAATCTACAGTATAAGGGTACCTTTATAAAATGTCAGTTAGCAGCTGATATGTGTGAACCCAGCCTTCATGTAACTCCAGGTTCTAGTTTGTCTACATCATAGCAAAGCTAAGCCCCTGGACTTGTCCAGTCACTGCAGCTTTCCTAGTCCTCCAGACTTGCTTAGCTGTCCTGACTCTCAGTCCTGTTGGTAAGGAATTTCTCCTCTAATATGGAGTGCTGATGAGTAGAGCACCTCTCCTAATGGTAGTATACCTGTCTTCTGGATAGTCAGGTCCTTGCTTATAATGAGTGTGAACACCTGCACACTCACACAGTCTGTAGGCCTCTAACAAAACCTGGACATAGGATTGAAGGCTTCGCCAGGGTCCCCCACTTTGCATTATTGCAAATCAAGAGTTACTTTTCCCATATATATATATATATATATATATATATATATATATTGTACAAAGGCAAAGTATGATAGGACTTTAATTATACCTTGGGCAACCACCAAATATCAAATATCTAGAAAGTGTAAAATATAACAAATTTTATTAATAATAATTTAAAAGACATCATAAAAACTTGTGATACAGTAGTTCATTACACTATCAATGTATATCCTAAAACAGGGGGTCTACGCGTTTCACGGTCAAACTGCTTCCTCAAGACCCGTAAGAATCAATAGAATCAAACCTGTAAATAACATTCATAAAAACTAGTACTAGAAAAAAAAAAAGAGAAAAGCATACATAAGTATTTTGTTCATACAGTGTACTCAGTCATCATTATATACAACTATTTAATTACACCCCCAATATGCAATACCTAAAAAAAGTTACATCTATAAACCATATTTACAAAAAAACAAAGCAAAACAAAACAAAAGAACAAAACAAAAATATTACACTAGTAAAGCTGGGGAATAGGGCATCCAAAAAAATTGAATAGAGGTGTCTTCCTGTTAGGTCAGTATGTCCGCCGGCAAGTGACAATTTTGAAAAAATAACAATATTTTTCAAATTTTTTTATATGAAATTCTCAAAAAAAATGTAAAAATCAAAATTTTTAACATTTTAGGCCAATTAGTTTTTTGCTACATATTTTTGGTAAAAGAAAATTGCAATAAGTGTTTTTGGATTGGTTTGCGCAAAAGTTATTGCGTTTACTAACTACGGGAAAGATTTATGTCATTTTTATTGTTTTTTGTTGCGGGACTGCGACATTGCGGCAGACAGATCAGACCCCTGACTGACATTTTTGACACTTTTGGGATTACCAGTGACATTACTACAGTAATCAGTGCTATAAATATGCACTGTTACTGTAAAAATGACACTGGCAGGGAAGGGGTTAACTTTATTGGTGATCAGTGGGTTAAATGTATCCCTAGGGGCGTGATTCTAACTGTGGGGGGGCGTGGCTTCTGATGTAACCACAGAGACATACGATCCTACATATAGTCTCTGCACTTACATCAGGAAGAATGACAGACGGCTGTATTTACATCAGCTCTCTGCCTTTCTCCCTCTCCTGCGGGAGATTGCGAGTGACTGGCGGACATCGGAGCCACCGGTCACACGCGAACGAGCGGGGGCGGGAGCGAGCCTCCGGCGGCGCATGCTCGCCCCCTACAGGGTCCTGGGCGAGCGATGTAGCCCTACGTCGGTTTGCCCAGGAGCAGCTGACCGCCGCAGTAAATAGTCGTGCGCCAGTCGGCAAGTGGTTAAAATACTAACTACGACATACAAAGCCATTCTCTCCCCTCCTCTCAAGACCTCCTGCTCTTAAGCTCCCTTGTATCCTCCCAAGCTCATTTCCAGAGCCTCTCCCATCCTCTGGAACTCTCCACCTCAATCTGTCGGCTATCTCTGACTCTGGCTGCCTTTAGGTGATCCCTGAAAACTCATCTCTTCACGGAAGCCTATCATGCCTCCAACTAATCTGTTATCACTTTCATCAGCTCATCCCCACAGGTATAACTTTTTGTACCACCTGCCCCACCCTCTTAGATTGTAAGCTTTTTTGAGCAGGACCCTCTTATATTTTATTGTATTGTAGCTGTAATGTCTCCACAAGCATGTCAACCACTGCATAAACTGTTATCGTTCTATAAATTCTGTATAATATTAATATATACAGTATATACTGTATACAGTATATATTAGCTAAACCCACTCCTTAGATGTTGTATCTGCAGTAGTTTTTTTACAGGCTAAGAAAATATCTGTTGCACTTACCAGAAGTTCTTGTCACGCCCCTTGAGCTGAACTGAAAGCATGAAATGTTATACCCCTTGGTGGGTACACTTCTGCTGGCCAACCTCCCTTCAACCTGTAAAGAATGTACAAGCACTCAAAACATCAGACAGGTATGGTCTTTCAGTCTGTATTCAACAGCATTCAGATCAGGACAGCTTATATACAGTTCATAAAGGGGATGTGACATTAGTTTGCCAGACCAATTAAAAATATACATATAATATTTAAGCGCAATGGACATAACATATACATAATAGGAAAGCAAACTCATTTATTCCCACAGAAGGTTCACACTGACAGGTACCCTTCATATAATTCTGATTGTATGGTGGACCAAGTCGCCCCTGTGTCTATTATAAAATAGAGAATTATGCCGTCTACGGTTAAAGGTATTGTTGGCTGATCAGAATATTGAGAGGATATCTGAAGGATCATGAGGGGACTACCTTCCGGGCAACCATATTGTTGTTTTCCCTGTCATTGTAATGGGTATTTTATGGTATGCTGCTCATTATTACCCTTGAGTTGCTGTCTTTGTTGGGGGTAGTTTCCAGGATTATATCCTGAAGTACCACTTTTGAACTGTGTGCATTATTTCCTCCAGTGTCCTAATTCCCCACAATTAAAGCATCTCTCATTTCTCTCTTTTATTTCCTCCATATCCTCCCCTACAGCTGTATCCCCCTCTATTTCCATATCGAGCATTATCAAATTTCCCTGGGCTATGCTAAAGTCCCTCGAATTGTGCTCCTGAAGAAGTCATGTGACCGTGACGATACGCATAGAGACGTATAGGCTGAATGCGGAAGTGCAGCATCACGGACCGCTCGGGACCCACATCCCCTACTACCTGCTATTGGAAACGTTAATTGTAAGTTCCTTCTTTATTTTTGATAAAAAGTATACTAAAATTCTACACCAGAGGAAGCTCTCTGTTTGTCCACCCTCACCTGGGAGTGTATAGGAAAATGTGACCCCCCTCGGAAGGCGCAAGGAGTGCAAAGGGACCCCGGCTACCAGCTGCATTCCTACAGCTGTAAGGACATCTATTGAGCCCTCCTACATATCAGCCCCCCCCCCATCCCCCGGATGAGTATAGGAGCATTGGAAAATCCATCTCTCAATGCTGTAACCTTACAGCAGTAAGGTTAGGGTGTAGCACACCCAGAAGTTTTACATATTGGCTATCACACCGTTCACTACCTGGTGTTGCAATCATTCTGGATCAGGGTCAAACAATGAGAAAGCCTCCCTGTCTCCCAGGCACAGACCCTTCACCATATTCATATAAAACTCATCATTTGCACCATTGCTAGGAAAAGGGCTTGAACTACAGTATACATTAACTCAGTATATCCTGACAGATTATCTACTCAAGGATTTACATAATAATCCCATGGGGATGTCCATGCAACATACTCTTTACATGTTACATTTTCAGGATTTGGTTTTGGAGCTGATTCTGGCATTTTACCAAGTTTACGCAACAATTTTCTTTCTCCAGGAACCTTTCTAGGAGGCTTAGGTGGGTCTAGGATTTTCCCCTTACCTAAGGATTTTCCCATCCTTTGGATGCAAAAAAGCGGTTATGCAAGCGGTTCCTAGTGTAGTGATAATATGCCTGATATTCTTTTTGCTGAATTCAGTACACCCCTAACACTCCGTCTCTCCCCCACTTGCTTTCACCTGCTCTGGGTCATGGCTGTTAAATTAGCCAGAGAGTTGCTGCGTCTTGAGGAGATGAAGAGTACAAAAATTCTAACATTTCATTCTGACAACAGCACAATAAGCAATCTAACAAAAGCACAATAAGCAAAACATGTGTATCACTCTTAACAGGTTGCAGGGAGTATTCCTACCACTATTTAAATTTGCCTAGGCTAATAATCTGTCCGTGAGCTACCTCAGTTCAAACAGATCTATCTCCTGTGCTCCCACAGCAATAGGGTTCTTTGAAATGTGCCCGCAATCAGGGTGTTATATGACAGGAAGTCTCACTTACCTCTGATGGTGATCCCACTTCTTATCACCAGTTCTGACAGGTAATACAGCTTGGTAGGTACATTTATGACGGCTAGCCTCCCTTTAACCTGTAAAGAATGTATGAGCACTCGGAAATAAGACATCAGACGGGTATGGTCTTTCAGTCTGTATTCGACAGCATTCAGGTCAGCACAGCTTATAAACAGTTCATAAAGGGGACGTGACATTAGTTTCCCAGACCAACTAAAAATATACATATAATATTTAAGCACAATGGACATAACATATACATAATAAGATGTATACATAACAGGAAAGCAAACTCAGTAAACAACATCTCAGTATAGCAAAATACTGTGCAACCAAAAATGTTCTCACAGCCCAGATAATAATGGGAGGAAATTTACATCCTCAACGGCAAAAATGTCTAAGTTGCAAAGAGAGAGATTTTCAGTAGAATTCTAAGTTTCTAAGTATAACTCCAGCATTCAATTAAGCATGACTATATAACATGTAAATAAGGCATTATTCTAACAAAGCACATTGTTATCATTCTTCTGAAAACTTCAAATTCTCCAACCCTTAATGTAAATTCTGTGAAGTTGGAAAGACATGTTTGAAGTCCAGCCTGGTTGATGACCATGGCTCCATCTATATATAGAGTGGAGTGAGTGTGTGTAGCCACCTACTCCACTGTATGTTGCTGGCTGTGGCTGAACCACCAGGTAAAAATAAAGGGGTAAAAAAATAAAAATAAAGCTAATTCAGTTACTACATCTAAGGACTGACAAGCTGCAATATATTGTATTTTTGTTTTTGAGTTTTAATACGCTAGAAGCTTGTTGATTTGAATTTTTAGCCTTCGTCACTTGTAACATAGCATGTCATATTTTTGTTAACAGCATGTGAGGCCATAATAGCATATCCCACAAATAGGCTTTGTAAATCCTGACTTTCAGCTGTCATTGAACTAATGTTAATTAGAACATGTACACATTTGAGTACATAGTTGTTATTGTTGCTTTAATTTAAGGAAAACGACTTAACCAGACATTGAATTTGATTAGATAACACAACTGTACACTGTTTATAAGTAGCAAGTGATAGATCAGCCACAGATGGGAGGAAAAGGCTTTAATTTGAGTGTGCTGATCTATTGTACCTTTGAGCTCCATACTACAGTTAGCTGAAGTTTGGCTCATCTGGCTTGGGCTCTGATGGAGGTGACTGTATGGCTGACGTTCAATGTAATCATGGCTAATGAGAGACAAGCAGACCTGCTGTGTTTTCTTATACATAGCATCTGCCATTTGGAGTTTTCTCTTCGTCACTTTAATGATAATAGCTTTCAAGAGACAACATTCACTGATTTAATCCTGTGTCCTACTCTACAGGGTAGTCCATCAATGTTTGTGTGCTTTTCTTTTATACAAAGGCATTCAAATTATAGTCTTAGTATTTACCAACCCAATAAAAACCTACTCCTAAACAACAGTGTAATGGATGCCTTGGCCACAATGCGTTTGTAGTGGCAGATTCTCTACTATGCCAGACCTTACATTTTTTAACACCAATACCATCACCAGTGCCATGAGCCTGTTTCTTTCCTGCTGACCTCATTATCATTCTATAACAAAATCAAAGGAGTCTGGGACATCCAACTCAACACACTGAAGCATTGAACAAACTGTTTGCAATATTTTTGTGAGTTGAAATGTACACATTTTCCACACTTACCTAAGTGAACCTAACAGTTATAGGTACAGTGCAAAGCAGTGGGGTGATGATGTTAATCCATGATCACAATGATGCATGGTTAATCCATGATCACAATGATGCAATTTCACATGATGTCATCACATGCATACCATCTATCAATAATGTATTATTTCCCATATTATTTCTCAACTTCATTTTATTATTAGAGTGGCAGGGATGAATTACTGTCGCTCATAAGTGTATTGATTTGGTCATTGCCGAGACTTTTGTGATATATCTGTATTCATAAATACTCTCTATATTTCTAATTATACAATTTTATGACATCAACAATATTTTCTAAATTGACGTTGTCTGAAAGTCTGTGTGTAGATAGTACAGTTGGGCTTATATCTCGATGCCAGGCCTGATAGTATATTTTCTAGCTTTTTACAGTAAAAAGGAATGTCACATTTCTAGAGTGAATGGTTCAAGGTAAATAAAAAAAAATGAGGTTTAATAAACATGCAATCATTTTTTGGTGGTGTGTTTTAAAATGGTTTTGGTATATAGTGAGAGATCGTTTAGCTTCTGGAGGTATATCAACCACCTAAATTGCATTAACAGTAGAAAAGGCAAATAGTGTTATTTAGAACAATAGCCAGGTATCAAAGAATGCATGAAAATGAGGTTATAGGCGCAGAGGCTTGGTCATAATACCTAATATGCAAGAAATGTAGTTCTAAGGTATAAGTCCATAGTAAGTCCTAAAATGTCCAGGGCCCTAGGGTCTTGGTGGAGTTTAGCAGACTCGGGGTATATACAGACAAACACAAAAGCAGAGAAGCACCTCTAAGTGCAGTAAGACAGTGTATTTTAACCTCCTCCCACCTGGCCACTGCATATGAATGGCCAGGTGGGAGCTTCCTTCTTCTGAGTGAACATTCCTGAACCTCATTTTGCACTGGTGCCTTTTCATGTGTGTAGGGTTCTGTAGCTGGTTTGCTGAGCCGCTCTGTAAGAAGCTACTGGCAGAGTTTCCTTTCCATAGGGAACGCCTCCTCGGTGATGACCTGGATATCAACCTATTTCTGGCAGTAAAAGCTCACTCTTGCTGCTCAAGAACAAGGCCAAACATCTGTCTTATAGAGGTTCTGCCACTCCAGCTTCAAGCTCCTCTTCTTTTAGGCAGTCCTTTTGGCACTCTCAGAGGAGGAATGCAGAGCCTGCCCTGCCCTGGTAATTATAATCACACCACCTTAACCCAGGAGGGCATGGTATACCAACTACAGGAACTTGGCAGTTGGGCAGCTCTCCTGTCTCAGGGTCCAATATTGCATCTTGTATTGCAGTTGCTGGATTTAATGGCTTGGCAATTGAAACCTAGGAGTTGAAAGTATGTGGGAGCTCTTATGCAGTCATACCTACAATACTGAAGGCCAGAAAGCCTTTCTCTAGCAAATTTTTCATAGGACTTGGAAGTCTTATGTTTCTATAAATATGGGATTGGTTGCATTTTATTATTATTATATAGTATTTATATAGCGCTGACAGTTTTTCTCCAATCAGGCGTGGAATTGAATTTGCCCTTAAGTATCATTAAAGGCCAGATATTGGCACCGGACATTTTTTCCAGAGACCATATGCCTCTCATTCATTTGTACGCAATTTTGTTTAAAGGGGAACTCATATGGTTATGACTGTTATGTCTCCTCTGTGTCGATGGAACTTGAATATGATTGTGAATGTTTTGCAGAAATCACCTTTTGAAGGTGTCGTGAGATTCTGTACTTTTGACTTGGAAAGTCGTTATTTTGGTAGCAATCACTTTGGCAAGGAGAGTTTTGGAATTTCCTGTAAGGAACCATTTATAGTACTCCATCAGGACAAGGTAATAGGTGTCCTCATCCATCATTAATGCCAAAAGTGGTTTTGAGTTTTCATTTGAATCAGGACATTGTCTTACCTTCATTTTTTGCCAGTCCCCAGTTACTAGGGGAAAGAGCCCTGCACACATTAGATATTGTTTAGGCTGTCAGGACATATTTGAAAATGTCCATGGCAAACAGGCAGTCAGGATTCATTGTCCATCCTTCTTCTAGGAAAGGCCTGGTGGCTACTTAGTTGATCATTTCACTATGGATTTGTCAGCTTATTGTCCAAGCCTATGACTTCAAGGGTAAGCATTCACCTTTTTCAGTAAAGGCTCATTTTACAAGGAGTGTGAAGACCTCTTGGGCTAGTCGTCATCAGGCATCAGTGGCTCAGATGTGCAAGGCTGCAACCTGGTCTTCAGTACACACCTTTAACAAGGTTTTACCTGATGGACGTAAAGGCTTACGAGAATGCTACATTGTTTTGCAGGCTGCAGAGTAGTTTTCTTGAGCCTGACAGTGGCTGCTGTGTCCCCCTCCTTCTCCTATGGGTACATCACATGGGACATCCCATGTAGTCATGATTTATAGCCTTTTATGTGTCCCATGATGTACAGTATGATAAAGAAAATTGGGGATTTTTGTACTTTCTTGGAGTACATCATGGGACACAGAGGTTGCGTCTGTTCCTGTCTGTTTTTTTTTTTCTGCCAGTGTTCATTCACCTATAGATGGCGCTTAACCCAGTTATTCATGAATTATAGCCTGCTTGGTGTCCCGTGATGTACTCCAAGAAATTGATTTTACAGACATGTACAAAAATTCAACTTTTCATTTGTGTTTTGATAAACACATTCACTATTCAAGTGTGGTGAACTGAATTAGTTGCTTCCTATTTCTATGAAAACCCACATAATAAATTGCTCATTGACATGCTTCTTGATGCACACTACTAACTGTCAATCAACATAATTTGTCTTGTCTTTGCAATAATTTTTTTAAAATTTTGTTCAACTTATTTTAAGGTTAAGCTCATTTTCATGTAGTGTTTCTTTTAATTTGTCCTGTATGGTAAAATTAATTAGGGCACACAATGTATTTTCAGGTGAATCATTTATTCTAGAAATTCAGCCATTCAAAGAAACTTCTAAGAAAATCAAATTAAAACATACTGTACATACATTACCCAAGTCTGTGTTGTATTCTGGAATGCTATTGAATGAGACAAACTGTGCAATTGACCAACATCCAATCAGTCATACACTATATTACACCTACACACACACATACACACACACATACACACACACACACACACACACACACACACACACACACGCACACACATACACAGACCACATGAGAAGCAAAATTACAAAATTAAAAATCAATAAAGCTCATCACAAAATGTATCTCCGTCAGGGCTACCTGGTTACCGCACCATTCTCCGCTTGTTGGTCGGGACCGCGCTGTGACGAAACGCGTAAGAGTGTGGGCACGCGGTGACCATAGCAACGGTACGTCTTGTGCGCCTGATGTCACACCGACACCCGGAAGTCCGGCGGTGGTTTCCAAGCCACGGTCCTGACCAACGAGCGGAGAACGGTGCGGTAACCAGGTAGCCCTGACGGAGATACATTTTGTGATGAGCTTTATTGATTTTTAATTTTGTGAGTGTATTTTATTTGGGTTTTTGGTCTTAATAAACTTGAGTGTGAATATGGATTTACACTATAAGTCCATTATTTATTTGCATGGCATGCGATATTTTGGAGGATTGACCCGGGCATCAGATCGATGGAGATCAAAAGGAGTCCTATGGTTCAGATGTCCTACTTGGTCTATTATTTTTGTGTAATTCTCCCCATTTTGAGGTATGTGGGCACTTCTTGGGGGGCACACCGGTGAGGTGGTGGTGCATGCCAAACTCAAGGACTTTGTGGATGAACACTGACTTGGACTACATTGCCTATAATGTCTATTGGACTTTCACTCACACGATTAATATATATATATATATATATATATATATATATATATATATATATATATTTTTTTTTTTAACACACATGACAGGCATTGTTACACATGTGATAGCGCTGTTAGTGTATACATATGATTTGATATATTGAATTAGATGTACGCACCTTGTCCAAATACTGGGTCACAGTTACTGAAAAACTGAATAAAAATTTAGCATCAGAAAATGGGATTACTCCAAATTCCTATGTTTTCACTTATAGTTGGTATTAAGCTGCACCCATTAAAACACACCTATTTAGCCTTGTCCAAGGTCCTACTAGAAAGGGGAAAGTGTGCTTAAATAGTTTACAGATGAAAAAAGGGAAAGTGTGCTTAAATAGTTTACAGATCACAGAGGAAAACAAATTTGATGGAAAACTACTTACCTTAGGTTAATAAAAACGAGATTCCCAAACTAAAGATTTTCTTATAGGCAAAAAGAGGAACCAGGGAGTTTGCTTTTAAAGTTTTTGCTAATGAAACATTCTTTTTAGGAGATTTGGGATTTTCTACACATTGTTTTAAATCTGAGCCACTAGAGGTATTTTTTCTCATCTTTTTGTGGAACTCAAAAAAACTGTCTTTGTCAGTCTTGCTTTCTTAATATCTTTTTCTTGTCTTTTTGCGTTGTTCTTTCTTTCTTACAGTTGTTCTCTATCAATGTCCCACTGCAGGAAAATGTGTCTGTGCTCATTTGTACTGACACAAAGCACCAACCCCTGGAGCATAAGGCATATGTCACATGTATCATTCACATGGATTAATCAGTCACTTCTCAGAATCTGTCTCCCAAAGTGCTCAAGTAGGTAAACAAGAAGGCAGAAGATTGAGATACATATGCAGCCAGAGTTGATGATGTGTTTCTGTGTTCACTGGAGCAGAGAGAAGTATCCCACTGTAATTGTTACGGCACAGCCGTATTTAGAAATCATTGCAGACTGTCAGTATAAATACCATGCTAGCTGACTGATTTCTCCTTAAAAGTTGATATGGTTCTAAGGTTGTAAGCCTTGTCTTTCTTGCACTGAAATTACTTTCTTGAGCCAGCAACCTGGAATAAACGCTAAAAAAGATTTTCTGCTCTAGCCACAAAACTGTGATAACCCTTTTTTCATATAAATATGGGGGGTTATCTTCTAAAATCTCCGGCATTTTAGCTGTTAAAGTGTTTTTTTGAGTTTATTAAATATATGGGAAACCCTTTGTTATGGGTGGATAGCTTGAAGCAATGGTGGTACCCTTAAACCCCATCTGACAATTCCCTGGATCCCATATGTCAGATATGAAGTGCTCCGAAGACATTTCTCTTTACCTTGACCTCTTTTTGAAGGCAATTAATAGATGTACTATCAGAAATCAGGTGCACTCTTTAAAAGTATTAAATAATAATAAAATATTAAAATAAAAAACTCCTCTAGAGTCCACTAGCGGCGCTTATCAGTCTATGTTCACCATATACTATGTATAGGTAAATGCAACAAAAAGAGTCCAACACCAGATGTGTAACGGTAGTCCAAATATTCAAAGTCCAGCCGCCAGCCAGTTGCAATATGACTGGACTCCTGAGAGGGATAAGATGACAAGACCGTGGTGAGGTGGAGGTCTTGTCATCTTATCCCTCTCAGGAGTCCAGTCATATTGCAACTGGCTGGCGGCTGGACTTTGAATATTTGGACTACCGTTACACATCTGGTGTTGGACTCTTTTTGTTGCATTTACCTATACATAGTATATGGTGAACATAGACTGATAAGCGCCGCTAGTGGACTCTAGAGGAGTTTTTTATTTTAATATTTTATTATTATTTAATACTTTTAAAGAGTGCACCTGATTTCTGATGTCTTTATATTTATAGTGGCAGCTTTTTGACATTTATTGTCTCATAGCACACTTGAGTGTGTATGCTAGGGTATATAGTATATACCCAGTGACAATCTATTTTATTTTGTTTTATCTTTTGTGCGCTGGGTGAGCAGAAACTATATTTTATATTTTTTCTTCTCCTAGTATAATAATAGATGTACTATATTGGATTACTTCTTAGGGTATCTATAAACATGAGATGACAGTCACCTAATCTGTCCTTTTTTAGACCAGGAGGTAATCATGTCTATAGTCCAGAAGTCCTAAAACACTTTTTGTTTAAAGGTGACAGCTCTGCTCCTCCACAGATGCAGTAAAGTGATAGAGCATTGTCACCCTACGACAGAATCACTAGGTGAAAATAAGGGGAATCCTTCAAAAAGAAAACAAATGCAACCAACACATCTAAGGACTGCTAAGCAGTGTTGGGGTAGTTACTCAAAAAATGTAACTAGTTACTAGTTACTTCTGTAAATTGTAACAAGATTACTTTACTAGTTACTGCATTTGAAAAGTAACTTCACTACTTATTATTTTATTTTCCTCTTTCTTAATTGACCGTGTAGAAGAAGATACATGACACTCTTTCTGCATAGAGTTTATTGTATAAACACAGGCTTTGGGAAACATGAGAACAAAACCTGAAAAAACAGAATAAAACATAAAGTGCAACAAAAAGTCATAAACTTCATCCCTCTCTATTCTTCCAAATAACAATTGTATCGCACGGCTTGGGTAACGCAGGAAAGCGCGTTCCTATAGCCTAGTAAAGTAGTGTAGTTACCTCCTATTGCCTAGTAAAGTAGTGTAGTTACCAATATTAATATTGTAACTAGTTACATTACTTAGTTACCAAAAAAAGTAATGTAGTTACTGTAATCAGTTACTTTGTAACTAGTTACCCCCAACACTGCTGCTAAGCATCACTATATTAAAATTTTGTCCTTGGGTTTAGATAGACTTTTAAGCACAGCTACAGTTTTTGCTGGATAGTATTAATAGCTTGGTGATTGATTTAATGTATTGCCTGGAACTGCTGTTTAAGTACAATTTAATATAGAGAAAAATGCAAAGACCCCTTAGAGATTAATTACTGTTACTGTTCAAGAAATGTTCTCCCTCTTCTTGGAACTTCAACCAATTCCATTTCTATTTTTTTTTTTTTATTATTCCATTCTTTATAATTCAACAATACATTATTACAGAAGAGTTACTCAGAGGGTGTGAAACGTAAGGTCCCAAATTGCAAGTTTCAGTATAGTTGCCCCTTTTTTGTTAAAGAATCCCTCCAATTACTGAGTTCTGTTGCGTACACTGATGTGTGATATAATGAAGCAATGAAGAGTACAGGGTCAAAAAAATTGGGCGTACACTTTTTATTATTATTATTATTATACAGGATTTATATAGCGCCAACAGTTTGCGCAGCGCTTTACAATGTGAGGTTGAGTGGAGAAGGGATTGAGTGCAAATGGGTAACGCTATATGAGCAGAGAGGGGGGAAATAAAGGGGGGAAAAGGGTTAGAGAGGATGCAGGTGGTGAGGAATACACTGGGGAAAGGTGGAGAGAGGAAAAAAAAAAAGGAAGAAAAATATATGATTGTAGGGGGTTTACCAAGGGAAAATCATTCAGTCCCTCAGTTGAGTCTGTCATGAGGATTATGTTCTGTCCATTGGGGTTGAAGATTATCATCTTTCCGGAATAGGAGGACAGTTTTCCATAGATCAGCAGGCAGGGGCGTATCATGAAATCAGTGGACCCGTGTGCAAGATCCAAAGTGGGCCCCCCCATGCTGTGTGAAAAGAAAAAAAGCAGTATGCTTTGCGAGCTGCAGTGAAAAATGGGCATGGTTTAAGTTGCAATAAATATTGGGCGTGGCTTAAAGAGGTGTTGTTAAATAGAGTCTGAGATGACTTACATAGTTCAGAATGTGGTAATGTTAAATAGGGAGTAACTGTGTTCTGGCCTTGCTGAGTGGAGTAGTGCACGTTTCTTTGGTAAGAGAGACCCCCCCCCCCCCCAGGCCGGGTGTATAGAGTAGCAGTTGGAGTACCTGGGTCCTGGCCCTGCTGAGTGACTCCCCTCAGCAGGACCAGTACCCAGGGTCTGCCACTTTATACATCAGGACTGGGCCTGGGGGGTCCCTCTTACCAAAGAAACACATGCGCCACTCCACTCAGCAGGGCCCGGACCCAGGTACTCCCACTACCACTCTACTATACACCTGGGCTCTCTATACACCTGGGCTAGCTGGGGGGGGGGCTCTCTTACTAAAGAAACACGTGTGTATGCCACTCCACTCAGCAAGACCACCAGGTACTCACGACTCCGCTGTTCCCAGTTGCCACCACGTCAGTACAGGCTGGAGCAGCTTCCAATCCAGTCCTCACATCAGCACCTGGCTCTTTCTCTCTCTCTTCACAGCTCCACCCTTGCAATTTATAGAGTGTGCCAATGCTGGGACAAGGTCATCCAGTACTCCTCACCCCCATATATACCCTTTTAGCACACATCACTCCTTTCAGTACAAATCCTCACTCCCCATATCCCCCTTCCAACATTAATCCCCCCAAAACCCCTCCATTCACAAATTCTCACTAAAAATCCCCCCTCTCATCACAGACCGCCCCCCACCCCATCCATCTCCCCCCTTCCAGCAAAAATCCCCCCTTCCAGCACAAATCCCCACTCTCACCACAAATCTCCACCTCCCAGCAAAAAAATCCCCCCGTTCCCCTCCTTTAAAGTATAAATCCTCCCAAATCCTTCTTTCTAACACAAATTCTCTTACCCCCCAACCCCCCACTCCCTCAGCCAAAACCCATTGCCTCCATTTTCCCCCTCCCAGTACAAATCCCCCCCCCATAACCCCCTTTCAGTATAAATCCCCCAAACCCATCCTCCTTACACAAATTCTCTTACCCCCCAATCCTCCCTTTCAGCACAAATCCCCCTCCCATTCCGCCTTCTGGTATAAACCCTATCCAAACCCCTCCTTCTTACACCAATTCTCTTATACCCCCAAATCCTCCCCACAGCACAAATCCTACTACTGGGACTGAGGATTTCTGAGTACCCCCCAGCATATTCTCAGCATAGGAAGTTCCAGTCCCAGTCCAAGTCTCAGCATAGAAGGCTGCAATATCTAAGTCCCACACAGAGGACACTACAAGTCCCAGCAGAGTGGGCTGCTATCAGTCCTCCACACACAGCATGAGAAAATCACAGCCTTCCACCCCCATTCACTCTTTGGCTGCCATATGCCATGCCCCTCCCAACTGTCCCCTTACATTAGTGTTCTCCTGGCGGTCCCCCTCCGAAGTCTGGGTGGCATGTCTCGCTATGGGGGGGAGGGAGCCAGAGCAAGTCTAAACAGGAGGAGAAAGTTACATCCTCCTCTGATGTGGGGTTCGTGCAAGCACTTAATTGGTTGCTAGGGCACTAATTGATCCTAGCAACCAATAATTTGGCAGGGTGGGCAGCATACGGGACTTCCTGCAGTGAACACCTTTGTCAGTCGGCCCCTGGTCAGAAGCAGTGGGGTAGCATGGGTTGAGAGAGAGAGATTGAGGGGGGCAGGGAGAGAGAGAGGGGTCAGGGAAAGAGATCGAGGAAGGCAGAGAGAGAGAGAAAGAGGGGCAGAAACAGAGAGGGGTGCAAGTAAAGGGAGAGAGAAGGGGCAGGAAGAGAGAGAGGGAGCAGGGAGAGACAGATGAGGCAGGGAGAAAAGGAGGGGGCAGGGAAAGAGAGAGAGAGAGATTGAGGGCAGGGAGATAAAGAAAGGGCAGGGAAGGAGATTTAGGAAGGCAGAGAGAGAGAGAGAGAGAGAGGGGCAGAAAGAGAGAGGGGGGCAAGTAAAGGGAGAGAGAAGGGGCAGGAAGAGAGAGAGGGAGCAGGAAGAGACAGATGAGGCAGGGAGAAAAGGAGGGAGCAGGGAAAGAGAGGGCAGGAAGAGAGAGGGGGGCAAGGAGAGAGAGAGGGGAGGGGGAGGGGAAGCAGAAGGAGCAGGTCATCAAAAGAGAAGGAGGGCAACGAGAGAGAGGGGGGGGGTGAGGAGAGGGAGTACAGGGAGGCAGGGGAGCAGGGAAAGAGAGAGAAGGCAGAGTCTGGCCACAGTGACAGTGCTCACTTACTTACATGGTCCCCAGGGGCTCACTGTGGGCTGCTTAAATAAACTTCCTGCCCATACATCCCCTTCATATCCTGACACAGCGCACTGGCAGGAAGATGTGCAGGAGAAGGCAGCAGAGCAGATCCAGCTTCCCCCATTTGTGTGTGGGGGGGTTGGGCTCTGTAACATAGACACACAGCGGTGTGACAAGCTGAGCCATGCTGGAGGTAGACAGAGCAGCGTGAGGAATGGATTCCCTCCTTCCAGAACAGCTGCACCTTCAGAGCTGGCTATCACTTGCACCAGGAGAACAGGGCAGTCATCAGAGGGAGGGGAGGAGAGGTCGGAGCAGGTGGATAGATGCGAGTCACATGTTTTCCGGGGTGTCTGGGAGGGGGATGGGAAATCATTTCTGCGCCCCTCAAATTGTTGTGGCCGCTCTGGCTGCCTGGTCAGAAGACAGATCCCCGCTCAGCACACATGGCTGCAGATCACTTCTCCATCAGCTAGGCACTTCAGTGGCTGTGGGTGGCGGCAGCCGGATCTATAGACCAGTAATCGGCAAATGCAGCAGCTGCCACCACCTCTGTGCACAAAAATAAAAATCCCCAAAGCTGCCGGCCATGTACACACTTCAAGGACCCAGCAGGGTGTGACAGGGCACAGTGGGCCCCCTGGCTTTGGGGGCCTGTGTGCACTGCACACCCTGCACACATGGATGATACACCACTTTCAGCAGGTCACCTGGATCAGGAAATCAGGGGTTTGTAGTCCCTGCAAAAGACAAAGTGTTTTTTCAACTATTCCACATGCTATTTCTCTAATCTGGTATATTTAGTGAATAAATGTTTCTTCATTTCACAGATGTAGTTCACCTGGTTGACCCACTCTTTGTAGGAAGTGCAAAGCTAGGGCGCCAATGTCTGAGAATCACAGCCCAAGCTGAATTGATGAGGTGTCTGTGAAGTGTTATTTGGGAAGTGGAGCATGGCTTAACCATTGCCATTACCATTCCTGGTAATCATTAGATGTTGCTTTGTGACCTTTGCTCATAAGTTCCACAGCCAAATTAAATAATTTGTCATGTGAATTGCAACTAGTAGGATTGAGAATCATTTTAAATGTTATCTCCACTTTTGTGGGGAAAAAAAATAGCACACAAATAGTGACACAAGTCGTATTGTAATTGATTTTTATTAAAATGTACTTTTACTTTGCAATCTGCAGAGCTGAAATTGTCTTTAAAATACAATACAATATGGCTACTTGGAGGAGTTTTGTACATAGATGGTGTACAGAACCCACCCTCCCCCGAAGCTTGTGTGATTGGCTTACTGATTTTTCCAGAAGTCTGCACCAATATACAATAAGTCAAGTTTTTTTGGCGATGGATCTACATCAGGGATCTACATTTTTATTTTTAATAAAGGAATTGAGTACAACATGTACAATGTACCCCATACTCATTCACATGGGGGGGGGGCGAGATCTGGGGGCCTCCTTGTTAAAGGGGGCTTCCAGATTCCAATAAGCCCCCTGCCTGCATCCCCCCATGTTGAGGGCATGTGGGCCGCTTTCTCACCCCCCCCCCTGGCCCCTCAAAATCCATACCAGATCTAAGGTTGCCCCCCGCCCTTTCCTGGCCTGCAAGGCTGCATGCTCAGATAAGAGTCTGGCATGGATTTTGGGGAACCCACGCTGTTTTTTTTTTTTTTTTTGGCAATTTTTTTTTAACATATTTGCATTACTGGTAATGGCTTGCAGCTGGGGAAATGAATTTAAATGTCATTTTTTTTCTGTATATATGTCAGTTTTGCTGCAGCAGGTTCTATACATCGTACAGATGTGTTACTTTACAGGTGGACTAAGGGGACCCCCCAGGCACTATATTTAAAGGAATTGTTATTTTTTTTGTTTCGCTTTAAGCATCATTAAAACCCCTGCTCCTTTTTTAAAAAACATTTTTGCATTGATAAATGTCCCCCAGGGCAGTACCCAGGTCCCCATACCCTTTATATAGCCAATAACTTGCATATATGCCTTCAACATGTTGATTTTTCAATTTTGGGTCCCATATTATTATTATTATTATTATTATTATATAGTATTTATATAGCGCCGACAGTTTACGCAGCGCTTTACAACTTGAGGGCAGACAGTACAAATACAATACACTTCAATACAGTAGGAATCAGAGGACCCTGCTCGTTAGAGCTTACAATCTAAGAGGGACGGTCAAGAGATACAAGAGGTAATAACTGTGGGGGATGGGCTGATGGATAAAATAAGAGTACAGTTGTTAGGTGGTTGCCAGATAGGTTTCTCTGAAGAGATGTGTTTTCAGGGATCGTTTGAAAGTAGTCAAAGTTGGAGATAGTCGGACAGATGGGGGTAGAGCATTCCAGAGGATGGGAGAAGCTCGGGAGAAGTCCTGGAGGCGAGCATGGGAAGTGGTTACAAGGGAGCTAGAGAGCAGGAGGTCCTGGGAGGAGCGAAGAGAACGAGTTGGTCGGTATTTTGAGACCAGATTAGTGATGTAGCTGGACGCCAAGTTATGGATGGCTTTGTAGGTTATGGTTAGTAGCTTGAATTTAATTCGTTGGTTGAGTGGCAGCCAATGGAGGGATTGGCAAAGAGGGGTAGCAGACACAGAGCGGTTTGCAAGGTGGATGAGCCTGCCAGCAGCGTTCATGATGGACTGAAGGGGGGATAGTCTTTTTAAAGGTAAGCCAATGAGAATGGAGTTGCAGTAATCGAGAGATGACCAGGGAGTGGATTAGAAGCTTTGTGGCATCATTAGTTAGGAAGGGACGTATCTTGGAGATGTTGCGGAGATTGAGGCGGCAAGCTTTGGACAGTGACTGGATGTGTGGCTGAAAGGATAGTTCAGAGTCCAGGATTATACCTAGGACCTTGGCATGGGTGGACGGGTTGATAGTTGTGCCGTTGATGTTGACAGAGAAATCAGGGGAAGAGGACCGTGGGGGAGGAAATACCATGAGCTCGGTTTTGGACAGGTTGAGTTTGAGGAAGTGATATGACATCCAGGCTGATATGTCTGTTAGTAAGCTGGTGATGCGTGAGGAGACTGAGGGAGTGAGCTGAGGGGGTGGAGAGATAGATTTGGGTGTCATCAGCATAGAGATGATATTGGAAGCCATGGGAGGCAATCAGCTGACCCAGGGAGGAGGTGTAGATTGAGAAAAGGAGTGGTCCAAGGACAGAACCTTGGGGGACCCCGACAGAGAAAGGAAGAGGAGATGAGGTAGTAGAGTTGTAAGTAGCACTGAAGGTGCGTTGGGATAGGTAGGATGAGAACCAGTGAAGAGTACGGTCACGGAGGCCAAAGGAGTGGAGTTTTTTGAGGAGGAGGGGGTGGTCTACTGTTTCAAAGTCAGCAGAGAGGTCCAGGAGGAGTAGTACAGAATAGTGTCCTTTGGTGTTAGCTGTTAGTAGATCATTTGTGAGTTTAAGGAGGGCAGTTTCAGTGGAATGTTGAGGGTGAAATCCAGACTGAAGGGGATCAAGAAGATTGTTCTTAGTCAGATGGTCACTCAGTAGGTTGTAGACCAATCGTTCAAGGAGTTTGGAGGAGAAGGGGAATAAGGAGATGGGGTGTAGATTGTGAAGGTTGGTGGGGTCCAGTGAGGGCTTTTTAACTACCTCCCACCCGGCCATAGTACATATACGGCCAGGCGGGAGTCTCGTCCTTCTGAATGGACGTTCCGGAACGTCCTTCAGAAGGAGAGAGATCGCGCCTCCGCGGGCACGCGCCTCCGCGGGCACGCGCAGCGGCGCGATCTCGATGTGCCTGTATCCCTTGGACACAGAGCGACATCATTCGGCAGGAGGGCCCTGTGATTGGCCCTCCTGATCACATGACGGCTGTGTCCAATCACAGCCGTCATGTAATGTAAATAGAGCCGTTGTAACGGCTTCGATCTCTTCTCCTCACTGACAGATCCTGTCAGTGAGGAGAAGATCAGAGGATCGGTGCTGCTGCGGGGGTGATCAGTGAGTATTTCTAATTACTCACTGATCACAGGGGGGGTCTGTGCTGGTAATCAGAACATTGATTACCAGTGCAGCCCTGGGGGGGAGGGGTGCCACTAAGCCACCAGGGATGCCCACCCATGACCACCAGGGATGCCCACTATGGCCACCAGGGATGGCAAGCAGGGCTCAGAGAGCCCCCCAGCGCCCTCCCTATCAGTGTTGCCCACCAATGGCATCTATCAGTGCTGCCCACCAGTGCCATTATTGCCATCTATCAGTGCCGCCCACCAGTGCCCATTATTGCCCACCAGTGCTGCCTATCAGTGCCCATCAGTGCCCCCCATCAGTGCCGATCAGTGCCACCCATCAGTGCCGATCAGTGCCGATCATTGCTGCCCAACAGTGCCACTATCAGTGCCCATCAGTGCCCATCAGTGCCGCCAATCAGTGCCCATCAGTGCTGCCTATCGGTGCCCATCAGCGCTGCCTATCAGTGCCCACCAATGCTGCATATCAGTGCTATCTATCAGTGCCACATATCAGTGCCCATCAGTGCTGCATATCAGTGCTACCTATCAGTGCCCATCAGTGCTGCATATCAGTGCCACCCCATCAGTGCCACCCCATCAGTGCCACCCCATCAGTGTCTCCTCATCAGTGCCTGTCAGTGCGGCATCATCAGTGCTCATCAGTGCAGGAAAAAACATATCTATTTACAAAATTTTATAACCTAAACAAAAAACTTTTTTTTTTTTTTCAAACTTTTCAGTGTTTTTTATTTGTGCACCAAAAAAGAAAAAACCTGACGGTGATCAAATACCACCAAAAGAAAGCTCTATTTGTGGGGAAAAAATGACACAAATTTGGTTTAGGTACAGCGTTGCATGACCGCGCAATTGTCATTCAAATTGCAACAGCGCTAAAAGCTGAAAATTGGTCTGGGAAGGAAGGGGGTTTAAGTGCCCTGTATTGAGGTGGTTAAGGATGGGAGTGACTAGTGCGTGCTTTAGAGAATTAGGGAAGATGCCAGAAGAGAGGGAGAGGTTGAAGATGTGAGTTAGAGAGCGCAGAATAGAGTCAGAGGGTGAGCGTAGCATGTGCGAGGGAGCAGGATCCAGGGGGCAGGTGGTTAGATGGGTGTTAGATAAAAGTACAGCAACCTCGTTAATACTAGTAGGGTGGAACGAGGGAAGTAATGATTGTACCTGTGGATATGGGTTGGTGAGTGGGGGAGGTTTCTGCACATTGGAGATCTCCTCGCAAATTGTATCTATCTTATTTTTGAAGTGATTGGCGATCTCCTGGGCAGTGAGCGAGTTAGAGGGTGGAGTTGGTGGAGGACACAGTAGAGAGTTATAGGTAGAGAAGAGATGACGGGGACTAGAAGAGAATGTTTGGATGAGCGTGGTAAAATAGGTTTGCTTGGCAGTGAGGAGGCAGGAATAATATTTTAGAAGGGCAGATTAACTGTATATTTGTTGAAGTCATCCAGGGACTTAGTCTTACGCCACAGGCGCTCAAGAGCCTGGCTACATTTTTTGAGACTTCGGGTGCTGTCTGTTTGCCAGGGTTGTAGGGGTCGGGGCCGAATTCTGCGTGTAGTGAGGGGAGCGAGCTTGTCTAGAGAGGATGACAGCGAGCTGTTATAGATGGAAGTGGCTAGGTTGGGGCATGACAAGGGTGATATTTCATCATATAGATGGTCAGTGGCAGAGTAGAGCATAGAAGGGTTGAGGTGGCGAAGGTTTCTACGGGTAGCTGTTAGGCGGTTGGAGAGAGAGGAGGTGTAAGACAGGGAGAGTGCGAAACTAATATGGTGGTGATCAGAGAGTGGGAGAGGTTTGTTGGAGAGGTTGCAGGGAGTGCATAGACAGGAGAAGACAAGGTCAAGGGTGTTGCCAGTGGAGTGTGTAGGAGACTGTATCCATTGCTTTAGGTCAAGAGACTTTAAGACATATACTTTAAGGCTGGGTTCACACTGTGTTCAGAGCGGCTCGCAGCAGGAGTCCAGTGCGTCCCTGTCCACTGTTTCAGGTTGGGATCTGAAAGGGACCAGAAGATGCACAGGACCCTTCTTTAAACTGCTCCACAGCCGTCCCTGACCTGTGTGAACTGGCTCCATTAAAAGCCAGTCACAGTCTCCTGACATGTGAATTGGATGTGGGGAAACCTGTATCCAATTCGCACCAGTGTGAACCCAGCCTCATAGGGTTCGTGGTTCAGGTCTGCACTTCTCCACATGTTCAGGAGTTCTGGTTTGAACTGGGGGGGGGTGATGTTTTCTTCTCAACAAAAACGGAGTTACACTTTAAGTGAAAGAAAAATTAAATGTAGAATTGGAGAGCATTTGATATGGATAAGACCCCACTGACATTAGACTGAGCTGACAAATACAATTGTTGGACACAAACATTTATTCTGTAGTGTTTACAGATAACAGAACAGAACAGAAACAGAGAGAACAGAGAACAGAAAATCGTTCTCCATACTTTTACTGCACCTTAGATTTTTACTCCAAGAACTGCTGACTATAATAGGGAAGTCAGATGTTGTTAACAGGTACTGGATAGAATTGGACACACTGTAGTTTTTATCTGGCAGAAAATCATAGCAACAGCTCCTATAAAGCTAAAGCTTGAGACTTGTAGTGTATCTAAAAAAATGATGAAAAATTTAGTTTTAACACCAAAGGCTAGAAAATATATAGACTTATTGATTGGTTTATTACAAATCCTAGACTGAAAATTAAATTTTACGTTAGCGTAAATGTAAAGTGCACTGTTAGCACATATCATCTTCCAGTGCAGACCTGGGGAGTAAAACATTATTTTCAGCCTGATTCCATCATGCAGGATATTTTATTATTAACATAGGCATGTGCGTTTTGGTGTGCTGCAGCGCAGAGGCATTGCCTGCTGCCTTAGTGCATTGGGGAACTATTGAAAATGGAAAGCACTGTAATGTGTGGAAAAAAACACATTTTACCATGCGTTGCCATAGGGCATTACTGGTGAACCTTGGCACCCCAGATGTTTTGGAACTACATTTCTCATATTGCTCCACTACACTGCAGAGTGCATGAGCATCATAGGAAATGTAGTTTCAAAACATCTGGAGTGCCAAGGTTCACCATCACTGCCATAGGGCATGAGTGTGATGGGTCCTTAGGCAACATTAGTTAGCACGTTTCGGTAGCATTCATTTTCAACACACCTCTGCCGCTCTGGACTTAGGCTGGGTTCACACCATCTGCGTCGCGGCTCACAGCAGGGGCCTGGTGCGTCCCTGTTCACCATTTCAGGTCCAAATTAGGTCTGAATTTTAGCCTGAATTCAGACCTGAAACTGAGCCAAAGACTCACAGGACCCTTCTGCAGTGTGCTTTGTGGCTGCCCTGAAGATGTGTGAACCAGCTCCATTGAGAGCCGGTCACACTCTCCTGTCATGCGAATTGGATGCGAGGAAACCCAGCCTTACACTGCATCACAGTGCACAGTAATGCGATACTATGCAGTGTGGTGCACTGCAACAGAAAAAAGGTCCATGTCCATATTTTTTTTTTTTTGTTATGGTGCTTTGACAGCCCAATAATTTGATTAGGCTGCCCTAATACAACAAACATTAACACATAACACAACTCATGATAACGTAAACGAATGAATTAATTAAAGCAGATCTGCACTGTGAGCACCACAAGCCAAAAACAATATTTAATTCATTTTTAATAGTCAAAGCAAACTCCCCCATCCATGTCTCCATGCTTTATTTTGTTGAGAAATCATTTTGAAAAACAACCCCCTAGCCTTTCTGGCCATGGCCATCTTGAGTAAGGGCAAATGATTCATGTAGCATTTACTTCCTGGATACCATCTGCCTTTAGCTCAAGCATTCATGCAGGAGAGTGTGGTTGGCTGAGAACCCCCCCCCCCCCCCCCCCAATCCATGTCTCTATGCTTTATTTTGTTGAGAAATCATTTTGAAAAACAACCCCCTAGCATTTCTGGCCATGGCCATCTTGAGTAAGGGCAAATGATTAACCACTGTACGTCTGCTCACATTGCTGCTACTGCAGCAATGTGGCTCGTTATCGTCCAGCGACGTAGACCTACGTAGCTGGACTCCTCCCCTTGTGGGCGGCGCGTGTGAGCCCCCGGAGGCTCGCTCCTGCTGTGTTCAGTCACAGTGGGAGTCGGGCCAGGGGAGGAGCATCGGCGATCGCCGCTGCTCTTCCCCGATCGTCGGGGGAATCGAGTGTGGAGATCCGCCCGCTTGTGTAAACAAAGCGGGCGGATCGCCTAAGTGACAGGCAGTGACAGATTGCAGGGTTCAGCATAGCTGAAAATGCAATCTGTCCCTGTGTAACTCAGTCACCTCCCCCCACACATGTCAGTAAGCACCAGGCATACATTAACCCCTCCCTCTCCAATAAAATTAACCCCTTCCCTGCCAGTGTCATTTTTACAGTAACATTGCATATTTATAGCACTGATTACTGTAGCAATGTCACTGGTACCCCCAAAAGTGTCAAAAATGTCAGTCAAGGGTCCGATCTGTCCGCCGCAATGTCGCAGTCCCGCAAAAAAAATCGCAGATCGCCGCCATTACTCGTTAAAAAAAAAAAACACCAAAAATGACAGAAATCTTTCCCTTAGTTAGTAAACGCAATAACTTTTGCACCAATCAAAATACACTTATTGCGATTTTTTTTACCAAAAATATGTAGCAGAAAACAAATTGGCCAAAAATTTTAAAAAATTTAGATTTTTACCTTTTTTTGGGGGGGGGGGGAATTTCATATAAAAAAACGTGAAAAATATTGTTATTTTTTCAAAATTTACGCTTTTTTTTTGTTTATAGTGCAAAAAGTAAAAATCGCACAGGTGATCGAATACCACCAAAAGAAAGCTCTGTTTGTGGGAAAAAAAGGACGTAAATTTCGTTTGGGTACAGCGTCGCACGACTGCGCAATTGTCAGTTAAAGTCGCACAGTGCCGAATCGCAAAAAGTGGCCTGGACGTAAGACAGCAAAATCCTCCGGTGGTAACGTGGTTAATGTAGCATTTACTTCCTGGAATCCATCTGCCTCTAGTTCAAGCATTCATGCAGGAGAGTGTTGTTAGCTAAGAAAACCCCTCTTGCGGACTGCTGAAATGGAAGAACTCATCCATGTAGCTCGAGATACGCCGACGAAATTCCACAAGAAATGGGCGTGTTGGACCCATTATACAACTACCGCGGAATTTTCCTCTCTGTGTAACCCTTGATTCTGGGATAGGCCAACCTGTGGATCCTTCGACCCTGTTCTTCACCTATGGACTCACATGCATGCTCACCCCCCAACCTTTTTAGGTCTGCGTTCGATTTGTTTCCGCATACATAATGTTCCATGGTATTCCCCCCCCCCTTTTTTTTTTCCCTTCCCTCACCCCCCCCCTCCCTCACTCCCCCCTCTTGCCCTTTCACACGCTGCTATACTGCCTTCCATCTTTGCCCTTCTTACCCTCCCCATCCCTCTCCCCCTCTTTCCCTGTCCCCTGTCCTGCTCGGGTGCTATTGGGCGGTTTGGCTGGTCCAAATGGCTCGCACCCTCCCTGTCCTTCCCCCCTGGAACCCCTCCTTGGGTTCCCCCCCTACGCAGACAACTACCCCTCCCCGCCCCTGGCCCTTTTTTGCCCCGGGGTCGGGAGTACATCTCCACACCTTCATGCTCCCTTTAGGCTCGTGTTCCCATGTTAGGGATGCCTGTGTTTTTGCAAAACCCTACACCTCCCCCCTGTTTCTGCTACTGGGATTACGTCTCTCCCTCATTCTATAGACTTGGGGGGATTTTGCTTTCTCTGGGCTCCCCTTTTTGTCCCCATTATGCTCTTTTGAACACTGACCATTCTAACATGGTTGCTTACTATGATCTTTTCACTGTTTTGGGTTTGATTGCTTGTGATCCAATGTAAGCTGGGATAGTTGTCAAATGTTATGTTGATGTTATGCCATTGTTCTCCATTTCTGTTTGTATCTCCATCTGCATTCCATGCTTCCTGTAACTGTTCCTGTTCCTTTTGAAAAAAAAAAAAAAAAGAAAACCCCTCTTCTTCTCCTCCCCTCCTGAAGACTCCTGGGATGTATGACATCATTTACCTAGGCAAAAAAACAGGAAGTGACTGAGGAAATGTAAAATAAAAAAAGGTTAAAACAAGTAAATATATTATACTTTCCTATCTATTTACTAATGCTAGCAACATTAGAATTGAAAATATAATCAATGTTGATTGGGAGAATGAAGTTCCACTTTAATTAATGCTACGTTCCAGAAAAGTCGTGTAATGGGCTTATAGGCATTTATTAGCATGTCACGGTTGCAATATAAGGTGTCTGTACTGTTCTGAATGTTCCGGTACAACAAAAGAGAATATGAACTTTAAGATATAAGCCACTGCAGCTCTGTACTTGGTTGAATAATACATTTAGGCATATAAAACTTTCACATAGGGAACTTCAGAAAGAATGAAAGTTGTGAACATAAGACAAATTTCTCAATAATTTGCCTTTGCTATACAAGTTGTAAATATCACTGTTCTACCAAAAACTTTGTAAATGCAATTACAGGTTATTAGATAATGTTATTTATACAGGCCCATTTCAGAAATGTTAAAACTTGTATTACTAACCTGACAAAATCACTGCTGATAGAAATATAGTTTATTAATGACATTCAATAATTACAAATTAAATATTTAACTGTTTTGCAAGCTCCCTATTGTTTGAGTAATTTTACCGTACTCGCTTTTTCCCCATGATTTAATATATTTGTTTCAGCACAATAATCACTTTTCCACTTTGCTAGATTCTTCAATTATTTTTATTCAAGAATGCACAACACATACAGCATCAGTACCAACCTGAACTACTGTATATACACTATACTCTACACAACTAAAGAACATGGCATACAAGTATTTGTGGATAGACTTATCCATGCTAGAATAGACTATATAAAAAAATCTCATGAATGGGTGCAAATAAGCCTAGCTTTCTTTATGATGATTTCTATATGATGGCTGCAGCCACTGATCAGTGTATTCTGACAGTGCCGAGTCCCACTGTCAGAATACAATGTCCCAGCAAGGGGAATTCATTCATCTACCTTGCCTGTGTGAATTCATTGCAAATACATTATCTTTTTATAAGGATTGGGACACCTGCCTTTATACGCACATGAACTTTAATGGCATCCCAGTCTTAGTCTGTAGGGTTCAATATTGAGTTAGCCCACCCTTTGCAGCTACAATAGCTTCAACTCTTCTGTGAAGGCTGTCCACAAGGTTTAGGAGTGTGTCTATGGGAATGTTTGACCATTCGAATTTGTGAGGTCAGGCACTGATGTTGGATGAGAAGGCCTGGCTCGCAGTCTCAACCTAATTCATCCTAAAGGTGTTCTATCAGGTTGAGGTCAGGACTCTGTTCAGGCCAGTCAATTTCCTCCACCCCAAACAAACTCATCTGTGTCTTTATGGACCTTGCTTTGTGCCCTGGTCCAAATCATTTGGTGGAGGGGGATTATGGTGTGAGGTTGTTTTTTAGGGGTTGGGCTTGGCCCCTTAGTTCCAATGAAGGGAACTCTAAAGCTGTCAGCATACCACTATATTTTGGACAATTTCATGCGGGAACAGTTTCGGGATGGCGCCTTCCTGTTCCAACATGACTGCGCACCAGTGTACAAAGCAAGGTCCATAAAGACATGGATGAGCGAATTTGGCGTGTAGAAACTTGATTGGCCTGCATAGAGTCCTGACCTCAACCCGATAGAACAACTTTGGGACAAATTAGAGTGGAGACTGCGAGCCAGACCTTCTCGTCCAACATCAGTGCCTGACCTCACAAATGTGCTTCCGTAAGAATGGTCAAAAATTCCGATAGACACACTCCTATACCTTGTGGACAGCCTTCCCAGAAGAGTTGAAGCTTTTATAGCTGCAAAGGGTGGGCCAGCAATATAGTTCCATTCCCCTGCGTAGAGCACCGTGGTACTATGCAGCCTTGCCGGCTTCTCTTAAGGCGCATCTGACTATAGGCCCCATGCTCCACGTCTGCTATTAGTCCCCGCTATTTCCTGATTTGGGAAACCCAAGCTTCCCCCTGGGTATGGCGCTTGGCCCGTTTCGCCGCCTATTTGAGAGAGGTTGTTTCCAAACCTCTCATTTTTTTATCTCTGTGCATGACCTTCGGTCTCCACACTGACGCAACTGGAAGGAATGTACGGGTTAAACCTCTGGCAAGTAGTACAGCTCCACCATTTTTTACGAACCTTAAGACTGCCCCTAAACTTTCAACGTCAACTGACAAGTCTGAATCTTTCGGTGCGGACAGTGGTCCCCTTCCCCATTCCCTCTCTAAGATGTACTCGCTATTAATCCCCCCCCCCCCCTCCGAAGGCCTTAAGAAATCAAAGAGAGATCTCGATTGGACCTTTATGCCCAACCAACATTGGAATATCATACACCTTGCCCTGAAATCCTCCATATGTATGCGTATTCGGGAAGCTAATTACAAGTTACTCACACGTTGGTATCGCACCCCGTCGGTCTTGTGCAAAAACGTTTCAGGTGCCTCAGATCGTTGCTGGAGATGCCATGAGGAACAGGGGACTTTACTTCACATTTTTTGGTCGTGTCCAAAAATAAAACCGTATTGCTCGGAGGTTCAAATGATCCCTCAACAATTTATGGATTTTCTGATACAGGAGGATCCTGCCTTCTTCCTACCCCATTGCTCACAAATTCCTCTTAAGACATCAGAAATCAGTTCTTCACCACAAAGTCCCCGCTTGGATTATATAGGGCTGGAAGGATCCCAACCCTCCTTCCCTTGCTGTGTGGCTTAACAAGGTCAGGAGCATTAATGCTCTGGAGGATTTAGTGCTGACCGCCTAAAACAGAATCGAGCAATATACTAAAATGTGGTCATTTTGGAACATGTTTGTCTATTCAGATGAGGGCAAGGCTCTACTGGAAAACTGCTCTAGAGATTGAAGACTTCCTGCCCTTCTTGCTGACCCAGACGCTCGCCCCATTACCTCTCCCCGTTAAGCCCCCCCTTTTTTTTTCTCTTTCTCTCCCTCTCTCTTCCCCACCTTCCTTCCTTTCTTAATTATCTGGTGCTTGTTGGAACCCTGTGGCTCCCCTGCTTTCCTTATCCCTTCTTTCAAAAATTGGAGTATCTGTCTGAGCGAGTACTGCAGTATTTTCCATGGTTATTTCCTTGTTCTCAGATGAGAGATTTAATTTATCATTTTATTGTGTTTGATGTCTAGTTCTTCCTGTACCACTCAATTTGGCACAATGCTATCTTTGTTCATCTTGTGTGAGATATCGCACTGATTTTGTATTGTTCTGCTCTGATGGATGCTTTATTTCTATAAATAAAGAATGTGAAAAGAAAGGGGCATATTTTGGAATTGTTACAGAGGTGAAGGTTGCAACATTTGGAAGGTATTTGGATTTGGAGCTGAAGGGACAGGTCCAAGTCCAGGACAACACCTAGCACTCTAGCATCATCCAACATATTACTGATCTTAAAGAGGAAGTAAACCCTCCTCTGACACTTTTCACTATAGGTAAGCCTATGATAAGGCTTACCTATAGGTACTGTAAATATCTCCTAAACATGTACCGTTTAGGAGATATTTACCTTACATGCAGCCAGTGACGTCACTGGCGCATGCGCTCTGAAGGAACGGCCGCTCATGCCGTTCCTTCAGAGACCCGCGCCGTAACCATCGGCGTCACCGCGGCTCCGGGCAATCAGATGGCCGGATGCCGCGATCCCGGAACACGGGCGACTGGACATGTCGCCCGTCATAGAGGAAAGCGGATGGCACGACGGGGGCTCGTTCTAAGGTAAGTATTTCATAATGAGCTAGTATGCGATGCATACTAGCTCATTATGTGTTTCTCTTATAGGTTGCAAAAAGAAGAGAATTTTTTTTTTTTCAGGTTTACAACCTCTTTAATGGAAAAGTGGGGGGAAATATTATTTTCTTTACAAATATTTCATTTTAGGAAGTGGTGTGATATCCATACTGACATAGTAATTAGTAAATTACTAATGCAAGAGGGGACTGAGAGGGTGAGATGAGGTGTAGAAAGTTAAATTTGGGTGTCGTCAGCATAGAGATAATGTTTGAGGTTATCTGTCACAATTTAGCTTGCAGTGTTCCTGCCCATGTAATTCCTACCTCCTTGCTTCAGTGCTTCTCCAAGATTCCTTGTACATATGGTATTTGGCTTCTGTGCTCACCTATAGGTGTCATCTGCTATTCTGTGGGTCGATATTTTCTTTTCCATCTATCACTTCCTGGCCCGCCTCCCAGTTTGCTTACCTAAATAACACATGCTCAGGGCAGCCTACGTTGCCTGAGCAACTTTCCAGTTATCTGAGCTCCTCTTTGCCTACTATTATGTGTATTCTGTATTTGACTTGACTGTATTCTGTATTTGACTTCCTGTGTACGTCTTTGTCTACCATCTGTGCTTGCCTGCTGCCCACCCTCACCTCGGCTTGTTTCCTGTATTTCCTTATGTCTCCTGCAGTTGTACTCCTGCTGGGTGTACCTAGGGGCCAAAACTTGGTTCCAGCTTGTTGCAAGTCCATCCCCACCATCAGGGGCGCTGGTGAAGAAGCAGGCTGGGGCTTAGATTCAATGCCCTGGGGAACCCCCAGTTGACAATCTACAAGGGCCTACTATCACAGACACCTAATATCATTGTAGCACCCTCCTAGGTAGGTGCTAGGAAGAAGCATGTGGGTGGCCCTGTCTGCATATCAGGGGGGCCTGATCATTAATTTAAGCTCTCACATGCTTCCAAGTGTGACCTGTTGTGCCTGGGAAGTCTCCCCACTGTATCCAATGAGGGCTTTTATTGGACAGTGGAGGAAACCAAGCCAATAGCACACCAGGGCTTGTGGCTATCTCAGTGGACAGTGTTTTACCGCAATGCACCCTGGGATGGGCTATAAGTCTAAGGGGAGCATGTGACAGGGCGTCTTTGGCAGGAAGCAGAGTCCCAGGATGAGGGTGACGGTAGTGAAGGTGTCCTGGGCAGTCGGCCTAGAGGACGAAGGTTGAGCTGAGCTGCAGAGAGAGGAATCCAGAGTGCTGTGGACTGAGTGGAGCTGCTGGGCAGAAGTTTCGGGGAAAAACAGTGTCGCTAGTACTCGAAACCGCCCAGGGGTCTGCCTAGGAGAGGGGACCACTCCAGAAGGTCAGAGGGATCTGGGAGCCAGCTAACCTGTGTAGCAGGGTTAGAGAAAGGGGGTGTCAGTGTCTAAGCCCTGCTGATAAGTGAGAGAAAGATTGTGCCGGTGTGGGCCCTGAAGTGTTTAGCTGCGCAGCAGTAGTACAAGTAGCTACCTCAGCAAGGAGTGCTTAGGGAGCTCAAGAGCACTTCTTCATGCAAGGAAAGCAGTCCAGTTTGGAGTTAATAGGCAACAAGCCAGCGTTAACCGGCATTTAGCCAGCATCAAATCAGCACCAAACGGCATTTACAGTTGTCCCCAGCAAATTGTGCATAGTTGAGCCAAAGGAGTATCCCGCTCATTCCCTTCTCCCATCCAAGTTTTCAAATAAACCTAAAAACCCAAAGATACTGGACTGGTCATTGTCTCAGTGCTCACACTTGGAGAAACATGCACAAAGTTACTTTTGTTGCTCCTGGTGACCCAGGGGGATCCATATCCAGCAAAACGGCTGGGAATCCTGCTACATTATCGACTGACCAAGAAAAGACATTTAGATGGATAAAAGAAGGAGTCTAAGCACAAAACCTTGGGACAATCCTTTCGAAAGTGAGAGAACCTTTACAAACACATTATTCATTGTTGAATATTTACTGGACAATGAGCTGGACTCCTGTCAAACAAATTACTATATTTTTAGAAATAGATATGAGACCAATTTACCCGTGAAATAATTTATTTTGCTGTTCATAGCACACCCAGGTTGATGGCCTGACTTTTCTCTGCAATTAGGCAATATAACTTACCCTCTACTCTGACCTCAACCTGTAATTAGACAGTGAAGGAGAGGTAGCATAGTGATAGTGTATCTTTCTATTCACTCTATCTCCTCCTGTTAGAATGCACTCTGCCAGCTTGTGTGCACTGCAAAACAATTGATTGGTTCCTAGTGCTGCCCCTCGTTCTTTGTGTGATTCCTTATGTAGAGGGCCCAATTAGCCATTTTCCCTCCCCAGTGTCATGTGATTCGTTAATGTTACAAGGTCTCAGGTGTGAATGGGGCGCAGGTATGTTAAATTTGGTGTTATTGCTCTCACTCTCTCATACTGGTCACTGGAAGTTCAACATGGCACCTCATGGCAAAGAACTCTCTGAATATCTGAACAAAAGAATTGTTGCTCTACATAAAGATGGCCTGGACTATAAGAAGATTGCCAAGACCCTGAAACTGAACTGCAGCATGGTGGCCAAGACCATACAGCAGTTTAACAGGACAGGTTCCACTCAGAACAGGCCTCGCCTTGGTCTACCAAA
This sequence comes from Pelophylax lessonae, assembly GCF_965119305.1. Classification (NCBI taxonomy): domain Eukaryota; kingdom Metazoa; phylum Chordata; class Amphibia; order Anura; family Ranidae; genus Pelophylax; species Pelophylax lessonae. Next base: position 420,951,790 of record NC_138772.1, on the reverse strand, counting down.
AAAGTTGAGTGCATGTGCTCAGCGTCATATCCAGAGGTTGTCTTTGGGAAATAGATGTATGAGTGCTGCCAGCATTGCTGCAGAGATTGAAGGTGTGGAGAGTCAGCCTGTCAGTGCTCAGACCATACGCCCACTCTGCATCAAATTGGTCTGCATGGCTGTCGTCCCAGAAGGAAGCTTCTTCTAAATATGATGCACAAGAAAGCCCGCAAACAGTTTGCTGAAGACAAGTAGACTAAGGACATGGATTACTGGAACCATGTCCTGTGGTCTGATGAGATTTGGTTTAGATGGTGTCAAGCTTGTGTGGCAGCAACCAAGGGAGGAGTACAAAGACAAGTTTGTCTTGCCTACAGTCAAGCATGGTGGTGGGAGTGTTATGGTCTGGGGCTGCATGAATGCTGTTGGCACTGGGGAGCTACAGTTCATTGAGGGAACCATGAATACCAACATGTACTGTGACATAATGAAGAAGAGCAAGATCCCCTCCCTTTGGAGACTGGGCCAGAGGGGAGTATTCCAACATGATAACAACCCCAAACACACCTCCAAGATGACCACTGCCTTGCTAAAGAAGCTGAGGGTAAAAGTAAAGGACTGGCCAAGCATGTCTCCAGAACTAAACCCTATTGAGCATCTGTGGGGCATCTTCAAACAGAAGGAGCGCAAAGTCTCTAACATCCAACAGCTCAATAATGTCGTTATGGAGGAAAGGAAGAGGACTCCAGTGGCAACCTGTGAAGCTCTGGTGAACGCCATGCCCAAGAGGGTTAAGGCAGTGCTGGAAAATAATGGTGGCCACACAAAATATTGACACCTTGGACCCAATATGTACTCACTTTTGTTGCCAGAGGTTTAGACATTAATGGCTGTGTGTTGAGTTATTTTGAGGGGACAGCAAATTTACACTGTTATACAAGCTGTACACTCACTACTTTACATTGTAGCAAAGTGTCATTTCTTCAGTGTTGTCACATGAAAAGATATAATAAAATATTTACAAAAATGTGAGGGGTGTACTCACTTTTGTGAGATACTGTATATTTAACATTTTTACTGATCTCATAATTACACATAATTGGTGTTTTATATCTACATCAAGTTCTAATACTTCCTATTTTCAAGCTTTTTTACTTTAGAACTATTGGTGTTACCCAGATACCAGTAGCTGGTTGAATGCATTCATTTAGTACCTGTTAGGGTTATTAAATAAGGTAATTCAAATAGCAGTATGTAGACAGTGCAGATACCCTTATCAGCCAACATTTCCTTTCTCTAGTGATTCACTCCAGACTACAATGGTGTAAACAAATTTGTACAATATGGCCCCACACTAGTCTAAACTATAACCTAAAGTATACATAAAGTATGCAATAAATGTTTGTTTTTAAAAAATGCATTGGAAGCAGCATTCATTTATAAATGTTACTACAATAATTACTTGTAATTGTAAATTAATTATAATTTTTCCGGTGTTTAGGTCATTCTAATGTCCTGGATTTTTATGTCATAATTTCCAACTTGAATGCAAAAAAATGCTATTTTTTCCTTACATAAGGGAGAACTAATGTTCACAAATACTCACCTCCTCTCCATCCCTTGCTGGTGCCAACATCGATTTCTCAATTTCTTCACGGTGTTAAGTCCTGTAGAATGACAAAACCCCATTCCTTGAATTCTGGCACAATGGTGTTCTGAAATTCTACACTGAGCTGCGCATGCGCAGCTCACTGTACATGCTAAAGAAGGTTCACAAAAAAAAATTGAAATGTTTTGGAAATCTCATAAAACCCTGTTCTATTCGCAACAGAAAATAGAAAACATATCAAATGTTTAAACTAAGACTTGTTTAAAACGACATTATTTTTTTCTTAAAATGGTACATTTTCTTAAACAAGTTGGGACAGGGCCATGTTTACTACAGTGTAACATCCCCTCTTTTTTTTAACGTCAAAGCCTGGGAACTGAGGAGAATAGTTGTTAGAGTTTTGGGAGTGAAATGTTGTCCCATTCGTTCCTGATATAGGGCTCTAACTGCTCAACAGTTCTGCGTCTTCTCAGTCGAAATTTTCATTTTAAAAAATACCAAATATTTTCAATTGGCGAAAGGTCTGGACTGCAGGCAAACCAGGTAAGCAACCAGACTACTAGGAAGCCATGATGTTGTTATAGATGCAGTATACAGTTTAGCATTGTCCTGCTAAAATATGCAAGGCCTTCCCTGAAAAAGACATCATCTGGGTGGGAGCATATGCTACCCTAAACCTGGATATATCTTTTAGCATTTATGTTGCCTTTCCAGATGTGAAAGCTGCCCTTTCCATTTGCACTAATGCACCACCGTATCATCAGAGATGCAGTCTTGTAAACTGAGCCCTGATAACAATCCTGATGGTCTCTCTCTTCTTTAGTCCAGAGGACACTGTGCCCATAGATGCCAAAAAGAATCTCAAATTTGAATTTGTCTGACCGCAACTTTTCATCTTGCAACAGTGAAAGAAGACAGGGTTTCTGGATCATATTCAGATATGGCTTCTTCTTTGCATGATAGAGCTTTAACTTGCATTTTTGGATGGCACAGCAAACTGTGTTCACAGACAGTAATTTTGGAAGTGATTTTGGAAGATCATGGGCATCCAATATTGCCTTTTGGCCTAGTCCCAGAAATTTTTACTCACAGCAGAAACCGATCTGCAGGGGCCGGGCACTGGATGTCCGCTGGCACTGGCTGATCATTGGGCAGAGACACAGAATGGAGCTCTGCCTAGGTAAACAAGGCAGAGTTCCATTCTGACAAGGGAGGGGGTAATGGATTTTGTGTCCCTGCAAAAAAAACATCACTTCCCTTAGTAAAAGCACCTAACGCAGTACACAAAACACTGGCTAGGCACACAGTCAACCCTTTCATCGCCTTAGATGTTTAACCCCTTCTGAGCCAGTGTCATTAGTACAGTGACAGTGCATATTTTAACCACCTCAGCCCCGGAAGATTTTACCCCCTTCCTGACCAGGCCCTATTTTGCGATTCGGCACTGTGTTATTTTAACGGACAATTGCGCGGTCGTGCAACGCTTTACCAAAACAACATTTACGTCCTTTTTTTCCCACAAATAGAGCTTTCTTTTGGTGGTATTTGATCACCTGTGCGATTTTTTTTTTTTGCACTATAAACAAAAAAATAGCGACAATTTTGAAAAAAAAAAAAAACAATATTTTTCACATTCTGCTATATGACATTCCCCCCAAAAAATATTTAAAAATCAAAATGTTTTAACATTTTAGGCCAATTTGTTTTCTGCTACATATTTTTGGTAGAAAAAATTGCAATAAGTATATTTTGATTGGTTTGCGCAAAAGTTATCACATCTACTAACTACGGGAAAGATTTATGTAATTTTTTTTTTTTTACTAGTAATGGCGGGACTGCGACATTTCGGTGGACAGATTGGACCCCTGACTGACATTTTTGACACTTTTGGGGGTACCAGTGACATTAGTATAGTAATAAGTGCTAAGAATATGCACTGTTACTGTAATAATGCCTGGACCCTTGGAATACAAAACCCCAAAGGTGCTCTGTGCAGGGTGGTCTGCAGGTCCAAGGCCGTGGCCCCTCTTATATAGGGGACCCAGTCCTTGAAGGTCTCCAAGACAAAGCTCTCCGTGATGGGTGAAGATTGGATTTTTGCTTATAGCAGCTTCCTGCGGTGGGACTGGTGAGACTATTTTAAATATTTACATAGTAAAAAAAACCTTAAAGGTAAAAATTGCAGACTGTAAATATTGTATGCACTGTTCCCATTAATAAGATTACAGAGACTTGTGCCAAGTGTGTCTCTGCTTATATTTACATCTATTGTAGCAAAAGTATGTTTTAAAGCATATTGTTATTACACTGTTTCTTACCCTGAGCTGATCACTTCAGTAGTATCAGCTATGACAAACAAGATTCAGCCTAAGCTGCTCTCACCCCTTTTGTTTGTTGTATTCGCCCTGGTGTATAAGTACCCACATGTTCCTCTCTGCCTTGATCGTGTGTCTATGGCGTAGGCCTATTCGCGCACGCGGGAATCTTCGCCTTTAAGTACAGGCGTTCGCCGCGTGGGGGGGCCTGTTCTAATGAAATTTGGCGTGCACATGGACGCCATGTACCACGCCGCACATGCATAAAAGGGCGCGTTCTGCAAGGAGCTGTCTCCAACACACTAGCCTCTGTCACACGCTGAAAGGGACACAGAGCAGCAGCAGCTGGGTTTGTGTGTGAGTCACTGTTGGTGTTACTGGCACAAACAGGTCCTTTATCTGGGGATAATCATTGCTGTGTGCATTAGGCTGTATAAGCGTGGCACAAGCCTTGAGTACACTTAAAAGTTAGTACCTCAAGTTTGTCTTGCGATAAAGCAATGTCTGCCCAAAAAAAGGGCTGGAGGGAGCACAGGTGGAAAGGGCACTGTGATGCCACCGTCAGTCCTTCAAGGTCCTAGTTCTGCTTCCACTGTGTCTACTCCAACTGATAAGCCAGAGGCAATTAGCCAATCTGAGCCATTACGGTTGTCAGGCATAGTGGCTTCTCCATGTACTTCTGCCACAGCCTATGTTACCAAGGACAAGTAGCCAGCCTGGAGGGTAGGATTGCTGACATGATTGCAGCACCACATGAAGGAAAGAAACAAGATAGATCCCCCTCTCCTGAGCCACCCCCTGAATTAGTTTAGGATTGGGCAGTGGATGTGGAAGATGTAGCTGATGGTGACCCTATGGAAAGTCAAGCTGAAGTTTCCACTTCAGGGAAGTGTCAGAGTCAGAGGAGTCTCTATCAGACTCTCAATCCCAGAGATTGTCTATTTAGTCTCTTACTGAGATGGTCCGGTCTGGATATAAATTTCCTCACCTAGAGACAAGTGAAGCCTCTTTTTCCTCACTAGGCACATTACGCCCTCCTCAGAATCCTCGGACATTTCCCATACATCCGTTCTTGGAGCAAGAAGTGTATAATGATTAGGATCATACTGATAGGATTTGTGTTCCTTCTTAAAGGTTTTCATTGTTATATCCTATGAAGGAAAAGTTTACTAAGAAACTCTTTTCGTGCTGCCATTTTTTTGGCAAAACTGAGTATCATACTGAAACCAACACTGACCCCCATAAACTTTGTAGGCACCCCAAATAAAATCCAGGTAGCAGAAGAGAGAAGGGCCTAACTCTGGAAAATGCTCGCAAAGCAACCCGGCTTAAGCATAGAAACCCTGCAGCCAGTTCCCGAAAGTGCTAGGAAGAAACAAGATAGATCCCCCTCTCCTGAGCCACCCCCTGAATTAGTTTAGGATTGGGCAGTGGATGTGGAAGATGTAGCTGATGGTGACCCTATGGAAAGTCAAGCTGAAGTTTCCACTTCAGGGAAGTGTCAGAGTCAGAGGAGTCTCTATCAGACTCTCAATCCCAGAGATTGTCTATTTAGTCTCTTACTGAGATGGTCCGGTCTGGATATAAATTTCCTCACCTAGAGACAAGTGAAGCCTCTTTTTCCTCACTAGGCACATTACGCCCTCCTCAGAATCCTCGGACATTTCCCATACATCCGTTCTTGGAGCAAGAAGTGTATAATGATTAGGATCATACTGATAGGATTTGTGTTCCTTCTTAAAGGTTTTCATTGTTATATCCTATGAAGGAAAAGTTTACTAAGAAACTCTTTTCGTGCTGCCATTTTTTTGGCAAAACTGAGTATCATACTGAAACCAACACTGACCCCCATAAACTTTGTAGGCACCCCAAATAAAATCCAGGTAGCAGAAGAGAGAAGGGCCTAACTCTGGAAAATGCTCGCAAAGCAACCCGGCTTAAGCATAGAAACCCTGCAGCCAGTTCCCGAAAGTGCTAGGAAGCTGTTTGAGTTTGTCGCCCTGGACAGTAACGTCGACCCGCCAAGATTTGTCCTCCGTCTCCCGGTCAGGAGGAACCAGCATAAGTAAATCAACAAATTGAATCAACGCTAAATCCTATCCTGTACCTCAGTGGGAAGGTGCATGCTGGTCGGTAAAACCGCCCACAAAGTTCACAAACTGAACTAGCCACAGGTGCGGATATGCCCATGCGAAACAAAACTGATTTGACTACTGCAAAAATGCGCTCTTCTGGTGGGTTCGATACAGCCGCATTACTGGACCTACCCAAAACCAAATCACAATCATACTAACTGAGGTACGGAGACGGAGCAGGATGCCTATCATGAGATCTGGAAGACCTGGATGCAATTGCGCCATCAGAGGGTTGGGCTGGCAGACACCCACGACATCCAGTGTCCACAGGAACAGCAGGGGACCCACCCAGCCGGGGTGCAGGGAGCCCGGGGACAGCTAGGGAAGAAGGAACCTCCAAAGCCTGTCACCGCCCGGGGAAGCCAACAGAGCCATGGCACCCGCCCAGTAGGGCACAGAGAGGTGATGAGGTAGGAGGAGAAAGCCAGTGACATGCTGCTGCACACAAAGAAGCCAACAGGGGGGACCCAGGACTCCGGGAATGTACAGGGTGGGTACGGGCTTGGCTGGAAGCAGAATCATCCCCATGTTGTTGCAGAACCTGCGGGGTGGAGTCCCGTAGGCGGCGGGGAGAGGATCGGGGGATCGAGGAGGGAACAGAGCCAGTCCCAGTGGGGCCAGTAGCTCCAGATGACAGATGGGAGATCCCCACATCATATCTGGCCCGGGAAGGACTAGTACTTATCCGGGACGGGGGACGAGAATGCCTCTGGGCCATGGAGGTCGCAGGCCTCCCCTCAGGGATCTCAGGTGGAGGGGCAGCCAGAGGGGGAGCCTGGGCAGGTGAAAGGAGAGAAACAAGCCAGTCAGCCTGACCTTGGTCCACAAGCTCGCAGACTCTGGATAGGAGAAAGTCAGTGTCAATGCTACCAGATTAGGTAGCCAAAGTTCTTCCAAAGTTCTTTCTTTGCATCTCTTCCAGCTATGTTTCTTCAAGCAGACCCCAATTTCCCAGGGGGAGGTACTTTTACTGAGCTCAGGCCCAACCCCATACCTGTGACTCTGTCTAATCTTCTTTTGACCATTTACCTCCTTCTTAATCCAAGCTCCTGGCCATGCCCTCATCAATCAAGGCTCTCTTTCCCTAAAGGGATCAAGAGGCCTTCATTCTGTACTATATTGTATTTTGCTGAATTTTACATAACTACATAACTGAAATTCACCAGTAAAATGTCAATATTTTTTTTCATACTTTTTACTCCATCCACCAGGTTTTAGTACATTGTTGGGAAAAGTGATTCTAATACTGATCATTTTGTTACATTACAGTAGTGCTTTTTATACCATTTAAATAAGTTCTTTTTGAAACTACTATGTGTCTTCATAAAAGTGTGTTCTTATACAAATAAAAACAATTATGAATGTAAGGTTATTATTATTGTTGTCAACCGTTACTAAACTCAGGAGCCTGCATTCACTATATCTGGTCTCCCACAATACACAGAACATGGAAATGCAATTATTTTAGTAAATATAAACTGCTAAAAACCTTTTCTCAACAGCAGTGTATAGCGGTCTTGTGACTTCTATCCGTGTCTGGTTAAAGCTTGTAGAAGGAATTATCATTTTCCTCTGACTATCCTATGAGTCTGCATGACCCCTGACAAAATGTCGGGACAGTGCTGATTGGCTCCCTAGAAAAAAAAACTCTATAGCAATACCCACCAAACTGAGCATGTGCAGAGTGACTGACTCCAAAGGCTCTGTACTATAAAAAGATTGATTGGGGACTGTGGAAGAAGGGGAGGATCAGGGAAAAAAGGATCAAATAGCCTTTTTACGCAATGTGGAGTATTAACCCCTTAGGTTCCACAGTGAGTTTTACAAACATGCTTTACTGTATATACAGACTGATTTTTCCTGTTGTGGGTTTAGCAACACCTTAATATACAGTGATTTTTGTGGTTTGTTGTTTGTTTATGAAATGAGTGTAATTAAAATATTTAAAGACCAACCGCATCTTTTTTCTTTTTTTTAGATAGAGTGAAGGGTTAGACTAGAGCCTCTGTAATTTTCTTTTGCTGTCTTTGTTCCTTTGTTCTTTTTTTTTCTCTCATTCTCTGTTAGGGCAGAAAGCAATGGTTAGACATGATGGGATGCTGATGTTGCTGTCTGTGTCCCAGTGAGGCCCTGCAAGTATTTAACACACCCGCCTCATTTTGTTCTGTCTTCCCTCCGAAGATAATGGGTCCAAGATCCAGCCATGACTGCATTCTTCGCCACCACCGTGTCTATGTACTTAGAAAACAAAAATTCCCCCAGAGACACAGAAAAGGTTTGTTTTTGGCAAAATAGACTTTTCAGGTCTCATTTGTTCAAAAACTTTATCTCCTGGGGAATTTTCAAGGGTAAACTCAAGTTTAAATTCCCATAAATATGTAATAAATAGACTGGAAGAGTGTTTTAGTATAGATATTAAAAGTATGGTATGAAGTACATGGACATGGTTACATTTTATTTCTTATTAGCAGTTATGTAAATCCTAAACAGTAATATTAGTCTTACATTACATTGTATAACAGAATTATCATGTATGTTCTTGGTAGCTCTACTAGTTGGGGCATTGCTTGTTGAGGAAAACTATACTAAACATCGGGAAATAAGTCAGGAGAGGAGAGGTCAGTGACTTAATATGAGGAGTTGAGAGTTGCTTGGTCAATTGAATTCCCATAATGTTTTCTAATTATTCAAGATGCCTGTGTACAATGTGGTAGTCTCTTGGTTGGGTGGTGGTTCTTGTAGGCCGTTCTTTGATGTGCCAGACCCACCCACAGTATAAATTTTATATGGATCCACATGTCAAGTGAGGAAATTTGGTTTCTTCACTGGTTATTTGATTTGGTGCTATGCTATGCTCCAAGTGATGAGGTTTGGTAGTATTAAAAGATATGTGTAGCGCTAGCAGAAAACCAATTCTTCAAAAAATTGGTGCCATAATTGTGTACTCATAAGTGCAATATAACCATACAAAATAAATTTGATTATTAAATCAATAAAATAGAAAACACATGGTGTAAATAAAAAAGTCCATGCAAAAAAAGGAGGTGAATATGCAATCAGAACAGTGTCCAAAGTGTATCAAACACAATATAAAGTTAGTGCTGAAGAATATTCAAGGAACTACAGGTCCCAGCAGGTAAGTCCAAAAGCCGCAGAACCAGGGGTAGGATGAAAGGAAACAGCCACACCCGTGCAGGATCACCAAATAAGCAAAGTAGCAGCTTACCAAAATGAATGGGTCAGCCAAATTAATGGATAGACCAATACAAGCTTGATGGTAATACAATGAAAATCCACTAGGTGTCACTTCACCAATTTAGGCGATTCACAGTCAGCAATTGGTAACATATGAGAGATGATAACAGGGACATAGTGTGACTCCGTAAAAGCAATAGGTTTATTAAAAGTCATATGATAAAACACTCACATTTTGGAAGGCATCATACAGCATGTAAAAAATAGTGAAGATCCAAATGTAGCGGCGTCTCCAAGCACACTAACATCGAAAGTGGGGGCGTGGTCACGTCACGTCTGATACCACCCTGATACCACCCACCCTCAACCTATTGCTTTTACGGAGTCACACTATGTCCCTGTTATCATCTCTCATATGATACTGATTGCTGACTGTGAATCGACTAAATTGGTGAAGTGACACCTAGTGGATTTCCATTGTATTACCATCAAGCTTGTATTGGTCTATCCATTAATTTGGGTGACCCATTCATTTTGGTAAGCTGCTACTTTGCTTATTTGTTGATCCTGCACGGGTGTGGCCTTTTCCTTTCATCCTACCCCTGGTTCTGCGGATTTTGGACTTACCTGCTGGGACCTGTAGTTCCTTGAATATTCTTCAGCACTAACTATATATGGTGTTTGATACACTTTGGACACTGTTCTGATTGCATATTTACCTCCATTTTTGCATATACTTTTTTATTTCTTTTTTATTGATTTAAAAATCAAATTTATTTTGTATGGTTATATTGCACTTATGAGTACACAATTATGGAACCAATTTTTTGAAGAATTGGTTTTCTGTTAGCGCTACACATATTTTTGTATTATTATTTTAGGGATTTTTTCTATGAGTCCTATGTGTGCTACTTTCACAAAATTTTATTCCTAATAACTAGCGCAGAAATTTTACCCACCTTAGTATTAAAAGATATAATGGTGGTAAATGAAAATGAAATTCATGTTTCATGTGCGTTGCCCTTCCATGTGTTCTTTGCTATGAAGGCCAGTAATAGGAAGGGGGCAGAGGCCATTTTCTTTGTTGTTAATGTGTACTGGTGAGTGGACATACTGGATGCCTTTGCTGTAATACCATCAGCTGGGGTTCCATTATGCCCCCAATTACCTTTCAGAGGAGGGATGGGCCACCTCCAGGCTCACCTGCCCCCTATCTATCCATTAGCTTGCATGTGCTTCCACTGTGAAGACTCTTATAAATTCATTAGAGTAGGACTGCACGTAAAACAGGGTGCCGTGGAGTGGCCCTGCAGCTTTCACATGCGTTTGCAAATGTGTGCTAACTAAACCCCTGTTTTGACGCAAACTGTTAGACAGGTTAATTTGGTTGGTAAGCAAACTGGCTAGCAAATTGAACTAGGAATTTTATTTTTGTTTATTTCATGTGCGTTGCCCTTCCATGTGTTCTTATCTTTGCTATGAAGGCCAGTAATAGAAAGGGGGCAGAGGCCATTTTCTTTGTTATAATGGTGGTAAACCTTGTTACATTATAGACCCAAGAAGTGGCAGCACAACAAATATGGACTGATACATTCTCAGAATGGATGGTAATATGATAGTTGACATGAAGTTTGATACTGGGTAACAGAAATACAAATTTAAAAGAACTCTGGGTACATTTAAAATAAAAAAGTGACGGCTGAAAATAATATGATCCAAGATGAATATATCGTTCATTGCCCAGCCAATAACGAGTGGAAAGAATTTTTGCATTTCCTAGAAACCCAGCATGTCTACTGCAATTGTTTTCTCTTATAAAACCAAACAGTGAGAGAATAATCACTTACCTCAGAGACTAGTGAAACATGTAGGTTTTTGTAGTTCTTAACAGCTGTTGACAAGTTTCATGTGTTGGCTCTATAGATCCCAGTGTGTCTTTTCAATATCCATCGTTCTCTTTTCTTTGTTCCATATATACCAGATAAATGCACCCATTTTTATTGTAAGAGAGAACAATGAAAAAAAAAAACTTCAGATAAACAAGTAGCTTGTGGAGATAACTGCTTGCCACATTGAAATGTAATTTCCGCTTTTTACAAATAAATAAATGCTATTTAGATTTGTATAACACAATCTTAGGTGGAATATTAAAAGAAGGCTGTTTGATCTATAAATACCTTGTATATTCTTTGGTGCAATTTCCCTCATCTCCCATTTCTCCCAAGTGAAATCTATTACTTTCCATATACTATTATCGCCCCAGGCTTGCCTCTGGCTTGTTTATTTTCACTGGATGGGAGCATGGAAGGAGAATGTTGATGAAGACTTTTGTTTAACAATTCACAGTTATAGACTTTTTTTCCATTTAGTTCTATCTAAACTTCTGAAACTTTGCATCGTATTGAAGAAAAAAATTGTCTGGTAGCTGACAGATGCTTTACCAAGAGCACTGGTGATATACAGGGAAACATCTGCCAATCCTTTCTGCTGCTGGCGCCATCCTCTCAGCTTTACCAGTGTGCATGCTGTGCATAAAAAGGGAAAGGTTTGTACACTTTTCTCTATTAAAAAGAGGGCTATTAGTGTCAAGTCAAATATAATTTTCCAGCATATTGGAACAGTTCTGCACTCTCTAAACTTTTTAATATCTGTTAAAAAAAAGAAATTGCCCATATGTAGTTTTACGAAGTTTGTATGTCAATGCTAGAAGCCTGGCCAACAAGATGGGAGAACAGGAGCTGCTAATGTATGAGGAGGATTTCGATTTTGTGGGAAGTTCAGAGACTTGACAGCTCTCATGATTGGCTGGCGACCATTCATGGGTATTCCCTATATCGCAGAGATAGAGAAGGTAGAAAAGGGCGATGGGTATGTCTGTATATTAAAGCTGAGTTCCACCCAGGGGATACTTTTTTTAATAAAAATACCCCTGGGACAGTCAGGGCTAGTGCATTCCACAATGGCTAGCCTCTGATCTGTCCCGGGTTGCACTTACCTTTTAGGAGAAATACTTACCTTGAAAAAGTATTCTCCAGCGCTGCCATCTCAGGTGTGGGCAGCTTGAAGCCAGCGCGATCCTCTTCGGCGTCCTCTTCCTTCTTCTTCGGTCCCACGATGCACTGCTCCGGCCCCGCCGTCACTTCCGGTGCACATGCCCAGAAGCTGTTTAGAAGGGAATGACGCGCACGCGCCGGAATTGACGTCGGGGCTGGTGCAGGCGCATTGATTCCTGGGAGCGATGACGTTCAGCTCCCAGGAATCATTGCAAAAGCCAGGAAGTGACGAATCGCCTTGGCCGCCGAGGGGAGGAAGTAGGAAGTAAGGTAAGTATATTTTCTCTTCAAGGTAAGTAAAAAAAAAATTGCGATTATCCATTTGTTTTTCAGGTGACCCGGAGCGAGAAGATGGAGGTAAGTGTAAATTTAGGGTGGAACTCCACTTTAAGAACAGTGTGCAGGTAAAGGTGGAGGTAGAATCCCTATGGGTAGAACTTCAAAGGGAAGGCACTATGGGGAAAGTAATATTGGGCGTATGCTACAGGCCCCCAAACCAGAGGGTGGACCTCTTGGAATGGCAGCAAGGATGGGAAGTGTCATTATAATGGGGGATTTTAATTATCGAGATATAGACTGAGCAGAAGGAACCGCACATTCATCTAAGGCTCAGAAGTTCCTAAATGTTTTGCAGGACAATTTCATGGGTCAGATGGTGAATGCACCGACAAAAAAAAAATGCGGTACTAGACCTACTGATTACCAACAATACAGACCTGATCATGGACGTAGAAATACGGGGCAACTTAGGAATCAGTGACCATAGGTCAATTCGTTTCAGTATAAATCATAGAAATACAAGGGTAATATAAGGACACTGAATTTCAAAAGAGCCAACTTCCCTAAACTGCGCTCTTTGCTAGACCATATATCAAATGGGATAGAATCCTAGGAACAAAGAACACGGAGGAAAAATGGGAATGCTTCAAGAACATATTAAATAAAGGGATTGGCCAGAGCATTCCAAAGGGGAATAAGTTTCAAAGAGCAAAATTAAACCCTGGGTGGCTAAACTCCAACATAAAAATGCATATTAAAACTAAAAAAAAGGCCTTAGAAAAATACAAGGCTGAGGGGTCATTGGCAGCATTCCAACATTACAACGAGTGCAATAAGAAATGTAAAGGGGAAATCAAGGCGGCAAAAATAGAACACGAAAGACAGAAAGCGGAAGAGAGTAAAAAAAATAAAACAAGAAATTCTTTCAGTATATAAATAGTAAGAAAGCAAGACCAGAACACATTGGCCCCATAACAGACGACGAAGGGAATCTGGCCACAGAGGACAGAGAGAAGGCAAAAGTGCTAAATAAATTCTTCTCTTCAGTCTTCACAAAAGAATTGGGGGGCTACACTAACCCAGCTTGTATTGTTAAACTAATAATACACCTCAGGAAGCACCCTCATGGTTAACATTAGACAGACTTAGAACTAAACTTGAAAAATTTAACATAAATAAATCACCGGGACCTGATGGCTTGCACCCAAGGGTTCTTAAAGAACTCAGCCAGGTGGGAGCCAAACCATTGTTCTTGATCTTTATGAATGGTCTACAAACAGGTATGGTGCCAGCTGATTGGAAAAAAGCCAACGTGGTACCAATATTTAAAAAAGGGCCGACATGTATCCCGGGGAACTATAGACCGGTTAGCCTAACATCAGTAGTCTGCAAAATTTTGGCGGGGATATTAAGGGACTATATACAAAATTTTAGTAATGAAAATGGTATTATTAATAGTAATTAGCATGGATTCATTAAAAATCGTTCTCGCCGGACAAATCTATTAACCTTCTATGAAGAAGTGAGTTGCCATCTAGATAAAGGATGGTGTATCTGGACTTTGCAAAGGCATTTGACACAGTTCCCCCCAAATGCTTACTGTACAAACTAAGGGCAGGGCAGTATTCCAACATGATAACGACCCCAAACACACCTCCAAGTGACTCCAGACCTAAACCCTATTGAGCATCTGTGGGGTATCCTCAAACAGAAGGTGGAGAATCGCAAGGTCTCTACCATCCACCAGCTCCGTGATGTTGTCATGGAGGAGTGGATGAGGACTCCAGTGGCAATCTGTGAAGCTCTGATGAACTCCATGCCCAAGAGGGTTAAGGCAGTGCTGGAAAATAATGGTGGCCACACAAAATATTGACACTTTGTGCCCAATTTCGACATTTTCACTTAGGGGTGTACTCACTTTTGTTGCCAGCGGTCTAGACAATAATGGCTGTATGTTGGGTTATTTTGAGGGGACAGCAAATTTACACTGTTATACAAGCTGTACACTCACTACTTTACATTGTAGCAAATTGTGATTTCTTCAGTGTTGTCACATTAAAAGATATAATAAAATATTTACAAAAATGTGAGGGGTGTACTCACTTTTGTGAGATACTGTAAATACACACATACAGTCTTTCTTGCAGCACTCTGCCCTGCCAGAACATGATCTCCCTGCCTGCAGTTCCAGAGTGAGAGAGAATTGCTTCCACGCTGCTCCTTTAAGCAGAGTCGCTCAGTGGGTGATCTTTTCCATCTCCCCACTGGCACACAGAGCAATAATGCTAATGCAACGGGGTGATTAGGGTGTGCCCATGCACACCTGGCACACCCTGTGCGCACACCTATGGGATTCACAAATTTGATTATATTATGCTATGGGTTAAAAATAATGTTTTTTTTTTAATGTTCATGTAAATGCTGTTGAAAATGCAGCACAAATCTCACACCTTTAGTGTGAACAAGCCTTTGGTAGCTCAGTAATAAGCAGATAACTTTTCTTTCATGCAGCATGGTAATACTTTGTGTATTTTTCATTCCTAGGCTCATCTTTATCTTGCTTAGTGAACTACAATTACAAAATCACGTGGAGATAAATTCAGTGATGACTTTTCATCCTTGCAATTGCTACATGCTAACACTTGCTCAGTATTCTGCTTTTGATTTAGGGCTCTTTCACACACTGAGTCCGTTGGACGGACTCCGTTTTTCTCAGCGGGTGATCGATCTGCCGATCCCCCGCTGAGCAGGAGGATGACAGCTGTGTCTCTGCGCTGTGTGCGGAGACACAGCTGTCAGGTCCCCATGCATCTCTATGGGGGAAATCGGATAAAAACGGACCGTCGCTCCGTTCTCATCCAATCCCATCCGATCTGATCCACTGGACGGATGGAAAATAGGGTTTCCATCCATCCATATTTGACGGATCGGATTGGATTTCAACGCACATGTCTCTGCTGACATCCGATGCCCCATAGGGATTCATGGGGGGACCGTTCAGATCCGCCAAAAAAAACGGACAGGCGGATCTGAACGGTCCGCCTGTGTGAAAGGGGCCTTATGCTTAAAGTGTTATTAACCACTTACCCACTGGGTACTTAAAATCCCTTCCTAACCAGACCATGCAACACTGTACCCATATGAAATGTTTGTCCTTTTTTTCACACAAACAGAGCTTTATTTTTGTGGTATTTGATCATCATTGGGTTTTTGCTTTTTTGCGCTATGAATGAAAAAAAAGACCGAAAATTTTGTAAAAAAAATGCATTTTTCTTTGTTTTGGTCTTAAAATTTTGCAAATGTAGTAATTTTTCTTCATAAATTTTGGCCAAAATTTATACTGCTACATATATTTAATAAAAATAACCCAAATAGGTATAAATTATTTGGTATTTGTGAAGGTTATAGAGTCTTCAAGCTATGGTGCCAATCATTGAAAATTGATCACACCTGATGTACTGACGGCCTATCTCATTTCTTGAGACCCTAGCAAGTTGTAATTTTTTTACACAATTCTTTGCAAAATAAAGATTTTTTTTTCACAAAATGGTCTTATTACAAAGTTATTTCTCACACACTTTATTGGCATACTTGCAACTACACCCCAAAATACATTCTGCTACTCCTTCTGTGTATGGCGATACCACATGTGTGGAACTTTTCCACAGCCTGACCACACGCAGAGGTCCAACATCCAAGTAGCATCATCAGGCATTCTAGGAGCAATCATTACACATATAATTTCCTGACAACCTATCACAATTTTGAAGGCCCTGGAGCGCCAGGACAATGGAAATGCCCCCAAAATGACCCCATTTTGGAAAGCAAACACCCCAACACATAATCTATGAGGCATACTGCGTCTTTTGAACGTGTAATTTTTTCCACGTGTTTTTGGAAAATGTGGAAAGAAAATGAAAACGCACTTGTTTTTACACAAAATTGTCCATTTATAAGATATTTATAATGCATAGCATGTACATAGCAAAAATAACACCCCGGAACACATTTTGCTACTCCTCCTGAGTATGGCGATACCACATGTGTGACACTTTTACACAGCCTGACCACATACAGAGGTCCAACATGCAAGGAGCACCGTCATTTTCTGACTACTGATTATAATTTTGTGAGGCACTGTAGGGCACTGATAAGCACTGATGTGACATGGATGAGCACTGATGTGACATGGATGAGCACTGATGTGGCATGGATGTAGCATGGATGAGCACTGATGTGGCATGGATGAGCACTGACGTGGCATGGATGTGGCACGAATGAGAACTCATGTGGCACGGATGAGCACTGACGTGGCATAGATGTGGCATGGATTAGCACTGACATGGCATGGATATGACACTGATGAACACTGATGTGGCATGGACGTAGCATGGATGAGGAAGTCACATGATCTCGTGACACAACGCCTAGGAGGTACCCAGAACCCGGAAGTGACGTGTTGGATGAGACTGAGCTCCCACAGCGCTTGAATTCTCATTTAGATGCTGGATAAAAGAAATCTAACTGTAAGTTTGCTACTATTTGTGCATAATAAAAGTATGTAATGCTGCACCATGATGGCCTTATCTTTTTAATGAGCCCCTGAGAAAGAAGGATAGAATAAGGAGAACGCACCCTAAGGATACTAGTGGAAGGAACCCCAAGGGAGCTTATAAGACCGGAAACCTGCAAAGGATCGCCCTGGAAGGGTCTGGTACCATATTAGAATAAAGGAGGAAAAGGAATCATCACTTTCCCTGATATATACCACAGGCGTATTACCCTCGCAATAGAGGTGAGAGTTTAGTACACCTAGAAGTGGCACAAGGTGAAGGAAAAAGTCACTATATTTATTCACCATCACCCACAATAGAGTTATACCAAGAAGTGTGAAACAGTCATTTTTTGAAGATTGATTGGACATTTTAGGATTGTGATTGGACATTTTAGGATTGTGATTTTGCGTATTTGCACAGATTGGCTAATGTATTACTTAATCACGTTTATTTATATATTTATATTTTTATGAGGAATATCACCGTAAGCACCGAGCACTTTAAAACAGCACTTATATATGTTTATATGTCATAGATTATGTCATATATATTACTGTGTGGATTTAGGATTTGATCATTTATCCATCCATCCATAGTTAGTTGAAAGAGGTTCCACAGCATAATTTCATTGCGATCCACGTCCACAAACACAGAGCACTTTGTAAACAGCACAATATTTTATATAAAAAAGGACACACACCAAAAAAAAGGATACACAATATATATTTTTAACACATTTTTATTTTTTTCACGTTTTATCACATGCAAGCACTTTATATCCGATTTCTCACAATCCCCATTTTAGATTTCTCAAAACTGTTTTATATCAGTATCAGTGGTGCAGCATTAAGGTAATCAGTAGCACCCTAGATAGCGCAGGAACCACACCCCCCTATATACTGACGTGGTATGGCTGTGGCACGGATGAGCACTGATGTGGTACGGATGAGCACTGATGTGGAATGGATGTGGCATTGATGAGGCACGGATGATCACTGACGTGGCATGGATGTGGCACGGATGAACACTGACATGGCATGGATGAGGAAAAGATGACCACTGATGTGGCATGGATGTGGAACGGATGAGCAATGACGTAGCATGGATGAGAAACAGATGACCACTGATGTGGCATGGATGTGGCATGGATGAGCACTGACGTGGCATGGATGTGGCACCAATGACCACTGATGTGGCATGGATGTGGCACGGGTGAGCACTGACATGGCAAGGATGTGGCATTGATGAGCGCTGACATGGCATGGATACGCACTGACGTGGCATTTATGAGCACTGACGTGACATGGATGTGGCATGAATGAGCCATTGATGAGCACAGATATGGCATGGATGTGGCACAGATGGGCATGGATGTGGCATGAATGAGGCACAGATGAGGCATGGATATGGCATGGATGAGGCATGGATGAGGCATGGATGTGGCATGGATGAGACATGGATGAGACACGGATGGGCATGGTTGAGGTATATAGGAGGCAGAGAAGGAGTGCAGCTGCAGTTTCTCTCCTCTCCTCGCACGCTGTACCAATCGTTGTGTACAATGTGCGAGGAGAGGAGAGCAATTAACCGGACATGCACCGGTTTGTTGACAAGTGATCACTCCGTCATTGGACGGAGTAATCACGTGGTAAAGGGCCGCTGTCATTGGCCCTTTACCACGATCGGTGATGCGCCGGGTCTCCGGGACCTGGCAAGCACGGGCACGGCGCGCAGGAAGCGTTATTCTGGAAGGACGTCATTGTACGCCCTCCCAGAATAAGCCGACGGCGCTGTAGCCATCATTCGGCTATGGCCCGGTCGGCTAGTGGTTAAACCCAGGACCCTGCATTATTATTATTCTTATTACTATACAGGATTTATATAGTGCCAACAGTTTGCGCAGCGCTTTACAATATGAGGGAAGACAATACAGTTACATTACAATTCAATAAAGGAGGAATTGGAGGGCCTTTCCCATTAGAGCTAACAGTCTAGAAGCGAGGGTCAGGGGAAACAAAAGGCAATAACTGTGTGGGGATGAGCTGATGGGGAAAATGGAAGTATAGTTGAAGGGGAAGAGGAAGGTTTTCAGGGATCGTCTAAAAGCTAATAGGGTAGGAGATAATCAGACAGATTGGGGTAAGGAGTTCTATAGGGTTGGAGAGGCTCTGGAAAAGACCTGGAGGCGAGTATGGGAGGAGGAGACGAGGGAGCTAGAAAGCAGGAGGTTTTGAGAGGAACGAAGAGAGCGATTAAGTTGGTATTTTGAGACTAGGCTAGCATTAACTCTATCCCACAGTACACAGAACATGGAAATGCAATTTTTTTAGTAAATATAAACTGCTAAATACCTTTTCTCATCAGCAGTATATAGCAGTTTTGTGTCTAGTTAAAGCTTGTAGGAGGAGTTTTCATACTGCACTGAGCTGTCCTATCAGGATCCAGGACCCCTGACCCTCTGTCTGGACAGTGCGGATTGGCCCTGTGCTGATCACATGCACCCTCATAAGAAAAAAAAACTCCAAATGCTCTGTACTGTCTGGACCTGTTCTGGAGTCAGTGGAAGAAGAGGAGGATCTGTGCATACAGGATCAAACAGGCTTTTTAAACAATGCAGAGGCTCTCCTCTATGGGGAGATCGGATGAAAATAGACAGCCTGTCCGTTTTCATCTGATCCGGCCCGCTGGACGGATAGTGAACTTATCGTCATGCACCTGTTTTCAGTGGACCTTGTCGGATCGGAAGCCAGGTGGGTGTCAGCAGACACATGTCCATTAACATCTGTCTCCCCAATAAGCGAGAATAGGTAGCCCTATCGGGTCCTCCTGATTGTCCTATCATGTGAAAGGGCCTTTAAATGGAAGATTTCTGGCCCATATAACTATACTAGCTGTTTCAGTAACATATGTGAGCAGTCCTTGCATTCCATAAAGACTTGTTTGCAAGAACAGCTGGTTCAGTTGGCCATCCAGCACTTACAGTGCTTTGCGAAAGTATTCGGCCCCCTTGAACTTTTCGACCTTTTGCCACATGCTCAGGCTTCAAACATAAAGATATAAAACTGTAATTTTTTGTGAAGAATCAACAACAAGTGGGACACAATCATGAAGTGGAACGAAATTTATTAGACATTTCAAACTTTTCTAACAAATAAAAAATTGAAATATTGGCGTGCAAAATTATTCAGCCTCCTTAAGTTAATACTTTGTAGTGCCACCTTTTGCTGCGATTACAGCTGTAAATCGCTTGGGGTATGTCTCTATCAGTTTTGCACATCAAGAGACTGAAATTTTTGCCCATTCCTCCTTGCAAAACAGCTCGAGCTCAGTGAGGTTGGATGGAGAGCGTTTGTGAACAGCAGTTTTCAGTTCTTTCCACAGATTCTCAATTGGATTCAGGTCTGGACTTTGACTTGGCTATTCTAACACCTGGATATGTTTATTTGTGAACCATTCCTTTGTAGATTTTGCTTTATGTTTTGGATCATTGTCTTGTTGGAAGACAAATCTCCGTCCCAGTCTCAGGTCTTTTGCAGACTCCATCAGGTTTTCTTCCACAATGGTCCTGTATTTGGCTCCATCCATCTTTCCATCAATTTTAATCATCTTCCCTGTCCCTGCTGAAGAAAAGCAGGCCCAAACCATGATGCTGCCACCACCATGTTTGACAGTGGGGATGGTGTGTTCAGGGTGATGAGCTTTGTTGCTTTTACGTCAAACATAACGTTTTGCATTGTTGCCAAAAAGTTTGATTTTAGTTTCATCTGACCAGAGCACCCCCTTCCACATGTTTGGTGTGTCTCCCAGGTGGCTTGTGGAAAACTTTAAACAACATTTTTTATGGATATCTTTAAGAAATGGCTTTCTTCTTGCCACTCTTCCATAAAGGCCAGATTTGTGCAGTATACGACTGATTGTTGAAACATAAAGTCGATGATTACATGGCGCTCTCTGATGTTGGTGGGTGGCATACCATGAGGTAAAGAGGTAAAAATATAGAAAGTAAAAAATGGGTAGAAAAATATAAAAAAGGATGAGGTGGAAGGGGGGAGGGGGCCCACAAAAGCGGCTGCCAGCTGGAGCAAGGAGAGGCTCTGAGGAGAATAAACAAAAAGAAAGCAGCGCCAGCTTAGTGAAGCATAAGGTTTATTAATAAAAAAAAACACATAGTGACTTACTCTTAGGTAAGTAAAGGCCGGTAGGGTAGGTGAATGGGATCATCCATCTTCTTGTCCTGGATACCGTTGCAGAAAGGAGGGGTGCAGGGTGCCGGTTGCCAGGGAGGCTGTTGTCTGGCAGCCTGTCTGATGGTGCTGTGGTGGTGGAGGACTCTCAGTGGGGCTCCACTTCCTACTTCCTGTCAGCCCGACATCACTTTCTGTGAGGTGGAGGGAAAGATGGGCGTTGCTAGCTTTCGGAGCATCCGTGCTCCTTCATTAAGCGGTGGGGGTGGCTTATCAGGGACAGGGAATATATACCCTGTTGATAAGTAGCTCATTAGAGCATTAGTCCGGAGAGGGTGGGTCCCAAAAGAGGCGGGCCGAGGTGCTAGTGTGGCTTCAAACATAAACTCTGCATTAGGTTTAACAGGGAAAATCCCTGGAGGCATGACAGGAGCCATGATAAGTCCATATAACAAGCATATACATGAATACAACGGTGGGGAAACACAGAATATCATATTACAAGAGAGAAAAAAAAAAAAAAGAGAGAGAACACTTGAACTTATAAGGGTAATGTGCCAAGGTGCACCTGAAACAGTGCATACCCTAGCAATGGGGTTATGAGTGTGAGGTGTATGGCAATAAGTGGGTAATGCCACCAGGGTGTATCGAAAAAAAAAAGGATGTATGGTCACAAGTAGGTACAGGACATGATTTTGGGGGGTGACTTACTAAGAGTAGGTCACTATGTGTTTTTTTTATTAATAAACATTATGCTTCACTAAGCTGGCGCTGCTTTCTTTTTGTATACGACTGATTGTTGTCCTATGGACAGAGTCTCCCACCTCAGCTGTAGATCTCTGCAGTTCATCCAGAGTGATCATGGGCCTCTTGGCTGCATCTCTGATCAGTCTTCTCCTTGTATGAGCTGAAAGTTTAGAGGGACGGCCAGGTCTTCGTAGATTTGCAGTGGTCTGATACTCCTTCCATTTCAATATTATCGCTTGCACAGTGCTCCTTGGGATGTTTAAAGCTTGGGAAATCTTTTTGTATCCAAATCCGGCTTTAAACTTCTCCACAACAGTATCTCGGACCTGCCTGGTGTGTTCCTTGTTCTTCATGATGCTCTCTGCACTTTAAACGGACCTCTGAGACTATCACAGTGCAGGTGCATTCATACGGAGACTTGATTACACACAGGTGGATTCTATTTATCATCATTAGTCATTTAGGTCAACATTGGATCATTCAGAGATCCTCACTGAACTTCTGGAGAGAGTTTGCTGCACTGAAAGTAAAGGGGCTGAATAATTTTGAACGCCCAATTTTTCAGTTTGTTATTTGTTAACAAAGTTTGAAATATCCAATAAATTTCGTTCCACTTCATGATTGTGTCCCACTTGTTGATTCTTCACAAAAAAATTACAGCTTTATATCTTTATGTTTGAAGCCTGAAATGTGGCAAAAGGTCGAAAAGTTCAAGGGGGCCGAATACTTTCGCAAGGCACTGTACACTTTCTGTATCACTCTTTTACATCCAAGCAGATTCTTATTTGAGCACAGCTTCTTTTTTCCATTTGTTTCAAGTACTACTATATACAATATTTCCTATTTATTGTGATAACAGCCTGTTTACTCACTTATACAGCACTGCAGAATATTGTAGCGCTGTGTAATTAAACAGATTTTTAATTACGCTAAAAAAGGTGGTTTATCACCCAGATGTTATTATTATTATTATTATTATTATTGTAATTTTGTATTGATTAGAAATAAAAAAAATATGTGGATAACAAATCACAAATTTTGTAGCAATACATATTAATTGCATTTTCATTGAAGAATATTAATCAAATTTTTGTTTTTTTATTAAAGTTGTCAGAAAAAAAAATTGACTGTTGACTTCGCAATTACCAAATATAGAGAGTTATCTCTACTAGGGCAAAGATTCATGCAATCGTAAGATTCTCTGTAATACATTTTTTGCATGTAGGTTCCTTGAAAAGAAAATTCTTTGAAATGCTGAAATTGGTTGATATATTCTCGAGCCTGAAAAGTACATGTCAAGGAAAGATACTGAAAATGAACACATTTTTTGTTGCCATTTTTATATTATATTTTGCAGTTTCTGGCTGGCCTGCTGTCACTTTCATACTGAGAAGAAATATGTAAACAGGAAAATTACCCAAAACAATATCCAGAGATTCTGCTAATCTAAATCCCTTTTCAATAATTTGCATCAACAGGTATAAACAATAGCTTACAGGCAAATCACTTTCAGTACAAAGATCTTACAGATTAATAGAAGAGCAGCAAAAAATTTAAATTGAAAGCTCATCTCCAGGATAATGTTTACTGTCCTCCCGTTCCTTCCAACTCATAGCTGAAATGTAAAAAAAAAAAAAACATTTTCCCTTTTTATTTAACTGAAGCTGCAGTTGCATCTTGCCTTCGATCTTCTTCTGTTTACTTCTTTGCAGGCAGTGACATGGTCACCTCCTATTAGCTATCCATTGGCAGGGTTCTCTCAGGATTCAAAAGGGGAGTGATGTAAGTGGAGGAACTGGAAGTAGTGGGCACATCAGCAGTGGTCTCCCAGAATTGATGGTGGAAAGGGACCTGGATGAGAGACTCAGGTGAGTATAGCTTCCTTCAACAGATAAAAAAAAAAAGCCCTGCAGTATGGGTTAGAGGGGGGGGGTCTTTTTTTTCCCCAAGTAGGCCTTTGGGATATATTTATAGTAAATTCACAAAATGACTACTTGTAGGTCTCACAATAATTTCTCCTCATAAATAATGTCATATTTACCTGTGTATACTCAAGTTTGTCCTGTGTTGTAATGACTAATTCTAGTGCTGAAAACAAGACCAGGTCACGTGACCTGGAAAGTAGTGAAGATGCATTATATTATGTAAGCTATATGCAAAGGGCGATCCATCAGAATGATTTCATTTTAGAACTCATCTTTTTCTGTTATCCTACATATTTGCTGTGTATTCCTTAAATGTAGTTGCCTATCGTCTCTACACCATGTACTTTTTGCAGTTTATTTTGCTTGGCATTGGTTACTTGAATGTGTACAGAACAAAAAAGTCACTGTAAATACAACAACAATTAACTGAAATCATATGACCAAGTACACCTGTGGTTAGCACTGAAGGGAGCTGAATATCTTAATACTAAAGTACAGAACACAGGAGTTAATTCTTAGACCATGGGTTATATGTTACTACCTTCAGGTGATTGAACACTGGCAAAAGCTTTGCTGGCAACCACCCCCAGTGTACCCATATAACCACACTCACTCTGTTAGGTTCAAAGTTTTTTCTAGTGTCCATAGGAAATTGAACCCTTTTCCTGTTGAAGAAGAGGTGTTCTTACTGTCTGTGCATATGCACAGAATCTTATTGTGATCTGGTTGGCAGAACATCTTTGTGAAAGGTGCCTTTTCCCCATGCTCTTGGAAGATGAGCTCCTCTTTCCCCTGAGGAAGACATTGAAGCGGCAACTAAGGAAAGGGTGTTTATACCCCATTATCCTCAATCATGCTTCCCTTCTCAATGGGTCTCCTCTACCATATGGATATGATCTGTTCGCCCACCTCAGAGAATTAACATCTAATAGTACTGTACTTTATGGCAGTCCCCTCACTGCTAAGCCCTCCTGACCTTTTAAAAAACCTTCTTCGCATTAAAAGTTGCCCCCACACTTTGACAAAGGTGGGGAGAGGAACATCTATTAACAATTACTTCACATTACATAGTTACATAGTTACATAGTAGGTGAGGTTGAATAAAGACAATAGTCCATCCAGTTCAACCTGTGTAGGTGTGTGTGGCTGTAATCATCTAACATAGCCCTTAATGTCCTGATCCTTGAGATGTAAGTCTAAGAGTCTTTTGAAAGCCACCATACTACCCGCAGAAACCACCTCTTGTGGTAGACAATTCCACAATCTTGTAGCCCTAACAGTAAAGAACCCTCCTCGTTGCCAGAGGTTAAAACGCTTCTCCTCTAATCGCATTGTATGTCCTCAAGTCCTCATGCAATTCCTTCGAATGAACAGCTTTTAGTTTTTAATAGTTTAAAAGTTTTTACAAAACAGTGAAACAGAAGAAAGGAAAAACATACAGAAAAGCACCACACAGCAGTGTGTGTAAGCATGTAAAACATTGTCTCATCGGTATCAAATAGTTCAACAGTATAATACACAAGGTCCTGTAGCTGTATTGCATCAAAGGAAGCATGTTCTGGGTCCATAAGACCAACTAAACCGGTTAGCGGATGGGCGAGCAGAGGCCCCTCCCCCTACCCCAGACACCCCAACTGGGTCCAAACTGTGTCCGTGGCGGGGTGCAGCCTCCCTCCAGCCCTGATCACCCTACGTGCCTCACCCACCAAAAGAACCAGTGTGAAAACATTACCAACAGATACGGCCTGCTTAGCAACGAGGTAATAAACTGGTGGCCACCACTCAAGTGGCCAGTAAGGCACAGACCCATACTCCGGGTTCCAAAGCTAAGCCCACAATTACTTCACATTAGAACAAATATATCTCAAACTTTTATTTCACTTCGTCCTTCAGAGAGGTACACATAAAAAAAAGCTTTGCTGCTGTCCTTTCTCTGTTTTTATTTTTTATTTATTTTTTTTGTCTGTTAAATTGTCTTAATTGCTTCCAAACAAGGCTGACTGTTTTTCCTATACCTCCTTGCAACTATAAATCATAAGGCAGTCATCATCTACTTCCCTTTTAGAAAGAATTACAAGAACTTTTCAAAATCCTTCACATGAACCCTACTCCATTCAACTATGCATGTTCCATCATGCTCCCTCCCAAAAGCATCAACTGTATTCTAATTACTGCAGTACACAGTATCCTGGCTGATCTCCTACAGAATTATCGCTTAGTCTACTGAAGAAGTGAGGCTTCTGCCTGGTCTTCTGTAGACTTAACATTATATCTCTCTTATTCTTAGATCTTAGTTAGAACTTTAATAGCAAACATAATATAATGGGTTTTACTCCCCATCCTTTCACGTCAGTGTAGTTTTTTCATTTTTACACCCCCGGAAGGTAAAAATAAAAGGGTTGGCTACCTAGATGACCTGGATATTACCTGCTCACCTAATAAGTGGCTATCTTCACCAGGAATCCTAATCCTCCCTTGCTGCTGCCTCTTCCTTGTGCAGTCTTATGCATTCACAGTTACCCCTTCTAGTGTACTGTGATTATCACACAGAATAAGGGTTTAGCCCTCTTTACTACTGAAGTATCTGCATTCTAAATTCCTCAACTTAGCACAGATTCACACTTCACACTTGGCTCTATTGGTGCACACTTTTATGTGTTTCACCCCTAATTTATTCTGGGAGAGAATAACTATTGGAATCCATAAAGCACAGATTATTGTCTGCCAGGTAGTTATAAATGGCTATGCTGTCTATGATGGGAAAATATTTAGTGAATTTAATCTGATTGATATGCCCAGAATTAAGCAGAATATCTTAAGTAATACACTGTGAAAATAATTTAGTGTCTGTGTCAACCTCTTAACCCGATTGTTAGTGGTTGGTGTTTGTAAAGTGACTTATTGTGATTCGTGAATAAATTGTATTTATTTCTAAAGTCTGTATTTCATACTTCTGGTTGTATTGTGTTAATCAAAGAATGCCTCCATGGAAAAAAATACTCAGGAATAATTAATTAAGTATGTTCTATTGACAGGGAAAGTGAATAGTGTAAGATATAACTTGAAATAAATGTTTAAATGAACAATACACTAAGTAAAGATAGAGAAAGAAAAATTCCCCTGGTAGTGGGACTTTAAAGGCACTTGTATTGATCACAAAAGATAGTAATATAATAAATGTATTTTATTCAAGAAAATCATAAACATTATTAAAGAACATTAAAAAAGTACAAACAGTGTGTTCCAGAAAAAACACAAAATGCAATAAATGGTCAAGTTAATAGCACAATGTATACCCAATGCATTTCAAAGCCAATAAGCTTCTTCTTCAGGGGTGACAGTCATGGCTATAACTATTCCTCTATAATTAAATCATATAACACACATGTGTCAAACACAAGGCCCACGGGCCAAATCCGGCCCTCCAGGCCATTTCATGTGGCCCTCACATCTCCTTTAGGCCTCCTCCAGACCCTGCACTTTCTGCTTCCTAACTCTGCCCCCAGCTTCTTCCCAGCAGCAACACAAGGTAAAGGGGTGCACTTTGATGTAAGGGAGGGTGGTGGGAGGACTCTTGACATCTGATGTAAGGAGTAGGGATGATCAAACTTTTGAAAAGTTTGGTTCGACCAGAACACCTGAACTTCCCGAAAGTTTGGGTCCGGATTCCAGAACCCCATTGAAATCAATGGTACCTGAACTTCAGTAATCAAAAAACACAATTTTGAAGCCCTAAAACCCAATAAATGCCCCTAAAAAGTGCCTAGGGTTCTGGGTCATGCCCCAGGGACTACTAATCACACAAAAAAAAGTTCTCGAATACGTACAGCTATTTCCGGAAATAGCCGAACGTGTATGGTTTTTACCGAGCAGCGGCACATGCGTAGTGATATGTTGGCGCCGGGTGGCACCATTTTCAAATCTAAGGCAAGTGATCGGAACTCCGCCTCCCGCCTCCCCAGCACATACGAATTCAGAACGGTGGCTGAAACTATCGGCAGTACAACGGCCCTCACACCACACCATTATCGGGGGTGACCCCCCAATACCCGGCCTCCGACACCGAGGAGCTCCCCCAGTCTACACAGGTCAGTGCCCGCCCCCAACCCGCCCCCAGTCCCAATGGCTGTCCTGTGGCACATGCGCAGTAGCACATTTCCACGGACACAGGGAAATCTGAAATGTGGACGCAGGGACACATGGGTTTTATTAATATAGATACATGCTTACAAGGATGATGTATATTGGAGACAGGATTCATAAATTGTCAAGTTGTGACAAACAGGGAGGTTCTAAGGATGCTCCCCTTAAACACTGGCTTCAGTTTGTCCTTTGCTATAACTTAATTTAGAGTGCTTCTTTAACATTGGGTTTTAGCTGACAATCTTAATATGTGGCATCACAGAGGAATTTGTTGTATGAAGATAACATGGCAATATTTCCCAGAAATTGAGCCTGAGAATGGTAATAAACATGCCTAGGACATGATTGGAACTAACTTTTAGACTGTACAAAAACACAGAGATAAACTCTAAAGAGATGTTTATGACTTACTAGTAGGTGTTACTAAAGGTGACAAAAAAACATGCAAAAAATTGGGGGAGCAAACCCTGAACATGTATATCTAAAGCCGGTGCAGCTATGAACCAAGCGACATGTATATTAAAAAAGAATAGCGCACACATGCAAAGGAAATGACTATCAAATATCGAGACAATCCATAAATAAAAATGGGGATTTGGTCCCACCATATGGCCATATCGTTCTCAAGCCCACCACTACGTCAAAGTACCCCATTGTCAGTGGGTCCTACACTATCCATAAAAAAGGGGTTAATCCAGCCTCTCTAACCCTTGGAGACAACACTCCTTGCTGGGAGAGATGTGCTAATGCATTACAAGGGACTCCTCCTATATCTACTTGATAGTGGACACTGATAGAGTACAGGTGTGTGTGGGGTGCTCAACCCCAGAAGTCTGGTCAGACCAAATACATAATAAACAAGCAATAAATTGGGGGAGCAAACCCTGAACATTTATATCTAAAGCCGGTGCAGCTATGAACCAAGCGACATGTATATTAAAACAGAATAGCGCACACATGCAAAAGAAATGACTATCAAATATGGAGACAATCCATAAATAAAAATGGGGATTTGGTCCCACCATATGGCCATATCGTGCTCGAACCCACCACTATGTCAAAGTACCCCATTGTCAGTGGGTCCTACACTATCCATAAAAAAGGGGTGAATCCAGCCTCTCTAACCCTTGGAGACAATACTCCTTGCTGGGAGAGATGTGCTAATGCACTACAAGGGACTCCTCCTATATCTACTTGATAGTGAACACTGATAGAGTACAGGTGTGTGTGGGGGTGGGGTGCTCAACCCAGAAGTCTGGTCAGACCGAATACATAATAAACAAGCAAAAATTGGGGGAGCAAACTCTGAACATGTATATCTAAAGCCGGTGCAGCTATGAACCAAGCGACATATATATTAAAAAAGAATAGCGCACACATGCAAAAGAAATGACTATCAAATATGGAGACAATCCATAAATAAAAATGGGGATTTGGTCCCACCATATGGCCATATCGTGCTCAAGCCCACCACTACGTCAAAGTACCCCATTGTCAGTGGGTCCTACACTATCCATAAAAAAGGGGTGAATCCAGCCTCTCTAACCCTTGGAGACAACACTCCTTGCTGGGAGAGATGTGCTAATGCACTACAAGGAACTCCTCCTATATCTACTTGATAGTGGACACTGATAGAGTACAGGTGTGTGTGGGGGGTGGGGTGCTCAACCTCAGAAGTCTGATCAGACCGAATACATAATAAACAAGCAAAAAAATGATAGCCATTTCTTTTGCATGTGTGCGCTATTCTTTTTTAATATACGATGTCTGCCGGTCACACGCGCGGACTTCTTAGGGAACAAGCGGGGGCGGGAGCGCGCCTCCGGCGGCGCATGCTCGCCCCCTACAGGCTCACAGGCTAGCGACGTAGACCTACGTCACTTTGCCTGTACGGGGCTGACCCCTGCCTGCGGTTGGCAAGCGGTTAATAAACCCTCTGAATGATCATTAGTCTGTGCTTGGGAAAATACCGACTAACCCAAAATCCAAGCATGCCCTCTTACATTCCAAAAGCAAAACTATATTCTGTGCAAGATGCTTGCAGAATCTGCTTGTATTTTAAACTTTTACTACAACGCTGGAGCTGGTGGTCACTCTCGTGTGAACTTCAGGCAACTGAGTTTTTATCCAATCCGCTGCAGTCAATTCCCCTGATGAGTTGATTGACAGCTGATCTGACTTGTTTGCGGAGACTAGGAGGTCATGTAATGCTAACTGTTATATTTGGACAGCATGGCCAACTATAGGTAGTGAGAAGGACAGGAATCTATTATCAATATCATCAGGTAACAAAACTATGCTATATGGGGGGGGGGGGGGGGATAACAAAAAATGCTGTATAAACACTAGTGACAGACTGCATCATATATGTAATTTTCCTTTTGCCCATAGTTTCACTTTAACCACTTAAGAACCGCTCCACATAAATTTACTGTGGCAGGGCGGCCCTTAAGCGCAAAATCACGTGATTTTGTAAAAGGGCTCTAGGGGGCGCGCACGCGCGCCACTGTAGCCAAGCTCCCGCTGTGATTGGATACTCCTTCTAACAAGGAACACAAATCTCTCTCTGTTCAATAGTTTTATTGAAATTTTGCAAAAAGATAAACGAAGAACAATAATAAACAAGGCAAGTGCATAGCAAACATACAGGAATTGTTGTTCAAGACAATATAGCAAATATAGCCTTAGCAGGTAAACAAGTCCAACGGATGTGAAATAAGGAGCTAAAAATAAGAAAAGAATAAAAAGAATAAACCAAGGATGGCTGGAATCCGAAAAAAAGTGGAAGCCGATCACACCGGGGCACCCCTAATGGGCTCATACTGTGCCCCAGAGAGAAGCGGCATAAGGAGGCGAAGTGAGAACAAGGAGGAAAACAGCCTACATCACTGATAGTCTAAAGGGAGTGTAATCAATTCCGTCAGACCAATGTAATAAATGTGTATTAACCAAGAACTACCAACCAAGAACTACCAAAACAGTGACTGTAAGAAAAACCACATATGCCTTGCCTATAAACTTAACAGGGAGCAGGATAGAAGTAGTGGGAAAAAGGTGATAGGAAAAGAGGAGACACACCAGGAGGGGAAGGAGGAGAAGAAGGGCTAAGAGGGAGAGGATAGCGAGTAAAAGAAGGAGCCCATGGTCCGATCTCACCCCACTCAAAAAAAAAACAAAAAAAAAACAACTAGAATAAAAGAGTCTGTCCGTCCGCGCCTAGCTCAGAGGGTTACATTTACAAAAGTAGTCCAGGGTTCCCAGATTGCCTCGAACTGTGCCTTGGAGTCGTTCAAGATACTGTACATCTTTTCCTGGGTCATTATCCAGGAGATTTTACGTTTCGCAGCAAGGAAGGAGACCATAGGTTGTTTCCAATGTTTAGCTATTGTAATTTTAGGTCCTAGAAATATATAGGAAATGAGAGCCTGGGTATGCCTAGGGACCTTGGGGAAACGACTGCCCAGAAGGGCATATACAGGTGATTTTTCAACCACTACCCCCGTAATGCGTCGCACTGTGCGGAACATTCGATTCCAAAAATTACGGATCCTGGGGCATTCCAAGAAAATATGTAAGTGGCTACCCAGAAGGTCACAGCCCCTGAAGCAGACCGGGGAAGAGTTAGGTAAAATTGTAGCCAAGCGAGAGGGTACCATGTACCATCGCATTAAAACTTTTGCATTGGCCTCCATGAGACCCACATTGTGGAGCCCATGAAAGGCACTTGCAGCACGGGATTGCCAAACATCCAGGTCCCAGTCTGTATTCAGGTCCTGTTCCCATCTTAACATATATGAGGTTTTATCCTCAGGAGCCATCAGTGAGGCATAAATGAGGGATATCCCCCCCCTTGATATCTTGAATTCTGGAGCACCATTGCTCGTAAGGGGTTACCGCGAGGGGGCCCGAAAACCCCGCCTGGAGCGTGTGCAAAAAGTGTGAGATCTGAGAGAAGCGAAATCGCTCCGCAGGTGGCATCTTCAGATTAGTTATACAATGTGAGTAAGAGATGTTAGCATCAAAAAAGTGTCCAATTCTATAGAGGCCTTTATCCGTCCACCATTTGAAAGCCTTAATATTAATTCCAGGAGGGAAGTCAGGATTATGAAAAATATGTTTAAGCGGACCCCAGGGTGAGGAAATCTTATTGGATTTATGAATAAGGTCACACAGGGCAAAGGAATGTGATAGAGTAGGAGCCAGGATTGGGGGACGGGAGGCAGGGGGGCTCCAGAGCAAGAAATCCACAGTATGGAAAGGGACAGCCTGTCTTTCCATATAATACCAGTCAGGTTTTTCACCTTTTAGATATATAACTGAAAATTGCGTCAGTTGGGCCACTAAGTAATACTTCCAAATGTTCGGAACCCCGAGACCCCCATGCTTACGTGATCTATAAAGTGTGGATTTATTGATTCTATGACCCTTCTTACCCCAAATAAATCTGGTAACGTGAGATTGCAGGGATTCAATTTGTGACTTTATAATCGTGATGGGGAGAGCGCGAAATAGGTATAAAATGCGCGGGAGCAGGGTCATCTTGACCGCGTTGATTCTTCCCAGCCAAGAAATATTATATTTTGACCAGGCCTCTAAATCATTTTTCAGTTTATTAATAAGCGGAGGATAGTTGGCGGAATGCAGATCGGAAATCGAGGCTGTGATATGCACTCCCAAGTCGGGGATAGAATCAAAATGCCATGAAAAAGGGAAGTGTTCTTTAAGGCAAGAGACCAAGGAATGTGGAAGGTTGATGTTCAGAGCCAGGGACTTGCTCATATTCACCCTCAGGCCCAAGACTGCTGCAAAGCTTTTAAGGAGTGATACGATGTTAGGGAGTGAGATGAGGGGGGAGGTGACAAATAGCATGATGTCTACAGCGAATAAAGCGCATTTATGCATCGTGTTGCCACATTGTACCCTGCGTATATCAGGATGGTGACGTATGGCAATAGCCAGGGACTCTAAGGCGATAGCAAAACTTAGGGGTGAGAGGGGACATCCCTGCTGCTTACCCCTGTGAATAGTAAAGGAATCAGAATAAAGACCTTGCATTCTGTCTCGGGCCGAAGGGTGGGAGTACAAAGCCCGGAGAATGGCCAAAAAGGAGGGGCCAAAGCCCCATTTCTCCAATGTGGAGAAGAGGAACGGCTAAGAGAGCGAGTCAAAGGCCTTGTGTAGGTCTAAGGATAGGAGGAAGCCCTCTTGGGAAGGGGCTCCATCCCAGCCCCAACGCAAGAGAGTAGCTGCGTCGATAACCCTTCTAATCTGGTCGGTCCCTTGTCGGCCTGGGATGAAGCCTACCTGGTCCTTGTGAATATAAGAATGAATGAAGCTGGAGAGGCGAGTAGCTAAAATTTTTGTTAGGAGCTTAAGATCATTATTAATAAGAGAAATGGGCCTGTAATTGCTAACTTCTGAGTGGTCCTTACCCGATTTCGGGATAACGGATATAAATGCCACATTCATGGAGTGGTCCAGAGTTTCTGTGTCTCTAAGGCAATTAAAGAACCTGGCTAGGTAAGGGGCGAGTGTTTCATCATAGGACTTGTAATATAGGTTAGGGAAGCCGTCTGGGCCCGGCGTAGAGTTGGTGCGTAAAGCTTTAATCGCAACCAGGATTTCTTGCTCGGAAAAGGGCTCTTCTAGGAGGGAGCGCGATTTCCTACTGAGTTGGGGGAGGAGGACTGAAAGAGTGTATCAATGTGCCTTAATGAAATATTAAATTTCATGATACCAGAGAAAATTCATTTCAGCTAGTGCCCACTTTCCAATGGAATGTGGTCCCTTGCAATTACATATTAAACAAATCTCATTCATCCTGGACACTTAACAGTTAGGCTCCGCATACAGATTACAGACACATTGATAAGTGTTTACAAATTAAACACATCTCATTCATCCTGGACACTTAACTTTTGCATATGGATTACAGACAACACCTGAACACATTGACAATTACTTAGATATTAACACATCAGACAGCTGAGCAGAGACGGAACGGTTTTTCCACAAACGCAATTTCAGACACACTACACCCCACATTTACAGCAATATGTTAGGGAAAACAAAAGCCTTTTCATGTATTGTCTTAGTAGATATATTCTATTGTCAAACTGACCCATGGATTGTACACTAGTTTGAACTGGTTTTTCCCTCTCAAATGTCCCATAAATATGTGAGCCGAAATGAAATAAATCAGATGTATCCGCATTAAGATTAAGTGCTATATGTTTTACATCTCCTGGCCAGCAGAAGGAAAATTCACTACACAGGGGAGTTAGGACTGAAGGGTCGTAAATCATCTTGCAACTGCCTCCTGACGTAAATGAGCTAACAGGGACCCGTCCCAGAAAGGCCTCAATATCTTGTGCCTGGGAAGGCTTAGGGTCAGAGTAAAGGGTAGAATAAAAGGATTGGAAGGTAGCCATAATTGAGGAAGGATTCCTCGTGAGCACCCCGATTTTGGGCATAGATACAATCCTGTATTTTGGTGTTAATTTAGAAGCAAGCCTAGGTCCTATTTTATCCTGAGTAGCCAGCACGAGTGCATTTTGCCTCTGTAAACTCTTTGCTGCCTTGGTAGTTAGCGCCAAATTAAGGGAAAGCTTTACCGCATCAAGTTTGCCCACGGAATCTGAGGTTGGGTTACGCTTATGCGCCATGCTCAGTCTCTTGTATTCCAATTCCAGATTACTAATTTCTAACTGTCGTTCGCGCTTAAGTTTAGCCCCTAATTGAATAATATGGCCTCTGATGACTGCTTTGTGGGCCCCTCATAGTGAGGGGGGGGTTACGTCTTGGGAGTCATTTAGGGAGAAGTACTCTTGGATCAGTTTTTCTATTGTGGATTTCCACACCGGTTCGTTCAGGAGAGATTTGTTTATACGCCATGGAGACGGGCCCGTCCGTGAGGGAGTGCTTTTGATTTTAAGGAACACTAAAGAATGGGTCAGACCATGGTATGTCTCTGATAACTGACTGTAGTGCTGAGGGGATGTCCGTAGTAGGGACAAAAATATGATCAATTCTGGCTAGTGTGTTGTGAGGAGCTGAAAAATGAGTATAATCCCGGGTGGAGGGATTAAGTTCTCGCCAAATGTCAACTAGACCCAAGGAATGGAGAAGCTTGGCCACTCGAAGGCTTTGTCTAGGGGGTCTCCGCAAGCGGTGGGGTCCGCTCCTGGATTTATCTAAAGCGTTGTCAAAAGTCAAATTAGAATCACCTCCAACAATTAGCTTACCCTCAAAATGGGTGGAGAGAAGAGGGAGAACCCTGCAAAAGAAAGCCGCCTGACCCTTGTTAGGAGCGTAAAATGAAACAAAGGTATATAAAACGCCACCAATATAACCCTTAACCAAAATGTACCTTCCCTGGGGGTCCGTTACTGTATGGGTGTGAGAGAAAGATACAGTTTTTGAGAAAAAAATTGCTACTCCCTTCTGTTTAGAGGGTGCATTGACTAGAAAAAAGACTGGATATTTATGGTGGACGTATTTAGTCCTATATGACTCCGGGGAGTGGGTCTCCTGAAGCAGAAGAACCTCAAGTCCCTGGGAGTGATAATGTTGGAATGCCTTTCGTCTCTTCAATGGAGAATTGAGACCCTGGACATTGTGTGATGCCACCTGCAGAGAGAAATCAGTACTCACGGTTGCCGTCATCGTAGAAATAAGGAGTGTGCGCTGCGATGTACGATTTTGAGACAGGGTATGAGGAACTCGAGCAGGAGTCTAGAAGGACGTGAGAAAAACTGAGGACTCAAATCGAAGATTGGATCGGACCATGGGATGGTGTAAAAGAAAAAGAGAGTTAGAGAGGAAGGAAAAGGGAGAGCAAGGGTGGGAGAGAAAAACAAGAAACATGCAAGGACAAAGCCTGGCACAGTGTCAGGGAGGCAGGGGATAAGACCCATGCCCCCTAACCAGGATTGTAATGGCACCCTATACCAGAGGATGCAGTCACATAGGAACAAGGAAAAGGAAGATCTTCCAAGCGCCTACGGGAATGTGCGCATTAAAACCTCTCCGGGCATGGGGCCCCAGCCCGGTCAAAAAGGGAAACAAATTTTGTGAACGCCCCGATATAATGTAGAGCAGAAGTGTATGAGGAGGGTGGAAGGGAGTAAGGAGAAAGGGGGAAAAGGGAAGGGAGGGACAAGGAAAGACAAGTATGGAAGGGGAGGCTTCTGCTACTGCAGTACATCAGAAGGCAGTGTGAAGTCAAACTATGTGATTCTCAGCACAAAGACTTGGGACCGGTCAGTAGAAAAACATGAACCGGTGCCCCAAACAGTATGAAAAATCAAAAAGGCAAATCAGATTTAAAGCATAGGTTAAGACAGATAATGTCCAGTTCAAAAATATCAAAAAGGAAAAAAAAAAGTTAAAAAAAGGGTGGGAGGGTTAACGGTTAACCTGTTCCAGGTGAGGGAGATGCATCCATAAGGAATGAGTGGAGTGACACACTGGATCGATCAGGAAAATCAGTGAGGCTTGACATCACGGTGGCGTTTTGATTGTTGCATGTTCTAGACTGAAGATAATGGGCTGATCGGTGGAGGTCGCTTGGAGGATTCCCATCTCAAGTTAGAGGAGGAGGGGGAAGGATCCCTGGAAATGAGTCCTAGATGAAGAAGCAGACGTTCGCCATCTTGAAAGGATGAAAATCCATGGGTTTTGTTCTGGAAGAGAAAGTTCAGTCTGAAAGGAAAGGACCACCAATATTTCAAGGATTTAGTGGAGAGCAGTGATAACAATGGTTTCAGGGCTCTGCGACGCTGAATGGTCATAGGAGAGAGGTCTGCAAAGATTTGAATTTTGTGACCTTGAATGGAGAGGTCGTCCTTGCCCCTGCTTTTCCTCATGATCTCCTCCTTAACCCCATAGTAATGAGTTTTAACAATCACATCTCTGGAAAGGCCGTCCATACGGGGTGATTGGAGGGCTCTGTGCGCTCTATCGAGCTCCAGGCGGTGGTCCGGAATGTCTGGTATAATATCCTTAATAAACATTTTGACCGTATCGGGAACATCTTTAATAGACTCAGGGATCCCCCTAATTCTGAAATTTGGACGGCGACACCTGTTCTCCAAATCGTCCAATTTGGATAGTGCAGTGTCCAATTGTTCCTGAAGAGTCTGAATACAAGCGGTATTCTGATTGGTTCTTGTCACAGTGTGGTCAAGAGTATTCTCAATGACGTCAATCCTGGTGCCTATATTTTGCAGATCAGCTTTGATAGAGCCTGTGATCTGTGAGGCAGTATGTGCCAATCCTGCAGCCAGCATCTCACAAAACTTGTTCATGAGGAGGGAAATGTCAGGGAAGTGGCTCTGAGATTGTGGGCCTAGCAGATGCTGTTGAGCCAGGGTCGCAGGTGACATCATATCAGGCAACACAGGGGTCTGCTCCATGGCTCTGCTTAGCAGGGATTCTGTGGAGGCAGGAGAGGCAAACTGAGCCTGTGTATCGTTAATGGGGGTTGCTGGGGTGGGCCAGGGCTCCGGAGTGGCCGGTAGAGATGTATAGAACTGTTCGCCGGCGAACAGTTCCCGGCGAACTTAGCATGTTCGCGTTCGCCGCTGCCGGCGAACATATGCGATGTTCGGTCCGCCCCCCATAAGACATCATTGAGGCAAACTTTGACCCTGAACTTTACAGTCAGCAGACACATTTCCAGCCAATCAGCATACCTCCCTCCCACACCCTCCCACCTCCTATAAATAAGCAAGGGCAGCATCCATCTTAGATCATTCTGAAGCAGTGTGTGTAGTGAGAGTAGGGAGAGCTGCTGCTGCTGCTGCTGCTGCTGTTAAGCTAGGGACAGTTAGTCAGTGTTCCTGGTCTTGCAGTGTTCTTGGTCCACTACTGCTGTAATATCAGCACCCCAAAAAGCCCTTCTAAGGGCTGGTATTTGTGTTTTTTTTTTTTTTTTTATATATATATATATATATATATATATATATATATACCTAGCGTCCCCAAAAGCCCTTTTAAGGGCTGGTAATTGAGTTGTTTCTTCATATATATATATATATATATCTATATCTATCTAGTGTCCCCAAAAGCCCTTTTAAGGGCTGGTAATTGAGGATTTTTTTTATTTATATATATACATATATATATATATATATAGTGTCCCCAAAAGCCCTTTTAAGGGCTGGTAAGGTAATAGATTTTTTTCTTTATATATATATCTATATATATCTATTGTACACTGCAGTTGCCTGCCCGCTGTGTGTGAGAGGCCACAGACCTACCACAGACTGTACTGTGTGCACACCACACTCATTTCGGGTGGCACAGGCACAGTACCTGGCATTTTAAAAAATATTTTTTTTTTCCTATGTCATAATTGCAGTGAGTGCTGTGTCAGGTCCACAGAGTGCACTGTACCCACTGCAGTGCACTGCCCACCACTGATATATATACGGTGGCACAGCATCTTGTTGCAATAAATTGAAAAAAAAAAAAAATTTTTATTATTGCAGTTGCCTGGGCTGCCAGTTACTGTCAGGTCCACAGAGTGTACTGTGCCCACTGCAGTGCCACTGTGTGCCCACCCACCACTGATATATAAGGTGGCACAGCAGCTTGCAAAGTAAAAAAAAAATATATATATTTTTTAATTGCAGTTGCCTGGGTGCCAGTGACTGCTGTCAGGTCCACAGAGAGTGTACTGTGCCACTGCCCACCCACCACTGATATATAAGGTGGCACAGCAGCTTGCAAAGTAAAATAAAATATATTTTTTTAAAATTGCAGTTGCCTGGGTGCCAGTGACTGCTGTCAGGTCCACAGAGAGTGTACTGTGCCACTGCCCACCCACCACTGATATATAAGGTGGCACAGCAGCTTGCAAAGTAAAATAAAATATATTTTTTTAAAATTGCAGTTGCCTGGGTGCCAGTGACTGCTGTCAGGTCCACAGAGAGTGTACTGTGCCACTGCCCACCCACCACTGATATATAAGGTGGCACAGCAGCTTGCAAAGTAAAATAAAATATATTTTTTTAAAATTGCAGTTGCCTGGGTGCCAGTGACTGCTGTCAGGTCCACAGAGAGTGTACTGTGCCACTGCCCACCCACCACTGATATATAAGGTGGCACAGCAGCTTGCCAAGTAAAAAAAATATATATATTTTTTAATTGCAGTTGCCTGAGTGCCAGTGACTGTCAGGTCCACAGAGTGTACTGTACCCACTGCCCAACACTCCTATAGGGTGGCACAGCACCTTGCACTCATAGTACACAACACATTAAAAAAGAAAATGACAGGCAGAGGCAGGCCACCCCGCAAGGGCCGTCGTGGTCGTGGTGCTGTGATTTCCTTAGGCCCTAGAATAATGCCCAGTGTTCAGAGGCCACCACAGACCCTGAACTCAAAAAATTCTGAGGCCATAGTTGACTGGCTTACACAAGACACCCAATCGTCTACAGCTTCCGCTCGGAACCCTAATGCACCATCCTCCTCCAGCTCAGCTTCGGGCACCTCTCAATTTACCACTCGCCAGCCCGCCGGCACCACCACCAACACTAGCACCACAGCCGCTTCACTTGATCCGTCAGAGGAGTTATTTTCACATCAGTTTGAAGAAATAAGTGATGCGCAACTATTAGTGCCAGAGGATGTAGATAACGGGGATATGTCTCAGTCAGGCAGCATTATACACATGGACGTACATTGTGATGATGATGATGTTGTACCTGCTGCTGCTGCCTTTGCTGAGTTGTCAAGTGAAGCGGCTGATGATGACGATGTGTCTGTGGATGTCACCTGGGTGCCTGCTCGAAGAGCAGAAGAAGAGGGGGAAAGTTCAGATGGGGAGACAGAGAGGAGGAGGAGACGAGTTGGAAGCAGGGGGAGGAGGTCATCGCAAGGAGCTAGTGGCGCAGTCAGACAGCATGTAGATTCGGCACCCGGGGTCAGCCAGACAGCACGCCAATCAACGCAAGCTGTTGCCACCACCAGAATGCCGTCCTTGCAAAGCTCAGCAGTGTGGCATTTTTTTGTGTGTCTGCCTCTGATATCAGCGATGCCATTTGTAACCTGTGCCAAAAGAAACTGAGTCGTGGGAAGTCCAACACCCACCTAGGTACAACTGCTTTGCGAAGGCACATGATCTCACATCACAAACGCCTATGGGATCAACACATGAGTAAAAGCAGCACACAAACTGAAAGCCACCATCCTCCTCCTGGTCCAGCATCTTCAGCCACGTCAACCACTGCTGTCCTCCATGCCCCCTATCAACAACCCGCCCCTCCGCCTCTCACCTTCAGCAGTTCCTGCTCGTCACCTGCCCACAGTCAGGTGTCTGTCAAGGAAATGTTTGAGCGTAAAAAGCCAATCTCGCAGAGTCACCCCCTTGCCCGGCGTCTGACAGCTGGCTTGTCGGAACTCTTAGCCCGCCAGCTTTTACCATACAAGCTGGTGGAGTCTGAGGCCTTCAAAAAATTTGTCGCTATTGGGACACCGCAGTGGAAGGTACCCGGCCGAAATTATTTTTCACAAAAGGCAATCCCCAACCTGTACTCTATTGTGGAAAAGGAAATCATGTCACGTCTGGCACACAGTGTTGGGGCAAGGGTCCATCTGACCACTGATAGCTGGTCTGCAAAGCACGGTCAGGGCAGGTATATAACGTACACTGCGCATTGGGTAAACCTGCTGGCGGCTGC
Organism: Pelophylax lessonae; assembly: GCF_965119305.1. Taxonomy (NCBI): domain Eukaryota; kingdom Metazoa; phylum Chordata; class Amphibia; order Anura; family Ranidae; genus Pelophylax; species Pelophylax lessonae. The sequence goes on along the minus strand of NC_138772.1, from coordinate 420,910,986 downwards.
CAAGCATGGAATGCGTGGCTCTGCTGCAGAGGAGTTGGTGACACCGCCACGACTTGCAGGCAGGCCTGCTGCCACCTCCTCTACTCCTCCTACTCCATCCTCTTTGCTAACCTCCTCGGCTGAGTCCTCTTCTGCTGTTGCGTCTTGCTCCACACCAACTGCACCCCCCCAGCTCCCCAGGGGCTATTCCACATGCCGGATACGACAGTGTCACGCTGTCTTGGGGTTGACTTGCCTGAAAGCAGAGAGTCACACCGGACCAGCACTACTGTCCGCCCTGAATGCACAGGTGGATCAGTGGCTGACCCCGCACCAACTGAAGATCGGCAAAGTGGTGTGTGACAACGGGAGCAATTTGTTGGCGGCATTGAATTTGGGCAAGTTGACACATGTGCCGTGCATGGCACATGTGTTGAATCTGATTGTGCAACGTTTTGTGCAGAAGTACCCAGGCTTACAGGACGTCCTCAAGCAGGCCAGGAAGGTGTGTGGCCATTTCAGGCGTTCCTACACGGCCATGGCGCACTTTGCAGATATTCAGCGGCGAAACAACATGCCAGTGAGTCGCTTGATTTGCGACAGCCCGACACGTTGGAATTCAACACTGCTAATGTTCGACCGCCTGCTCCAACAAGAAAAAGCGGTCAACGAGTATTTGTATGACCGGGGTGCTAGGACAGCCTCTGCGGAGCTGGGTATTTTTTTGCCACGCTACTGGACGCTCATGCGCAATGCCTGTAGGCTCATGTGTCCTTTTGAGGAGGTGACAAACCTAGTGAGTCGCACTGAAGGCACCATCAGCGACATCATCCCATATGTTTTTTTCCTGGAGCGTGCCCTGCGAAGAGTGCTGGATCAGGCCGTAGATGAGCGTGAAGAGGAAGAGGAAGAGTTGTGGTCACCATCACCACCACCAGAAACAGCCTTACCATCGATTGCTGGACCTGCGGCAACACTGGAAGAGGAGTGTGAGGAAGAGGAGTCAGAGGAGGAATGTGGCTTTGAGGAGGAGGAACACCAACCACAGCAGGCATCCCAGGGTGCTCGTTGTCACCTATCTGGTACCCGTGGTGTTGTACGTGGCTGGGGGGAAGAACACACCTTCAATGACATCAGTGAGGACGAGGAATTGGACATGAGTAGCTCGGCATCCAACCTTGTGCAAATGGGGTCTTTCATGCTGTCATGCCTGTTGAGAGACCCTCGTATAAAAAGGCTGAAGGAGAACGACCTGTACTGGGTGGCCACGCTACTAGACCCCCGGTATAAGCAGAAAGTCTGTGATATGTTACCCAATTACCGGCAGTCGCAAAGGATGCAGCAGCTACAAAATAAGTTAAAAACTATGCTTTACACAGCGTATAAGGGGGATGTCACAGCACAACGGGAATCCAACAGGGGAAGAGGTGAAAGTAATCCTCCTCCTACCACCACAACCACGCCGGCAAGGACAGGACGCTTTACAGACGTCTTGTTGATGGAGGACATGCGGAGCTTTTTTAGTCCTATGCATCGCCACAGCCCTTCGGGGTCCACCCTCAGAGAACGACTCGACCGACAGGTAGCAGACTACCTTGCCTTAACTGCAGATATCGACACTCTGAGGAGCGATGAACCCCTTGACTACTGGGTGTGCAGGCTTGACCTGTGGCCTGAGCTATCCCAATTTGCCATTGAACTTCTGGCCTGCCCCGCTTCAAGTGTGCTGTCAGAAAGGACCTTCAGCGCAGCAGGAGGTATTGTCACTGAGAAGAGAAGTCGCCTAGGTCAAAAAAGTCTTGATTACCTCACGTTTATTAAGATGAATGAGGCATGGATCCCGAAGGGACTGACAGTGGGGGATGCATTTGACTAAAAAAGGCCTGGTGATGACTGAGATGCCTTGGCCTAAAAATGGTCCACACGCTGCTGTATATAATCATTCTCTGCATGCCGGATGACTTACGTGACGTCTCCGCCACCAACTACGGTTCAAGCCGCAATGTTTTAGTGCACTTTCTGCCTTAAAACCTCAATTTTTCAGGCCGCTGCTACAGCAGCGGCTGCAACAATACCTACTTTTTCATGCATGTGTACATGCCTAATTTTTCTGGCCTCTGGTGCTACACTGTGGCTGCAAAAAAACAAAAAACAAAAAAAAAAGGCACATACATGTGTCAATTCCCCTTCGTGATCGTTACCTTGTCGTGGTGAAGGGGCTTGCATATCACAATGAAGCAATCACCTCTAGGATTGTGTTGGCACACCCCAGATGATAAGGTCGTTGCTTCATTGTGTACAGACCAAAAGCGATCCGCAGGATAATTTTTCATAAAAAAAAACATTCATTTTCTTTCATTCTTTCTGCGGAGCTGGGTATTTTTTGGCCGCGTTACTGAATGCTCATGAACAATGGCTGTAGGCTCATGCGTCCTTTTGCGGAGATGACAACCCTGGTGGTCAGTCGAACCCAAGGCAACATCATCGACCTCATCCCATATGCGTTTTTTCTGGAGCGTGCCCTGCGAAGAGTACTGGATCAGGCTGTAGATGAGCATGAAGAGGAAGAGTTGTGGTCCTCATCACCACCAGAAGCAGCCTTGTCGTTGTCAATTGCTGGACCTGTGGCAACGCAGAGAGAGGAGTCTGAAGAAGAGAAGTCAGAGGAGGAAGGTGGCTTTGAGGAGGTGGAATACCAGCCACAGCAGGCGTCCCAGGGGGCTTGTTCTCACCTTTCGGGGACCCTTGGTGTTGTATGTGGCTGGGTGGAGGAAGAGACCTTCAATGATGTCAGTGAGGACAAGGAACGGGACATGGCTAGCTTGGTATCCAACCTTGTGCAAATTGGGAGTTTGCGGTTGTGCAAATGGACTGACTGACTGTTAAACGGGGAGTTTGGTCTGTCAGAGTTTGGTCTGTCACTGTGAAGCGGGCGACGGGCGTAACCCTTACACTACTTGACCGATAAAACATCATACCTGATCGTATTCACACACTGGATGTTTTAGTGCTGGTTTACACTGCCGCTACCACTAAAGTAGCGTCGCTTCCAGTGCGACTTTGAGGCGACTTAGCGCGACTTTGGCGCGACCTCATCGCGAGGCGACTTTTTATTTGGCCAATCACAATATCATGTTTTGTGACCGTCACCTAATTTCCTTTTCCTGTTTTTTGTTTTACATATTTCCCCATGTGTGCAGTGTTGTCTGTGTCATAGCTCAACTGATAGGCATGTTTGCCTTGGCATATCATATTTCAGCTTGCCAGAAAGAAAAAAAGACAGCTGGAAAGACACTGCATTAGTTTTCTACTAAAAATCATAGGAAAAATGCTGTTTTTTTTGGGTTGTGGACATACTACAGAGCTGAAACTTGACAGGTACACTTTTTAGACCCCCCAGACACTAAATACAAAAAATGACATGCCTGCCTAAAAAAATGCCCGCTAAATGCCTGCAAGAGAAAAAGCCAGCCGCAGAGAAGCCGTATTCCTGAAAATATAAGAAAAATGCTGTTTTTTAGGGGTTCTGGACATGCTACAGAGCTGAAACTTGACAGGTACACTTTTTAGACCCCCCAGACACTAAATACAAAAAATGAAATGCCTGCCTAAAAAAATGCTCGATAAATGCCTGCAAGAGAAAAAGCCAGCCGCAGAGAAGCCGTATTACTGAAAATATAATAAAAATGCTGTTTTTTAGGGGTTCTGGACATGCTACAGAGCTGAAACTTGACAGGAACACTTTTTAGACCCCCCAGACACTAAATACAAAAAATGACATGCCTGCCTAAAAAAATGCCTGCTAAATGCCTGCAAGAGAAAAAGCCAGCCGCAGAGAAGCCATATTCCTGAAAATATAAGAAAAATGCTGTTTTTTAGGGGTTCTGGACATGCTACAGAGCTGAAACTTGACAGGTACACTTTTTAGACCCCCCAGACACTAAATACAAAAAATGACATGCCTGCCTAAAAAAATGCCCGATAAATGCCTGCAAGAGAAAAAGCCAGCCGCAGAGAAGCCGTATTACTGAAAATATAAGAAAAATGCTGTTTTTTAGGGGTTCTGGACATGCTACAGAGCTGAAACTTCACAGGTACACGTTTTAGACCCCCCAGATGCTAAATCCAAAGAAATTTTTTATTTTTATTTTTTTTTAATTTTTCCAATAATTGGCTCTCTATCAAAAAATTATAATTTTTAAGAACTTTTTTTGCGTGATCCCTCTCCGGCATGCCACAGTCCAGGTGTTAGTCCCCTTGAAACAACTTTTCCATCACTATTGTGGCCAGAAAGAGTCCCTGTGTGTTTTAAAATTCGCCTGCCTATTGAAGTCTATGGCGGTTCGCCCGGTTCGCCGGTTCGCGAACATTTGCCGATGATCGCGTTCGCCGTTCGCGAACGGCGAATTTTAGGTTCGCGACATCACTAGTGGCCGGTTGTATATAGAGCGTGGCAGCTGTAAAGTCCCCTACCTCCTTGTTGCCTCGGACGTCTGAGGAGAAAGCAGGGGCGGCCGCCATCTTGGCCAAGTCCCTCTGTGGTGAGGAGAATGAAAGCCGTCACGAGACCTCTCTCCGGGAGTCCGCCGACATGCAGGACCGGGTCGGTAAGTGCCGCTGTATCGGTGGTGTCAGTGGTGGGGCGAAAGCGCTATGGATGCCGGAGCAGGGGCCCGCTGCTGACCGGAGAGGCGCGGAGCTCCGGGACTAAGTCGCCATCTCGGAGCTCCCGCGCATGCGCACTCCACAAATCTCTCTCTTCCTGCAGTCAGTCCATTACCCCTACAGTTAGAAAACACTCCCTAGGAGCACATGTAACCTTTTGATCGCCCCTGATGTTAACCCCTTACCTGCCACCGCAAATGTTGCAGTCCCGCTAAAAATCGCTGATCGCCGCCATTTCTAATAAAAAAATAAAAAAACCAAAAAATCCATAAATCTAACATAAAAAGAACATCATTTTATTTTTTGGGTACAGCGTCACACGCCTGTGCAATTATCAGTTAAAGCAACACAGTGCCGCATAGCAAAAAATGGCCCGATCATTAAGGGAGTAAAACTTTCTGGAGCTGAAGTGCTTAAAATAAATAAACCTAATCATTTCAAACGAAGCATTTGACAGAGTCACTTTCAGTGAAAGGATGTAAAAATAGTCATGAGAGACAGAGATAAAGTCAGATGAAGTAATAACCAAATCTTGACATTTCCTGTGAAAGGCATGCATGCTTAACCCCTTGGCACCGGGTTAAGGATTTTCAGATGCCAGGAGGTGGGAGGGGGGGTCTATAATCATGTGACCGCTGTGATTGGCTCTTATGGCGGTCACATGATCGGAAAGCTCCTGATCTCAAGCAGCAATCGAGGGAGCTTTCCCTTAGCTTCCGGTAACTGTTCAGAGTGCGTGCTGGGCACATGCTCTCAGCACAGCTGTATTTGCAATATTGTATGCAAATATGCGCCAAGGCCCACCCCCAGAGAGGCCGCATATTTGGATGCCGTTGGTGCCAACAGGTTAAAGTGACACTAAACTCTGATTTAAAAAAAATTTAATTCAAGCAAGTATTTTTAACCCAAAAAGTGCTTCCTGTTAGAGGGTGACTTTATTTCCACTGTATAAAGGAATGTAGCCACCCTGTCTTTCTCAGTCCTGAGATAGATTGGGGGTTATGGACTATGGTACTTGTAGTGTGCAAAGAGCAGTGCACATTACTACAATTAACGTGCACTGCTCAATCCAAACAAATGGGAGTAATGGGGTTCAGAAGCTACATTACAAGTACAGCATAGTAAGACATGATTTCATGGAAAATAGATTACAGAGACATTAACCACTTAAGCCCCGGAAGATTTTACCCCCATTCCGACCAGGGGGTATTTTGCGATTCGGCACTGCGTGACTTTAACGGACAATTGCGCGGTCGTGCGACACTGTACCTAAACAAATTTGGCGTCCTTTTTTTCCCACAAACAGAGCTTTCTTTTGGTGGTATTTGATCACCTGTGCGATTTTTTGATCACGCGCTATAAACAAAAAAAGAGCGTCAATTTTGCAAAAATAGCAATATTTTTCACATTTTTTTATATGAAATTCCCCCCCAAAAAAATGTAAAAATCAAAATTTTTTAACATTTTCGGCCAATTTGTTTTATGCTACCTATGTTTGGTAAAAAAAATCGCAAAAGCGTATTTTGATTGGTTTGCGCAAAAGTTATCGCGTTTACTAACAAAGGGAAAGATTTTTGTCATTTTTGTTGTTTTTTTTTTAACGCGTAATGGCGGCGATCTGCGATTTTTTTGCGGTACTGCGGCATTGGGGCGGACAGATCGGACCCTTGACTGACATTTTTTACACTTTTGGGGTTACCAGTGACATTTCTACAGTAATCAGTGCTATACATATGCACTGTTACTGTAAAAATACACTGGTAGTGAAGGGGTTAACTTTATTTGGGAGGGAGGGGCTGTGTGTGTCCCTAGGGGCGTGCTTTCTACTGTGATTGGCTGTGGCTTGAGCTGTAAGGACACTGATCAATGGATCTACATAGTAGATCCGTGTGATCAGTGTTTTTACACCGAGGAGAATGACAGGTGGCTTGTTTACACAAGCCGCCTGACTTTCTCCCTCTCCCCCGCCGATCGCCGAGTGACCGGCGGACATCGGGTCCGCCGGTCACACGCGCGGGGGGGGGTCCGTGACCACGCGGGAGCGCGCCTCCGGGGGCGCGCGCTCGCTCCCTAGACCCTCACAAGCTAGTGACGTAGCCCTACGTCACTTTGCCTGTGAGGGGCTGACTGCCGACGTAGATCGGCGTTAGGCAGTTGGCAAGTGGTTAAAGTAGTTCTAAAGGGAGAAGGTTTTTTTTTTTTATTTTTACCTTAATTCATTCTCTGCATTAAGGTAGATAGAAAAACCTTCTGCATGCAGCTTCCCTTCCATCTTCCCCATTATACTTAACTGAACCTGATCTTGTTCCAGTGATGTCCACAAATTCAGCAGCTCTCTCCCTCCTCATTGGATCAGATACAGCAGCGGGAGCCAGTGGCTCAATGTTGGGGGTGAGGTTGAGCTATGCTCTGTGTGTCAATGGACCTACAGAGTGGGGCTCGGGAGCGAGCATGCACGAGTAATTCAAAGAAAAAAGCAGCTGAAATGATATAAAAAGGTTGGCCGCAAACCTTGATCGCCTCCCAGGTCTTCTTTCTGTGATGGGCAGCCATATTTTTTTTTCTCTAAAAATATCCATACACTTCTACTACTTAAAGTGATTGTAAATGCTTTCTTATTAAAAAACAAACATGTTATTCTTGCCTGCTCTGTGCAATTGTTTTGCACAGAGCAGCCCCTGTCCTCTTCTACTTGGGTCCCCCACTAATACTCCTGGTTTCTCCCCCCGCTGAGTACCCCCATAGCAAGCCATTTGCTAAATAAGTAGCAGCTGCCTTTTTCTTCGGATCTACTGTTTATTTTAATAAGCAACTGTAACTGATTTATCTATATAGAAAATAAGTGCGATGTCCCCTGATAAATCGCCTTATGACATAGAAATAATTTGTGGAATTTGTGCAAAACATAAAAATTAATAATCATCCATATACTGTAATATCAAACAATGATAACATCAGTGAAAATAAATGACTCAATAAGAAAAGCTAAAAAAGGTGCAAAGTGCCATGTACTGCTGCATACAGACCATTATTCCTAAAAGTGCCAAGTGCAAAAACAACATGTGACAATCAACTGATTTATATAAGCAAAAATCAAACTGTGAAATTTAATCAAAGTCCAGACACAGTCCTATTTCATGCTCAGGGAAGTAAAGAAAAAAGGTGCTCTGTGCTGAACATGGTAGTGTCTGTTGAAAGAGGTTCCCCACTGATCCACCTTTGTGCTCATATGTACAGACAAGCTGCTTACCAGAACCATTGATCCCAAAAGGGATTAAAAGCGCTCTAAAATGTACTCCTAAAGGCAGCTGAAGCTCACTTCTGACCGACTCTGCATGGCTCGGGTGGGTAAAACCATTCAGCTCTATTTAGGTATATATGTTAAAAGCAAGGAGGAGAAAACATGCATATCACTTTATTGACAATAAAGACATTTTGCACTTACACATAGTGTAATGTGCATCCACAGTGCACGAACGCAACTCCGTTCATATAGCTCGTGCACGCTGATGTCACCACTAGCTCCGCCCGATGCGTTTCCCCTAAACAGGCGTCATCTGGGATGTAACTGAAATATAACCTTCTGCTTATGCATTTTCATCATATGCCTAGTTTATGATGAAGAGGTTTGTAATATGATCTCTTTAACATCTGCCATTTAAAGCCAACTTCAGGTTGTGCAGTTTCCCCCTCTTTGTAGCACTCAGTCGTGAGGTCCTATCATGAGATATCATGTTGTGAATGCTGCACAGAACATGTAATGATATTCCTTGTAGCATTCTTTTGTGATCACTGCATGGCTTCATAATGTACCCCTGGTGGGTGTGTTCTTGACACCCTGGGCTCAAATATGTGGTTTGACTGACACTGGCTTCAAGGGCAGGTATTTCAGCTAGAGCTGCTTTTTTTGAAATGTAGAATTAATTATTCGTGTTTTTTTTTTTCTTCTGAAACTGTAGGTGTACTATAACATGCTGTATTTTATTCATATAATTTGCTGATACATAATATACTAATGCACTGAAGGTCCCAGACATGTCCTGTTTATTTTAACTTACCCCGTAGCAAAATATGTCTGGAAATTATATTGTGTACAACTACGCATTCACATTTTACTTGTTCTCCAACCAGTGCAAAATTTGTACTCTACAGACTAAAATAAACAACATCCACTATTCTAAATATTAATAGCATTGCACTACATTTTCATCATTTTGTTCCACTTCTTTATGTAGCTCCAAATGTTTCTAAAACAGATAAAATATTCAAGAACTTCTTGTTCCTGATGAACAATAGCATACAACCACTGCAACACATATCATAATCCTATAAAATTTGGGAACATTTTATGAAGTCGGGTTCCTTGTTTATTTTTACAATTGACAATAAAGTTTTCCTCCCTATAAGACATTAAAAGCAGTAAAGTGCCCGATAACACTTAGCACAGCAGCTTGTATTCATGCTAATATCCTTACAATAAAATGTAAATGATGGGAACCATTTTGCTGCAGTCTCCGAAAAAGTAATAAAATGGTGTCTTAAAAAAGCAAATAGTCATTTGTTGTTGGTAGGATTAGTTCCTTACCAATATGCTCAGGAAATGTGTGCGAATATTTAAATATATATATATATATATATATTTTCTTTGGTGGCGAGGTCGTCGAGGACATTTCAGCTTCCTTATTAAAGGAATATTTATTAGGCCTGGGACATTGTGACTGGAGACGATTTCAACAAATTAGTCAATGTTCCCGCAGCAAATTCAGTCACTTGTTGAATAATGACTTTCTATTACTCATCGTTATGAAAGGTAATAAGTGACAAGAATAGACAGTCAATTTGTTTTAAATTGTGTTTTAATCACTGTTCATTGTACCTCAAATTGCATTCAGCAGATGTGCTATGGCAAAGTTTAATGGATAAAAAAATATTTTAAGATGTAATAATTCTTGCTTAGTTTAATCAGATCTTTGCAAATCAAAAAATCTTTTGCAAAGATTCCCACAACGCATTGTTATTCTGTGAGGTAAAAAGGCACAATTTAAAAGGTAACTGGTAAATGTTTGCCCATTCTTCTATGCAAAATAGCTCAAGCTCTGTCAGACTGGATGGAGAGCGAAATTCGAATACAGTAACAAGGTAATTGTGGTTGTAATAGGAAAAGTGCAAAAAGGAAATTGTATTTATGGAAAAGAAAAATTGTAGGATGAAATAGAATATAATATCATATGATGAGATACAAAATAATATTGAATCATGAATTTGTGTGTCATCCTTGCGCAGGGGCCATGCTAATCTTCTCTGTATTGTGACAATTTTAGTATATGTGCTGCCGAAGCAAGCACCCTTTTTCCATGCTATGCCAGTCCTGAAACTACATGTCTCATGATCCTTTGAGCCTCTGTAGTTTCAGGGCGGGCTATGGGAGTGGCTTGTAGCAGCTGTGGGAGTTGATGGGGGGTGGGTCTAAGGGTTTAGGGTTTAAGGGTCTAATACCTAAAAAGCCTTCACTGGACCCCATCAACCTGAATAACTTAAGACCCATCTCATTGCTCCCATTCACCTCCAAACTTCTAGAGCACTTAGTCTACAGCTGTCTTAGCTCCTACCTCATTGAAAATAATCTACTTGCTCCCTTACACAGTGCTGTATTTTGGCCTAGGCCAACAAGGCCCAGGCCTAGGGCGGCACTTTGCAGGGGGCAGCAAAAAAAGCCACCCCCCCTCCACCTGAGACTCTATTGGCTCCTGGTTGCTAGAGCCGCCTCTCTCACCCCCCCCCTCTCTCTCTCACACCCCCCACCTCTCTCTCACCCCCCTCTCTCTCTCTCTCACCCCCCTCTCTCTCTCACCCTCCCTCTCTCTCTATTAACACCCTCTCTCTCTCTCATCCCCCCTCTCTCACTCATCCCCCTCTCTCTCATCTCTCTCACCCCCCTCTCTTATCTCCCCTCTCTCTCTCATCCCCCCCTCTCTCATCCCCCCTCTCATCTCCTCTCACCCGTCCCCCCTCTCTCTCCCTCACCCACCCCCTCTATCGTGAGATCTCAGGGGTTCTTGCTGGGACTTTTAGTCCTTCAATTTTTAAGGGAGTCACATCCATTAAAAAGGGAGTGGGGCAAATTTACATAGGATGGGGGGGGGGGCACCCAGTTTTAGTCTTGCCTAGGGCAGCACAAAACCAAAATACACCACTGCCCTTACAGTTTGGCTTTCACTCACAGCAATCTATAAAAACTGCCTTACTAAAACTCACTAACGATTTACTGACTGTTAAAACCAATGGCCGCTACTCCATAATCATACTACTTGACCTCCTGCGGCTTTTAATACTGTTGACCATCTGCTCCTTCTCAATAAACACTGTTCCCTTGGCCTCCAGGATTCTGCTCTATCCTGGTTCTCCTCCTATCTATCAGAGCCCTTCTTCAGTGTTATCTACAACTCTGTCTCCTCCTCTCAATTTCCTCTTTCTTTAGGGGTACCTCAAGGCTCTGTTCTTGGATCCCTCCTTTTTTTCTATCTTCACCTCCTCCCTTGGTCACTTAATAACATGCCATGGCTTCCAATACCATCTCTACGCTGATGACATCCAAATCTCCCAAATCTATCTCTACTCACCTCCCTCCTTCAGTCTCCTCTCGTATTACTTACTAACTGACATATCAGCATGGATGTCGCACCACTTCCTTAAGCTAAATCTCTCTAAAACCGAGCTGATAATATTCCCCCCTGCCCGTGCCCCCCTTCATGACTTTCCCATCAAGGTCAATAATGCAACCATTGATGCCAGGGTACTAGATGTAATTCTAGACTCTGACCTTTTCATTCAGCTGTGAATCCAATCGTTGTCAAAAGCTTGTAGATTTCACCTCCATAACATCTCTAAAATTCACCCCTTTTTAACTAATGAAACCACCAAGCTACTTATTCACTCCCTTGTTTGCTCTTGCCTTGACTATTGCAACTCCCTCCTCATAGGTCAACCTCTTCATAGGCTATCCCATCTTCAGGCTATCATGAATGCTGCTGCCAGACTCATCTACCTTACCAACCACTCAGTGTCTGCCACCCCTCTCAGCCAATCCCCACACTGGCTTCCCATCGCTCAGCGAATTAAATTCAAAATACTAACTTACAACATACAAAGCCATTCACAACTCTGCCCCAAGCTACATCACCAATCTTATCTCCAAATATCACCCAAACCGTCCTCTCCGCTCCTCTCAAGACCTTCTGGCTCACTTGTCTTCTCCTCCCATGCTCGTCTCCAGGACTTCTCCAGAATCTCTTCCATCCTCTGAAACTCTCTACCTCAATCTGTCTGGCTATCTCCTACTCTGGCTGCCTTTAGACGATCCCTGAAAACTCATCTTTTCAGGAAAGCCTATCACACCTCCAACTAATCTATCACTTCCTTCAGCTCATTCCCCACAGTTACAATCTTTTGTAACATTTGCCCCACCTTGTTAGATTGTAATCTCTTCTGAGCAGGGCCCACTTAACCCTCTTGCATTTTATTGTATTGAAAGTGTTTTGTCTCCCTTTTACATTGTAAAGCACTGCATAAACTGTTGATGCTATATAAATCCTGTATAATAATAATTATCGGAAATATGTGGGACATTTGGCATGAACTCTATACCACCTAGACAAAAAATTAAAACAGTGTTCCTGGGTTTTAGAGTTCACAGCGGGGGCTAACAATGTAATCTTCTCAATGCTGCGACCTGAGAGTTATCTACCCAATTCCTTCTCCCATTCTCTAACGTAATATGGGATTGTAGTGGTGGATTTCTCCAGGAAGAATTTATATCATTTGGAGAGTGAATGGGTTGAGCCCTCTTTATTTAGACACATGACCCCAAACTGGGAGAGGGAGTCCTTGGCTCGAATCTCATCCCGTATTGTTTGAAAAACGTTTTTCAGCTGGATATGTTTCCGGACATCCCAGGGCGACATTCCTCATTCATTACTGAGTTCAGCCACTGATTTCAAGTTAGCACCTGACACAAAATGAAAACAGTGGATTTCCTGAGCTCCTCCCCAGGATTTAAAAAAGGCCAAATCCTCCCCTGCAGCGAACCAAGGAATGAGGAAAGCAACTAGAAAGTTTTCTCTTTAAGCCATCCCAGATAGTCAAGGTATCAGTGGAGAGTGGAGAGACCAAATTGGAGAGTCCCCTAGAGGTACAAGGGAGCCAAGGGGTGTGAGGTAGGTAACGTCCAGCCATGGTTTTTTCTAAAGGGACCTAAAGCTTATCACGAGTATGTAAGTTCCAATTATCCATTTGGAGCAATGCCGTGGCTTGATAGAATAATAAGAGGTCTGTCGGCAGGCCCAAACCTCCTCTTACCTTTAGACGAGGCATGAGATCATAAGAGAGACATGGGGGTTTCCAGTGCCACACAAGTTTAGTAAATTTGAGATGTTCTTTAAGAAAAAAGGCCCTAGGGAGTCGAATTGGGATCATCTGAAAAACATACAAGAACTTAGGAAGGATCGTCATCTTAATCATGGTAATCCTGCTTATCCAAGTGTCTTGCACTTTCTCCCATGCCTTCAATTCAGGCTGAGAGCAATAAGGGGTAAAATTGGTCTCCAAGGTCTGCTGGTAACTTAACACCAAGGTATGTAAGGGGAGATTCTTGTCATTTAAAAGGAAAGAAACTCTCTAAAGTTTGTCATTCAGACATGGAGATATTTAAAGGCACAATGATCAATTTCCCAAGGTTGATTTTAAAGTTTGATAGGTCATGGAAGCATCCTATTTCGCTTAAGGGAGCTTTTCTTTATTCACTAAGCTAAGGAAAAATGGTCTTGCAATGTGAACAGCTTATTTGCCCCTAGTAAACCAAGACCTTCATTTCTCTTAGATTGCAGTAAAGCAGAACAGCAATCAAAGTAAAAGTGACACATAAAGGAGAATGCGACGGTGTTTGTTCTGTCATACCAATGGTAGTTTAGAGCTTATTTATCCTTCATATAGCAACAAAGAAAGCATTACTTTAAAAAGTTTCAAATACACACTTTTCTAACAACTAATTACTAATGGCTAATCATTAACAAAAATTCCTCTAATCAGCCTAATTAAATAAAGCCATTGAAAAGGGATATGCTACAGCGCTGTCAGCATCCCATGGGTATGGATGGTGTGGGGGGAAAAATTGATTGCAGGAGGAAGGAGGAGGGAAGTGGGGGATGAAAAAGAACAGAAAGAACAATATATTTCGGGAGGAGATGGGGAAAGATGGTGCAGATGATAGAGAATATACAGTTATATGTGGCATATAAAAGAAAAGAAGGGAGGGAGGGCGCACCCATCTAAATGTAAACCGTTTAATTAAAAAGTACTAAAATGCACTAACTACAGTAGCAGGAAAGACGGAGTGTCCGTATGTGAATAGATGTCCTGGTGTCCTGGCTCCACTGCGCAGAATCTAGTGGATGGGGGCTGACATGTACATAGATCGGCAGGTAAGTGGCTGGGATTTCTGTAGAGTTTGCCAGGGAAGTTGAAGTGCTGGGCAGGATTGCTGTGTAAGTTGTCAGGCTGTATGGGAATGTAAGCCACCCTGCTACCTCTCTGTCCTGTGATTGTAGGGAGAAAGGAGAGAGCCACTGCAGATGGGCACAGCGCTGGATTGAGTGAGGACTTAGGTAAGTATTTAGGGGGTGGGGGAGCAATACAAATACTGGAACATGTTTTACCTAATACATAGAATGCATTATGGTAAAATATTTTTCCCTTAGGAACCACTTTAAGGTTTCTTTCAAGCCCCCATCTACAGCCTTTACAATCCATAGCTACTGTAGAAAGACACATACTCCAGGAGGGGAACAGGGGTGGTATTTTTGTATGGCTAAACGGTAGTGCAAATCAGAAATCAGTAGTTTACATTTTCAATTCAGGAATAAAAAAAAAAAAAAAACTGTTGCTTCCTATTTCCTACATGAAATGGGAATCTGAGGTGCAGATCACGTCGTTTCTGGTTACTAGGAGCATTATGAGTGCTTCATATCATTACATTTTATAGAGAATCTATTGCTTTCATTCATACAAAAAAGCCTAGAAGTCTTGCAGTTAAATCTCAAAAAAGGATTTAATGGAACTGGAAAGGGTGCCGATAAGATAATCTAGAACAACAAAGGACAGAAAAGACCTCAGCTATGAGGAAAGGTTAATTGACCTGATTTTATTCACGAGAAGAGGGAAGATGATCTCAACGTATAAGATTATAAAAGACTGTGCATACAAACTGGTAGAAATTTGTCAATTTTAAACGCATTATAAAAGACAAAGGGCTACTTTTTGTGATAAAACAAAATTCTACCCTTCACAAAGAAAGGAATACTACTTAGAGAGCTATAGAAATGTATAAAAAAATATATATATGTTTTACAGGATTCGGTAATTCCAAATATTTTTGATTAATTACCACTGAAACATATCTATTTACCTTGGGGCACCATCCTATATATTACCATTCTAAAAATAATACCTACATACACTATAATACCAAAAGTATTGGGACACCTGCCTTTACATGCACATGAACTTTAATGGCACCCCATTCTTAGTCTGTAGGGTTCAATATTGAGTTGGTCCACCCTTTGCAGCTATAACAGCTTCAGCTCTTTTGGGAAGGCTGTCCACAAGGTTTTGGAGTGTGTCTATGGGAATGTTTGACCATTCTTCAGAAGTGCATTTGTGAGGTCAGACACTGATGTGGATTAGAGGGCCTGGCTCGCAGTCTCCACTCTTATTCATCCCAAAGGTGTTCTACCGAGTTGAGGTCAGGACTCTCTGCAGGCCAGTCAAGCCTCTCCGCCCCAAACTCGCTCATCCATGTCTTTATGGACTTTGCTTTGTGCACTAGTCCAAAATCATTTGGTGGAGGGGGGCCCCAAGGGGGCTCCAGTGAAGGGAACTCTTAAGGCATCAGCATACCAAGACATTTTGGACAATTTCATGCTCCCAACTTTGTGGGAACAGTATGGGGATGGTCACTTCCTGTTTCACCATGACTGCCCACCAGTGCACAAAGCAAGGTCCATAAAGACATGGATGAGCCAGTTTTGGGTGGAAGAGCTTGACTTGCCTGCACAGTCCTGACCTTAATGCAATAGAAAACCTTTGGGAGGAATTAGAGCAGAGACTACGAGCCAGGCCTTCTCGTCCAACATCATTGTCTGACCTTTGAAATGCGCTTCTGGAAGGATGGTTAAATATTCTTATAGACACACTCCTAAACCTTGAGAACAGCCTTCCCAGAAGAGTTGAAGCTGTTAAAGCTGCAAAGGGTGGGCCAACTCAATGTTAAACCCTACGGACTAAGACTTGGATGCCATTAAAATTCATGGGTGTGTAAAGGTAGGCATCCCAATACTTTTAACAATATAGTGTAGTTTTTTTTGGGACTTTAAACTTGCTCACAGGGAAAAATTTATCATATAGTGAAGACATAAAAGTCCATTTTAATTCACATATTAACTGTAAAAACAGAACAATATCAAAAAAACAAATACATTCTCCTATTACAATCAGTCCATTATTACCTACGTATAAATTACAATGGCCACAATCATTTCTGTTGAAGTGTTTTCAGTTTTTATGCTTCTTCAGGTCATGCCAATGTACAAAATACCTGAATCCTCAATGGATTGATCCACCTAAGGCAAAATTATACTATAATAATATGTTCACATAATAGTAAATGTAACCATGCAAACAAAAGAAAAAAAACACAAAACACATAGACATTTAGACCCCATTCACATAGGGGCGACGCTACTCGCTGGGGCGACCTGTGAAGTCGCGGTGCAAGCGACATGCACGGACTTCATATCATTAAAGTTAATGCAGGTCACCTCCAGGTCGCCCCAAAGTAGTACAGGACCCTTTTTCTAAGTCGGAGCGACTTGTGTCGCTCCTATTTGAACGGGTCATGTGCTAATCTATGGCAGGTGACCCACCGCGACTTGTCAGGCGACCAAGTCGCCTGACAAGTCGCGCTAGTGTGAATCGGGTCTAAGGCCCCTTTCACACAGGCTTTCCGATCCGGTCCGCCTGTCAGTTTTTTCAGGCGCAACTGATCGGATGCTCCATGTACCTCTATGGAGCGGCAGACGTCAGCGGAGACATGTCCGCTGACACCCGCCCCTATCCAATCTGATCCTGTCTGTAAAATCCGGACGGATTGAAACCTTCAGATCAGATCGGATAGGATTGGATGAAAACGGACAGGCTGTCCATTTTCAACTGATATGCCCATAGAGGAGACCGGGGCTCTGATAGTTCCATCTCTGAAAAGTAAGCGGAGACGGACCTGTCATCTGCCTGCTCAGCGGGGATTGGCGGATTGATCCCCGATTTGAAAAACTGAGTCCGCCGGGCACACCGCCCATGTGAAAGGACCCTTATAGTACTTTACTGAACTCCAGGTAGGTACTGTTTGCACTCCGCATATGTATTTATGTATGTATGAATGTGAATTAGGAACCTCTGTACTGTAAGCTCCTTGAAGGCAAAGACTGATGTAAATGTACAATATATATGTAAAGCACTAAGTACATTTTTGGAGCTATATAAATACCAGTAATAAATAAATAAATAAACAACATTTTCACAATAGAATCTCAAATGGGACCATTAAAATATGACTACACCAGTGCCTTTTAGGAAGACTCCCCTAGCCTTCCACAAGGATTGGATCCATTCAGATCTGGAATTTTTACATATTAAAGCTAATTGGATATCAAAAATAGGTTGCATTCTAGGGATGATCGAACTTTTGAAAAGTTCGGTTCGACCAGAACACCCGATGGTC